>NC_086447.1:906400887-906775232 GCF_028390025.1 Pseudophryne corroboree
ATCAGTACAGAGCAGTGTAACTGTGACACGTGTCCTCCTGACAAGCAGTATAGAAGCTATAGAATAGTATATATATTATATATCAGTACAGAGCGGTGTAACTGTGACACATGTGTCCTCCTGACAAGCAGTATAGAAGCTATAGAATAGTATATATATTATATATCAGTACAGACCGGTGTAACTGTGACACATGTGTCCTGACAAGCAGTATAGGAGCTATAGAATAGTATATATATTATATATCAGTACAGAGCAGTGTAACTGTGACACATGTGTCCTGACAAGCAGTATAGAAGCTATAGAATAGTATATATATTATTGTATATATCAGTACAGAGCGGTGTAACTGTGACACGTGTGTCCTGACAAGCAGTATAGAAGCTATAGAATAGTATATATATTATATATCAGTACAAAGCGGTGTAACTGTGACACATGTGTCCTGACAAGCAGTATAGAAGCTATAGAATAGTATATATATTATATATCAGTACAAAGCGGTGTAACTGTGACACATGTGTCCTGACAAGCAGTATAGAAGCTATAGAATAGTATATATATTATATATCAGTACAGAGCAGTGTAACTGTGACACATGTGTCCTGACAAGCAGTATAGAAGCTATAGAATAGTATATATATTATATATCAGTACAGAGCGGTGTAACTGTGACACGTGTCCTCCTGACAAGTAGTATAGAAGCTATAGAATAGTATATATATTATATATCAGTACAGACCGGTGTAACTGTGACACATGTGTCCTGACAAGCAGTATAGGAGCTATAGAATAGTATATATATTATATATCAGTACAGAGCGGTGTAACTGTGACACGTGTCCTCCTGACAAGTAGTATAGAAGCTATAGAATAGTATATATATTATATATCAGTACAGACCGGTGTAACTGTGACACATGTGTCCTGACAAGCAGTATAGGAGCTATAGAATAGTATATATATTATATATCAGTACAGAGCAGTGTAACTGTGACACATGTGTCCTGACAAGCAGTATAGAAGCTATAGAATAGTATATATATTATATATCAGTACAGAGCAGTGTAACTGTGACACATGTGTCCTGACAAGTAGTATAGAAGCTATAGAATAGTATATATATTATATATCAGTACAGACCGGTGTAACTGTGACACATGTGTCCTGACAAGCAGTATAGGAGCTATAGAATAGTATATATATTATATATCAGTACAGAGCAGTGTAACTGTGACACATGTGTCCTGACAAGCAGTATAGAAGCTATAGAATAGTATATATATTATATATCAGTACAGAGCAGTGTAACTGTGACACATGTGTCCTGACAAGCAGTATAGAAGCTATAGAATAGTATATATATTATATATCAGTACAGAGCGGTGTAACTGTGACACATGTGTCCTGACAAGCAGTATAGAAGCTATAGAATAGTATATATATTATATATCAGTACAGAGCGGTGTAACTGTGACACGTGTCCTCCTGACAAGCAGTATAGAAGCTATAGAATAGTATATATATTATATATCAGTACAGAGCAGTGTAACTGTGACACATGTGTCCTCCTGACAAGCAGTATAGAAGCTATAGAATAGTATATATTATTATTACTGGTGGTCCCCAGTCCCCACAATGCAGCACACTGAGCACAGAGATTTGCAGCACACTGAGCACAGATATGGAGCGTTTTCAGGCAGAGAACGTAGATATTTTCAGCACACTGAGCACAGATTATTTGCAGCACACTGAGCACATATATTTTCAGCACACTTAGCACAGATTACGGAACTTTTCAGGGAGAGAACGCAGCCACGTCCTCTCCGTTCAATCTCCAAAGCACGAGTGAAAATGGCAGCGACGCGCGGCTCCTTATATAGAATAGAGATGAGCGCCGGAAATTTTTCGGGTTTTGGGTTCGGTTCCGCGGCCGTGTTTTGGGTTCGACCGCGTTTTGGCAAAACCTCACCGAATTTTTTTTGTCGGATTCGGGTGTGTTTTGGATTCGGGTGTTTTTTTCAAAAAACACTAAAAAACAGCTTAAATCATAGAATTTGGGGGTCATTTTGATCCCAAAGTATTATTAACCTCAAAAACCATAATTTACTCTCATTTTCAGTCTATTCTGAATACCTCACACCTCACAATATTATTTCTCTATCGTCCTAGTGGATGCTGGGGTTCCTGAAAGGACCATGGGGAATAGCGGCTCCGCAGGAGACAGGGCACAAAAAGTAAAGCTTTAGGATCAGGTGGTGTGCACTGGCTCCTCCCCCTATGACCCTCCTCCAAGCCTCAGTTAGATTTTTGTGCCCGGCCGAGAAGGGTGCAATCTAGGTGGCTCTCCTAAAGAGCTGCTTAGAAAAGTTTAGCTTAGGTTTTTTATTTTACAGTGAGTCCTGCTGGCAACAGGATCACTGCAACGAGGGACTTAGGGGAGAAGAAGTGAACTCACCTGCGTGCAGGATGGATTGGCTTCTTGGCTACTGGACATTAGCTCCAGAGGGACGATCACAGGTACAGCCTGGATGGTCACCGGAGCCTCGCCGCCGGCCCCCTTGCAGATGCTGAAACGAGAAGAGGTCCAGAATCAGCGGCAGAAGACTCCTCAGTCTTCTTAAGGTAGCGCACAGCACTGCAGCTGTGCGCCATTTTCCTCTCAGCACACTTCACACGGCAGTCACTGAGGGTGCAGGGCGCTGGGAGGGGGGCGCCCTGGGAGGCAAATGAAAACCTTTTTTGGCTAAAAATACCTCACATATAGCCTCCGGGGGCTATATGGAGATATTTAACCCCTGCCAGAATCCGTTAAGAGCGGGAGACGAGGCTGCCGAAAAAGGGGCGGGGCCTATCTCCTCAGCACACAGCGCCATTTTCCCTCACAGAAAGGCTGGAGGGAAGGCTCCCAGGCTCTCCCCTGCACTGCACTACAGAAACAGGGTTAAAACAGAGAGGGGGGGCACTAATTTGGCGTTAGAAATATATAAAAAAGATGCTATAAGGGAAAACACTTATATAAGGTTGTCCCTATATAATTATAGCGTTTTTGGTGTGTGCTGGCAAACTCTCCCTCTGTCTCTCCAAAGGGCTAGTGGGTCCTGTCCTCTATCAGAGCATTCCCTGTGTGTGTGCTGTGTGTCGGTACGTGTGTGTCGACATGTATGAGGACGATGTTGGTGAGGAGGCGGAGCAATTGCCTGTAATGGTGATGTCACTCTCTAGGGAGTCGACACCGGAATGGATGGCTTATTTAGGGAATTACGTGATAATGTCAACACGCGCCAAGGTCGGTTGACGACATGAGACGGCCGACAAACAATTAGTACCGGTCCAGACGTCTCAAAAACACCGTCAGGGGTTTTAAAACGCCCGTTTACTTTAGTCGGTCGACACAGACACAGACAGGGACACTGAATCCAGTGTCGACGGTGAATAAACAAACGTATTCCTTATTAGGGCCACACGGTAAGGGCAATGAAGGAGGTGTTACATATTTCTGATACTACAAGTACCACAAAAGAGGGTATTATGTGGGATGTGAAAAAACTACCGTAGTTTTTCCTGAATCAGATAAATTAAATGAAGTGTGTGATGATGCGTGGGTTCCCCCCGATAGAAAATATGGGCGGTATACCCTTTCCCGCCAGAAGTTAGGGCGCGTTGGGAAACACCCCTTAGGGTGGATAAGGCGCTCACACGCTTATCAGAACAAGTGGCGGTACCGTCTATAGATAGGGCCGTCCTCAAGGAGCCAGCTGACAGGAGGCTGGAAAAATATCATAAAAAGTATATACACACATACTGGTGTTATACTGCGACCAGCGATCGCCTCAGCCTGGATGTGCAGAGCTGGGGTGGCTTGGTCGGATTCCCTGACTAAAAATATTGATACCCTTGACAGGGACAGTATTTTATTGACTATAGAGCATTTAAAGGATGTATTTCTATATATGCGAGATGCACAGAGGGATATTTGCACTCTGGCATCAAGAGTAAGTGCGATGTCCATATCTGCCAGAAGATGTTTATGGACACGACAGTGGTCAGGTGATGCAGATTCCAAACGGCACAAAGGTGTATTGCCGTATAAAGGAAGAGGAGTTATTTGGGGTCGGTCCATCGGACCTGGTGGCCACGGCAACTGCTGGAAAATCCACCGTTTTTACCCTAAGTCACATCTCTGCAGAAAAAGACACCGTCTTTTCAGCTTCAGTCCTTTCGTCCCTATAAGAGTCATATCTGCCCAGGGATAGAGGAAAGGGAAGAAGACTGCAGCAGGCAGCCCATTCCCAGGAACAGAAGCGTTCCACCGCTTCTGACAAGCTCTCAGCATGACGCTGAGACCGTACAGGACCCCTGGATCCTACAAGTAGTATCCCAGGGGTACAGTTTGGAATGTCGAGACGTTTCCCCTGCGCAGGCTCCTGAAGTCTGCTTTACCAAGGTCTCCCTCCGACAAGGAGGCAGTATGGGAAAAAATTCACGAGCTGTATTCCCAGCAGGTGATAATTAAATTACCCCTCCTACAACAAGAAAAGGGGTATTATTCCACACTATATTGTGGTACTGAAGCCAGAAGGCTAGGTGAGACCTATTCTAAATCTAAAAAAATTTGAACACTTACAAAGGTTCAAATCAAGATGGA
The DNA here is from genome assembly GCF_028390025.1 of Pseudophryne corroboree. Taxonomy (NCBI): domain Eukaryota; kingdom Metazoa; phylum Chordata; class Amphibia; order Anura; family Myobatrachidae; genus Pseudophryne; species Pseudophryne corroboree. The sequence continues at coordinate 906,405,536 of NC_086447.1, forward strand.
GTCACTCAGAGCAGTGATAACGAACCGGGAAGAAGGGGACTATCTGGTGTCCCGAGACATCAGGGATGCTTACCTCCATGTCCCAAATTTGCCCTTATCACTAAGGGTACCTCAGGTTCGTGGTACAGAACTGTCACTATCAGTTTCAGACGCTGCCGTTTGGATTGTCTACGGCACCCCGGGTCTTTACCAAGGTAATGGCTGAAATGATGGTTCTTCTTCGAAGAAAAGGCGTCTTAATTATCCCTTACTTGGACGATCTCCTGATAAGGGCAAAGTCCAGGGAACAGTTGGAGGTCGGAGTAGCACTATCTCGGATACTGTTACAACAGCAGGGGTGGATTCTAAATATTCCAAAATCGCAGCTGATCCCGACAACAAGTCTCCTGTGCTTAGGGATGATTCTGGACACAGTCCAGAAAAAGGTGTTTCTCCCGGAAGAGAAAGCCAGGGAGTTATCCGAGCTAGTCAGGAACCTCCTAAAATCAGTGCATCATTGCACAAGGGCCATGGTAAAAAAAATGGTGACTTCCTTCGAAGAAATTCCAGTCGGCAGATTTCATGCAAGAACTTTTCAGTGGGATCTGCTGGACAAATGGTCCGGATCGCATCTTCAGATGCATCAGCGGATAACCCTATATCCAAGGACAAGGGTGTCTCTCCTGTGGTGGTTACAGAGTGCTCATCTTCTAGAGGGCCGCAGATTCTGCATTCAGTTTTGGATGTTGGTGACCACGGAGGCCAGCCCGAGAGGCTGGGGAGCAGTCACACAAGGAAAAAATTTCCAGGGAGTGTGATCAAGTCTGGAGATTTTTCTCCACATAAATATAGCTAAGGGTAAATTTATAATGCTCTAAGCTTAGCAAGACCTCTGCTTCAAGGTCAGCCGGTATTGATCCAGTGGGATAAAACATCACGGCAGTCGCCCACGTAAATAGACAGGGCGGCACAAGAAGCAGGAGGGCAGTGGCAAAAACTGCAAGGACTTTTCGCTGGGCGGAAAATCATGTGATAGCACTGTCAGCAGTGTTTCATTCCGGGAATGGAAACTGGGAAGCAGACTTCCTCAGTAGGCACGACCTCCACCCGGCAGAGTGGGAACTTCATGGGGAAGTTTTCCACATAATTGTAAACCGTTGGGAATTACCAAAGGTGGACATGATGGCGTCCCGTCTGAACAAAAAACGGGACAGGTATTGCGCCAGGTTAAGAGACCCTCAGGCAATAGCTGTGGACGTTCTGGTAACACCGTGGGTGTACCAGTCGGTGTATGTGTTCCATCCTCTGCTTTTCATACCTAAGGTACTGAGAATTATAAGACGTAGAGGAGTAAGAACTATACTCATGGCTCCGGATTGGCCAAGAAGGACTTGGTACCCGGAACTTCAAGAGATGCTCACAGAGGACTTATGGCCTCTGCCGCTAAGAAGGGACTTGTTTCAGCAAGTACCATGTCTGTTCCAAGACTTACCGCAGCTGCGTTTGACGGCATGGCGGTGGAACGCCGGATCCTAAGGGAAAAGGCATTCAGGAAGAGGTCATTCCTACCCTGGTCAAAGCCAGAAAGGAGGTGACCGCACAACATTATCACCACATGTGGCGAAAATATGTTGCGTGGTGTGAGGCCAGGAAGGCCCCACGAAGAAATTTCAACTCGGTCGATTCTTGCATTCTTGCAAACAGGAGTGTCTATGGGCCTCAAATTGGGGTCCATTAAGGTTCAAATTTCGGCCCTGTCAATTTTTCTTCCAGAAAGAATTGGCTTCAGTTCCTGAAGTCCAGAAGTTTGTCAAGGGAGTATTGCATATACAACCCCCTTTTGTGCCTCCAGTGGCACTGTGGGATCTCAACGTAGTTCTGGGATTCCTCAAAACACATTGGTTTAAAACCAGTCAAATCTGTGGATTTGAAGCATCTCACATGAAAAGTGAACATGCTCTTGGACCTGGCCTGGACCAGGCGAGTGTCAAATTGGTGGTTTTTTTCTCAAAAAAGCCCATATCTGTTTGTCCATTCGGACAGGGCAGAGCTGCGGACTCGTCCCCAGTTCTCTCCCTAAGGTGGTGTCAGTGTTTCACCTGAACCAGCTTATTGTGGTGTCTTGCGCCTACTAGGGACTTGGAGGACTCCAAGTTGCTAGATGTGGTCAGGGCCCTGAAAATATAGGTTCCAGGACGGCTGGAGTCAGGAAAACTGACTTGCTGTTATCCTGTATGCACCCAACAAACTGGGTGCTCTTGCTTTTAAGCAGACTTTTGCTAGTTGGATGTGTAATACAATTCAGCTTGCACATTCTGTGGCAGGCCTGCCACAGCCAAAATATGTAAATGCCCATTCCACAAGGAAGGTGGGCTCATCTTGGGCGGCTGCCCGAGGGGTCTCGGCTTTACAACTTTGCCGAGCGGCTATTTAGTCAGGGGCAAACACGTTTGTAAAATCCTACAAATTTGATACCCTGGCTAAAGAGGACCTGGAGTTCTCTCATTCGGTGCTGCAGAGTCATCCGCACTCTCCCGCCCGTTTGGGAGCTTTGGTATAATCCCCATGGTCCTTTCAGGAACCCCAGCATCCACTAGGACGATAGAGAAAATAAGAATTTACTTACCGATAATTCTATTTCTCGGAGTCCGTAGTGGATGCTGGGCGCCCATCCCAAGTGCGGATTATCTGCATTACTTGTACATAGTTACAAAAATCGGGTTATTATTGTTGTGAGCCATCCTTTCAGAGGCTCCGCTGTTATCATACTGTTAACTGGGTTCAGATCACAGGTTGTACAGTGTGATTGGTGTGGCTGGTATGAGTCTTACCCGGGATTCATAAATCCTTCCTTATTGTGTACGCTCGTCCGGGCACAGTACCTAACTGAGGCTTGGAGGAGGGTCATAGGGGGAGGAGCCAGTGCACACCACCTGATCCTAAAGCTTTACTTTTTGTGCCCTGTCTCCTGCGGAGCCGCTATTCCCCATGGTCCTTTCAGGAACCCCAGCATCCACTACGGACTCCGAGAAATAGAATTATCGGTAAGTAAATTCTTATTTTTTAGTCCTAAAATTTGCACCTAGGTCGCTGGATGACTAAGCTAAGCGACCCTAGTGGCCGACACAAACACCGGGCCCATCTAGGAGTGTCACTGCAGTGTCACGCAGGATGTCCCTTCCAAAAAACCCTCCCCAAACAGCACATGACGCAAAGAAAAAAAGAGGCGCAATGAGGTAGCTGTGTGAGTTAGATAAGCGACCCTAGTGGCCGACACAAACACCGGGCCCATCTAGGAGTGTCACTGCAGTGTCACGCAGGATGTCCCTTCCAAAAAACCCTCCCCAAACAGCACATGACGCAAAGAAAAAAAGAGGCGCAATGAGGTAGCTGTGTGAGTAAGATAAGCGACCCTAGTGGCCGACACAAACACCGGGCCCATCTAGGAGTGTCACTGCAGTGTCACGCAGGATGTCCCTTCCAAAAAACCCTCCCCAAACAGCACATGACGCAAAGAAAAAAAGAGGCGCAATGAGGTAGCTGTGTGAGTAAGATAAGCGACCCTAGTGGCCGACACAAACACCGGGCCCATCTAGGAGTGTCACTGCAGTGTCACGCAGGATGTCCCTTCCAAAAAACCCTCCCCAAACAGCACATGACGCAAAGAAAAAAAGAGGCGCAATGAGGTAGCTGTGTGAGTAAGATAAGCGACCCTAGTGGCCGACACAAACACCGGGCCCATCTAGGAGTGTCACTGCAGTGTCACGCAGGATGTCCCTTCCAAAAAACCCTCCCCAAACAGCACATGACGCAAAGAAAAAAAGAGGCGCAATGAGGTAGCTGTGTGAGTAAGATAAGCGACCCTAGTGGCCGACACAAACACCGGGCCCATCTAGGAGTGGCACTGCAGTGTCACGCAGGATGTCCCTTCCAAAAAACCCTCCCCAAACAGCACATGACGCAAAGAAAAATTAAAGAAAAAAGAGGTGCAAGATGGAATTGTCCTTGGGCCCTCCCACCCACCCTTATGTTGTATAAACAGGACATGCACACTTTAACCAACCCATCATTTCAGTGACAGGGTCTGCCACACGACTGTGACTGAAATGACGGGTTGGTTTGGAGCCCCACCAAAAAAGAAGCAATTAATCTCTCCTTGCACAAACTGGCTCTACAGAGGCAAGATGTCCACCTCATCATCATCCTCCGATATATCACCGTGTACATCCCCCTCCTCACAGATTATCAATTCGTCCCCACTGGAATCCACCATCTCAGCTCCCTGTGTACTTTGTGGGGGCAATTGCTGCTGGTCAATGTCTCCACGGAGGAATTGATTATAATTCATTTTAATGAACATCATCTTATCCACATTTTCTGGATGTAACCTCGTACGCCGATTGCTGACAAGGTGAGCGGCGGCACTAAACACTCTTTCGGAGTACACACTTGTGGGAGGGCAACTTAGGTAGAATAAAGCCAGTTTGTGCAAGGGCCTCCAAATTGCCTCTTTTTCCTGCCAGTATAAGTACGGACTGTGTGACGTGCCTACTTGGATGCGGTCACTCATATAATCCTCCACCATTCTTTCAATGGTGAGAGAATCATATGCAGTGACAGTAGACGACATGTCCGTAATCGTTGTCAGGTCCTTCAGTCCGGACCAGATGTCAGCATCAGCAGTCGCTCCAGACTGCCCTGCATCACCGCCAGCGGGTGGGCTCGGAATTCTGAGCCTTTTCCTCGCACCCCCAGTTGCGGGAGAATGTGAAGGAGGAGATGTTGACAGGTCGCGTTCCGCTTGACTTGACAATTTTGTCACCAGCAGGTCTTTCAACCCCAGCAGACTTGTGTCTGCCGGAAAGAGAGATCCAAGGTAGGCTTTAAATCTAGGATCGAGCACGGTGGCCAAAATGTAGTGCTCTGATTTCAACAGATTGACCACCCGTGAATCCTTGTTAAGCGAATTAAGGGCTCCATCCACAAGTCCCACATGCCTAGCGGAATCGCTCCGTGTTAGCTCCTCCTTCAATGTCTCCAGCTTCTTCTGCAAAAGCCTGATGAGGGGAATGACCTGACTCAGGCTGGCAGTGTCTGAACTGACTTCACGTGTGGCAAGTTCAAAGGGCATCAGAACCTTGCACAACGTTGAAATCATTCTCCACTGCGCTTGAGACAGGTGCATTCCACCTCCTATATCGTGCTCAATTGTATAGGCTTGAATGGCCTTTTGCTGCTCCTCCAACCTCTGAAGCATATAGAGGGTTGAATTCCACCTCGTTACCACTTCTTGCTTCAGATGATGGCAGGGCAGGTTCAGTAGTTTTTGGTGGTGCTCCAGTCTTCTGTACGTGGTGCCTGTACGCCGAAAGTGTCCCGCAATTCTTCTGGCCACCGACAGCATCTCTTGCACGCCCCTGTCGTTTTTTAAAAAATTCTGCACCACCAAATTCAAGGTATGTGCAAAACATGGGACGTGCTGGAATTTGCCCATATTTAATGCACACACAATATTGCTGGCGTTGTCCGATGCCACAAATCCACAGGAGAGTCCAATTGGGGTAAGCCATTCCGCGATGATCTTCCTCAGTTGCCGTAAGAGGTTTTCAGCTGTGTGCGTATTCTGGAAAGCGGTGATACAAAGCGTAGCCTGCCTAGGAAAGAGTTGGCGTTTGCGAGATGCTGCTACTGGTGCCGCCGCTGCTGTTCTTGCAGCGGGAGTCCATACATCTACCCAGTGGGCTGTCACAGTCACATAGTCCTGACCCTGCCCTGCTCCACTTGTCCACATGTCCGTGGTTAAGTGGACATTGGGTACAACTGCATTTTTTAGGACACTGGTGAGTCTTTTTCTGACGTCCGTGTACATTCTCGGTATCGCCTGCCTAGAGAAGTGGAACCTAGATGGTATTTGGTAACGGGGGCACACTGCCTCAATAAATTGTCTAGTTCCCTGTGAACTAACGGCGGATACCGGACGCACGTCTAACACCAACATAGTTGTCAAGGCCTCAGTTATCCGCTTTGCAGCAGGATGACTGCTGTGATATTTCATCTTCCTCGCAAAGGACTGTTGGACAGTCAATTGCTTACTGGAAGTAGTACAAGTGGTCTTCCGACTTCCCCTCTGGGATGACGATCGACTCCCAGCAGCAACAACAGCAGCGCCAGCAGCAGTAGGCATTACACTCAAGGATGCATCGGAGGAATCCCAGGCAGGAGAGGACTCGTCAGAATTGCCAGTGACATGGCCTGCAGGACTATTGGCATTCCTGGGTAAGGAGGAAATTGACACTGAGGGAGTTGGTGGGGTGGTTTGCGTGAGCTTGGTTACAAGAGGAAGGGATTTACTGGTCAGTGGACTGCTTCCGCTGTCACCCAAAGTTTTTGAACTTGTCACTGACTTATTATGAATGCGCTGCAGGTGACGTATAAGGGAGGATGTTCCGAGGTGGTTAACGTCCTTACCCCTACTTATTACAGCTTGACAAAGGCAACACACGGCTTGACAAATGTTGTCCGCATTTCTGGTGAAATACTTCCACACCGAAGAGCTGATTTTTTTTGTATTTTGACCAGGCATGTCAATGGCCCTATTCCTCCCACGGACAACAGGTGTCTCCCCGGGTGCCTGACTTAAACAAACCACCTCACCATCAGAATCCTCCTGGTCAATTTCCTCCCCAGCGCCAGCAACACCCATATCCTCCTCATCCTGGTGTACTTCAACACTGACATCTTCAATCTGACTATCAGGAACTGGACTGCGGGTGCTCCTTACAGCACTTGCAGGGGGCGTGCAAATGGTGGAAGGCGCATGCTCTTCACGTCCAGTGTTGGGAAGGTCAGGCATCGCAACCGACACAATTGGACTCTCCTTGTGGATTTGGGATTTCAAAGAACGCACAGTTCTTTGCGGTGCTTTTGCCAGCTTGAGTCTTTTCAGTTTTCTAGCGAGAGGCTGAGTGCTTCCATCCTCATGTGAAGCTGAACCACTAGCCATGAACATAGGCCAGGGCCTCAGCCGTTCCTTGCCACTCCGTGTGGTAAATGGCATATTGGCAAGTTTACGCTTCTCCTCCGACAATTTTATTTTAGGTTTTGGAGTCCTTTTTTTACTGATATTTGGTGTTTTGGATTTGACATGCTCTGTACTATGACATTGGGCATCGGCCTTGGCAGACGACGTTGCTGGCATTTCATCATCTCGGCCATGACTAGTGGCAGCAGCTTCAGCACGAGGTGGAAGTGGATCTTGATCTTTCCCTAATTTTGGAACCTCAACATTTTTGTTCTCCATATTTTAATAGGCACAACTAAAAGGCACCTCAGGTAAACAATGGAGATGGATGGATACTAGTATACTTATGGATGGACTGCCGAGTGCCGACACAGAGGTAGCTACAGCCGTGGACTAACGTACTGTGTCTGCTGCTAATATAGACTGGATGATTGATAATGAGATGAAATCAATATATATATGTATGTATATATAATATCACTAGTACTGCAGCCGGACAGGTAGATAATATATTTATTAGGTAATGATGACTGATGACGGACCTGCTGGACACTGTCAGCTCAGCAGCACCGCAGACTGCTACAGTAAGCTACTATACTATAGTAGTATGTACAAAGAAGAAAGAAAAAAAAAACCACGGGTAGGTGGTATACAATTATGGATGGACTGCCGAGTGCCGACACAGAGGTAGCTACAGCCGTGGACTAACGTACTGTGTCTGCTGCTAATATAGACTGGATGATTGATAATGAGATGAAATCAATATATATATGTATGTATATATAATATCACTAGTACTGCAGCCGGACAGGTAGATAATATATTTATTAGGTAATGATGACTGATGGCGGACCTGCTGGACACTGTCAGCTCAGCAGCACAGCAGACTGCTACAGTAAGCTACTATACTATAGTAGTATGTACAAAGAAGAAAGAAAAAAAAAAACCACGGGTAGGTGGTATACAATTATGGATGGACTGCCGAGTGCCGACACAGAGGTAGCTACAGCCGTGGACTAACGTACTGTGTCTGCTGCTAATATAGACTGGATGATTGATAATGAGATGAAATCAATATATATATGTATGTATATATAATATCACTAGTACTGCAGCCGGACAGGTAGATAATATATTTATTAGGTAATGATGACTGATGACGGACCTGCTGGACACTGTCAGCTCAGCAGCACCGCAGACTGCTACAGTAAGCTACTATACTCTATAGTAGTATGTACAAAGAAGAAAGAAAGAAAAAAAAACCACGGGTAGGTGGTATACAATTATGGATGGACTGCCGAGTGCCGACACAGAGGTAGCTACAGCCGTGGACTAACGTACTGTGTCTGCTGCTAATATAGAGTCTAGACTGGATGATAAATTATTGATAATGAGATGAAATCAATATAATATCACTAGTACTGCAGCTGGACAGGTACTATATATATTTATTATGTAATGACTGATGACGGACCTGCTGGACACTGTCAGGTCAGCACAGCACCGCAGACTGCTACAGTAAGCTACTATAGTAGTATGTATAAAGAAGAATGAAAAAAAAAAACCACAGGTAGGTGGTATACAATATTATATATATATATATATATTATATACAATTATTTATATATATATATATATATATATATATTAAACTGGTGGTGATTGATTATTAAACTGGTGGTCACTTCAGGACAGGTCACGTTGCAACTTGCAACTAGTACTCCGAGGCCTAAGCAGACAATCACAAAATATATTATTATACTGGTGGTCAGTGTGGTCACAACAATGGCAGTGTGGCACTGACTCTGGCAGCAAAAGTGTGCACTGTACGTTATATGTACTCCTGAGTCCTGCTCTCAGACTCTAACTGCTCCCCACTGTCAGTGTCTCCCCCACAAGTCAGATAATACACTTACAGTCACACTATCTAATCTATAAATATCACTTCAGCAAGTAGTATAGTAGTATACAGTAGTACTCCTCCTAATAATGCTCCCCGAAAATACTGTGTCTCTCTCTTCTCTAAACGGAGAGGACGCCAGCCACGTCCTCTCCCTATGACTCTCAATGCACGTGTGAAAATGGCGGCGACGCGTGGCTCCTTATATAGAATCCGAGTCTCGCGATAGAATCCGAGCCTCGCGAGAATCCGACAGCGTGATGATGACGTTCGGGCGCGCTCGGGTTAGCCGAGCAAGGCGGGAAGATCCGAGCCTGCTCGGACCCGTGTAAAAACCCTGAAGTTCGGGCGGGTTCGGATTCAGAGGAACCGAACCCGCTCATCTCTAATATAGAATACGAATCTCGTGAGAATACGACTGCGGGATGATGACGTTCGGGCGCGTTCTGGTTAACCGAGCAAGGCGGGAAGATCCGAGGCTGCCTCGGAACCGTGTAAAATGGGTGAAGTTCGGGGGGGTTCGGATCCCGAGGAACCGAACCCGCTCATCTCTACAACATATACAAGGCTTGCACACTGAATAAATATACTTGTGCAACGAGACCATAAGATAACATCAGTGATTCTTCTGAGTGAATGGGATTTTGCTCATTGGCTGTAATGTACGTGGAGAGTTCAATAGTGATGCCAAAACCTCCAAGGAAATTATAAATTGTTTGCACGGCCACAATAAATGATTTTTTTGGAGTAGTCAGCAGCAGTGGTGTAAGTTCGTCCCAGTTGCCCAGAGGCAAGATAAATATTGGTGCCCCCTCCCCTATATATATACAGTGTGTGTGTGTGTGTGTGTGTGTGTGTGTGTGTGTATATATTGTAACACTGTAAGGGTGCAAGGTGCCGTTTCCTGGGGTATATGGCAGCACGCAGCAGCTGAGGAACAACACAAGTCCAGGTTCTGGTACAACTGGCCCCAGCCAGTTTTATTATACAGAAAATAAAACAAACACCAAAAGAAAATACCTTGCCTGTCCGGCACTAACTAAACACAAGATGTTCCTAACTATCACTAAACAAAAGCCCACAGAGTTCTCCAGTACACTGTATAGCTCACTTGTATCAGGAAGCGTGTTTCTCTCACAGAGATCCTGCAGTCTTCCCAGGCAGTCTGCACACCCTAATCAGGCCAGCAGCTCTATAACACTCCTACACAGCTGAAAGCCTGATTAGCCTTCTGTGAGGCCAAAGACCCGAACTGGGCCCAATGTCTGGAACTTGCCCCATCTCTCTTTCAGGGCCCTTACCCAGCTTTTCCAACAAACTGAAAAGGTTCTAACAAAACATATTCCTAGCAGTTTTCATTTTTCTAATACATGTAAGACAAGAACCTGGGACAAACATACCTGCCCTCAAACACTATCCCAGTGTTCTTGTCACATATCCCCCTCCCCTGTTTCGACCTAGGGGCCGGAACACTTGTAGCCCCCAAACAGAAGATGCGGGACAATGCATCTGCGTTGGCCAATTGTGTACCCGGTCTATGTTCGACAGTAAACTTAAAATCCTGCAACGCTAGAAACCATCTAGTTACATGAGCATTCTTGCCTCTATTTACATACATCAATTTTAAAGGGGCATGATCCGTCACTAGTCTGAATTGTCTACCCAAGAGGTAATATCTCAAGGTATCTAGTGCCCACTTAATGGCCAAAGCCTCCTTTTCCACAATGGCATACCTTTTTTCATGCTCATTGAGTTTCCTACTCAAATAAATGATAGGGTGTTCGTCCCCACCTCTGGTTTGGGACAGCACAGCGCCTATCCCTACCTCTGAGGCATTTGTCTGTACCACAAATTATTTTGAAAAATCTGGTGTTATCAATACCGGTTGTGAACACAAAGCCACTTTTAACGCTTGGAACGCTTTTTCTGCATCAGGGTTCCATTTCACCATATTTGACTGCTTCCCTTTGGTAAGGTCTGACAACGGCACCGCTGTGGTCGCAAAATTGGGAATAAACCGTCTATAGTACCCAGTTATTACCAAAAAAGCCCTTACCTGTTTTTTATTCACTGGACGAGGCCAGTTTTGAATAGCATCAATTTTATTCAATTGGGGCCTAATTAGACCTCTGCCTATGGTGAAGCCCAAGTATTTGACCTCCTCTATTGCGAGGCAGCACTTCTTTGGGTTAGCAGTTAACCCTGCCTTTCTGATTGAGTCCAGTACTGCTTGTACTTTAACCAAATGGGACCCCCAGTCTGTACTGTGAATTACCACATCATCCAAATAGGCAGCTGCATATTTTCTATGGGGCCTCAAAATTTTATCCATCGCCCGTTGAAAGGTTGCTGGAGCCCCATGCAACCCAAAGGGTAACATCTTATACTGGTACAGCCCCTCCGGAACCGAAAAGGCTGTTTTTTCTTTTGCGCTATCAGATAAAGGTATTTGCCAGTAACCTTTGGTCAGGTCCAATGTGGTGAGAAACCTGGCTGTTCCCAGCCTTTCTATAAGCTCATCCACACGGGGCATGGGGTACGCGTCAAACTTGGACACCTCATTTAACTTACGAAAGTCATTACAGAAGCGTAAGCTACCGTCGGGCTTTGGGATGGGAACTATGGGACTGGGCCACTCACTGTTAGATTCCTCTATGACTCCCAGTTCTAACATGGTTTTAACTTCTTTAGAAACAGCTTCTCGCTGAGCTTCAGGAATCCTATATGGCTTTAAATGAACCCTGACCCCTGGTTCTGTGACAATGTCATGTTTTATTATGGTCGTTCGGCCAGGGAGCTCTGAAAATATCTCCCTATTTTGGATGAGAAATTCTTTAACCTGATTGTTCTGATCAGCTGATAACGTCTCGGACACCTTTACTGCGGGAAGCAACCGAGGTGAAGACACCGAAGGGCAAGGCTCCGCTGACAGAGACAACCTATCTTTTCAGGGTTTGATTAAGTTAACATGGTAGATTTGTTCGGGTTTTCTCTTTCCTTGCTGGTATACTTTGTAATTAACCTCATTCACTTTTTCCCTAATCTCAAATGGACCCTGCCATTTAGCTAGGAATTTGCTTTCCACAGTGGGTACCAAAACAAGAACTCTATCTCCAGGAGCAAATTCCCGTATCTTGGCACTCCGGTTATATACCCTCTGTTGAGCACTTTGGGCCTGTTCCATGTGCTCTCTGACAATAGGTACCACGGCTGCAATCCTATCCTGCATTTGTGTTACATGTTCAATAACGCTTCTATAAGGAGTGGGCTGTCCTTCCCATGTCTCTTTGGCAATGTCCAACAACCCTCTGGGGTGTCTACCATACAACAAATCAAATGGATAAAACCCCGTAGAGGACTGAGGAACTTCTCTGACGGCAATTAACAAGTAGGGCAACAAACAATCCCAGTGTTTCCCATCTCTCTCAACAACCTTTTTTAACATACTTTTTAATGTTTTATTAAACCTTTCCACCAACCCGTCAGTTTGGGGATGGTAGATGGACGTCCTGAGGTGAGTGACCTTAAATAATTTGCACAATTCTTTCATGATCCTTGACATAAATGGAGTACCTTGGTCAGTCAAAATTTCTTTTGGCATTCCCACTCTACTAAAAACCTGCACCAGCTCCCTAGCTATCGCCTTGGTTGTGATAGTGCGTAAAGGGACAGCCTCAGGATATCGAGTGGCATAGTCCATAATTACCAGGATATACTGATGGCCCCGAGCAGACTTTAACAAGGGCCCCACGAGATCCATGGCTATTCTGTCAAACGGGACCTCTATAATAGGCATGGGAACTAGTGGGCTCCTGAAATGGGGTCTAGGGGCATGATACTGGCATTCAGGACAGGAAGAACAATATTCAGACACTTCTTTATAAACCCCTGGCCAAAAGAACCTTTGTAAAACTCTTTCAGTGGTTTTTTCTGCCCCTAAATGTCCTGCGGTAACGTGACTATGAGCTAAATCTAGTACCGTTCTCCGATAAGGCTGGGGAACTACCAGCTGTTCCACCACATCCTCACCCCTTTTGACAATGTGGTACAAGAGCTCATTACAGATGGCCATGTGGGGATACGTAACCCTGTCACCTGGTACCACAGGTCCTCCATTAACAACCTTAACATTCTCTCTAGCCTTTATTAAGGTAGAATCCTTTAACTGTTCAGACGCAAACAGATCCTTCTTTACCTCCAGGTCAGGCATGCTTTCAGTTCTAACTACTATGTCTCTGTTCCCGGCAAGAGGGTCTTCACTGGATTCCCATCTGTCCCTTCCCCAACCAAACTAGCAAAAGGCAAAGGGTCAGAAAGTTCCGAAGACACACGTACATCCATGAAATCACCGGTATTATCAACTGGCTCTTTACTTCTCACATCTGTTGATAAACGTGATTCCCACAGTTTCCAAAAATGAGGAAAATCCCTCCCTATTATGGCCTCATGCACCAAGGTGGGGACCAGTCCTACTTTAACAATTGCTGACCCACAACAAGTTTCTATATTCACTTCAGCAGTGACATAATGTTGGGTATCCCCATGTATGCAAGTTACCCCAATAGGTATTTGCTGGACCTTTAAGGGGTTCACTAACCCCGCTTTCAGGAGGGTAACTAAACTTCCTGAATCTAGCAAGGCCTCTACCCGGTTACCCTCTAAGAACACATCACACATTTGTTTTTCCAGCTCAGGTGAAGGTACCACAGTACAGGCTAACCTAGCAAAGAAAGACATTCTGCGACATTCAAAGGCAGCATCACATTGCATGGGTTCTTGCGTGACTGGGCAATTGGCAATAACATGACCTGGCATACCACACCTAAAACATTTAACCACACGATTATCAACCCGTTTGGGCAGCATAGACCGTTCTAGCCCCATTGGCCTGTCTTCAGGGCCAGTGTTTACAGTCTCTCCAGCCTTGCGTTCTCTTAACCGCCCAGCAACATTTTCCCACGGAACAGTCTTACCAGTCTTTACTGAAGGGCGCTGTCGAGGATTTATGGGTTTCTGGGTGGTCATCAGTAGTTCCTCTGCTGCCAAATACCTCTCTACCATGTCCACTAATTGGTCAGCAGTACCCGGGTCTCCATGGCTCAGCCACTTGCGCAGGACCATGGGCAAAGATCTCAAGTAGCGGTCCATGACGACTCTTTCAACCATCTGGGGACCAGTTAATGTCTCTGGCTGTAACCATTTTTTTGTTAGCTGAATAAGGTCGTGCATCTGGGAGCGAGGCGGCTTCTCCATGGCGTACACCCAACGGTGCACCCGTTGTGCTCGTACTGACAGCGTGACTTGCCAGGCGGGTCAGGATCTCAGTCTTTAGTTTATCATAGTCCCGAGCCTCAGCAGGGCTTAAATCAAAGTACGCTTTTTGTGGCTCACCTGACAGAAAAGGTGCCAGCAGGCTGGCCCAATGTGCTTTCGGCCAGTTCTCATGCTCGGCAGTCCTTTCAAAGGTAGGCCTCCACATCATCAGCCTCTGTCATTTTCTGCAGGTAGTGACTGGCCCGTATAGAACTAGAGCTGGTCGGAGCACTGACGGCCACATCTCCAATCCGGGCTGCAAGGCTCTGCACCACTTTTGTTAAGGCCTCTCTATCCTGACGCTGTTGCCTGTAAAGTTCGTCAACAGCTGCCTGCTGTTGTCTCCTATTTTCCTCTATTGCCACCTGCTGCTGTCTCCAATTTTCCTCCATTGCCACCTGCTGCTGTCTGTTGGCCTCCTGCTGAGCCGCTGTAGCTTGCAGCAAGGCTTTAAGCAGTTCCTCCATGTCGACAGATTTTTCAGGTGGCTTTGTAGCTGCTTTCACCCAGGACATATATCAAATCCTCAGGGCGAGTCTCAGTAACTTCACACTGGGCTGTATCTGCATAAACCACCGTTTTCTGCAGGCCTCACAAAGCTGCTGCTTTCACTTATGCGCAGAACGGGTTGCTCGCAGTCTCCACCAAGTTGTAACACTGTAAGGGTGCAAGGTGCCGTTTCCTGGGGTATATGGTAGCACGCAGCAGCTGAGGAACAACACAAGTCCAGGTTCTGGTACAACTGGCCCCAGCCAGTTTTATTATACAGAAAATAAAACAAACACCAAAAGAAAATACCTTGCCTGTCCGGCACTAACTAAACACAAGATGTTCCTAACTATCACTAAACAAAAGCACAGAGTTCTCCAGTAAACACTGTATAGCTCACTTGTATCAGGAAGCGTGTTTCTCTCACATATATATATATAGTGTGTGTGTGTGTGTGTGTGTGTGTGTGTGTGTGTGTATATATATATATATATATATATATATATATATACACTGTTCAAAAAAATAAAAGGAACACTAAAATAACACATCTTAGATCTGAATGAATGAAATATTCTTATTAAATACTTTGTTCTTTACATAGTTGAATGTGCTGACAACAAAATCACACAAAAATTATCAATGGAAATCAAATTTATTAACCCATGGAGGTCTGGATTTGGAGTCACACTCAAAATAAAAGTGGAAAAACACACTACAGGCTGATACAACTTTGATGTAATGTCCTTAAAACTAGTCAAAATGAGGCTCAGTAGTGTGTGTGGCCTCCACGTGCCTGTATGACCTCCCTACAACGCCTGGGCATGCTCCTGATGAGGTGGCGGATGGTCTCCTGAGGGATCTCCTCCCAGACCTGGACTAAAGCATCCGCCAACTCCTGGACAGTCTGTGGTGCAACGTGGCGTTGGTGGATGGAGCGAGACATGATGTCCCAGATGTGCTCAATTGGATTCAGGTCTGGGGAACGGGCGGGCCAGTCCATAGCATCAATGCCTTCGTCTTGCAGGAACTGCTGACACACTCCAGCCACATGAGGTCTAGCATAGTCTTGCATTAGGAGGAACCCAGGGCCAACCGCACTAGCTTATGGTCTCACAAGGGGTCTGAGGATCTCATCTCGGTACCTAATGGCAGTCAGGCTACCTCTGGCGAGCACATGGAGGGCTGTGCGGCCCCCCAAAGAAATGCCACCCCACACCATTACTGACCCACTGCCATACCGGTCATGCTGGAGGATGTTGCAGGCAGCAGAACGTTCTCCTTGGCGTCTCCAGACTCTGTCACGTCTGTCATATGTGCTCAGTGAGAACCTGCTTTCATCTGTGAAGAGCACAGGGCACCAGTGGCGAATTTGCCAATCTTGGTGTTCTCTGGCAAATGCCAAACGTCCTGCACGGTGTTGGGCTGTAAGCACAACCCCCACCTGTGAACGTCGGGCCGTCATACCACCCTCAGGGAGTCTGTTTCTGATCATTTGAGTAGACACATGCACATTTGTGGCTTGCTGGAGGTCATTTTGCAGGGCTCTGGCAGTGCTCCTCCTGTTCCTCCTTGCACAAAGGCAGAGGTAGCGGTCCTGCTGCTGGGTCGTTGCCCTCCTACGGCCTCCTCCACGTCTCCTGATGTACTGGCCTGTCTCCTGGTAGCGCCTCCATGCTCTGGACACTACGCTGACAGACACAGCAAACCTTCTTGCCACAGCTCGCATTGATGTGCCATCCTGGATGAGCTGCACTACCTGAGCCACTTGTGTGGGTTGTAGACTCCGTCTCATGCTACCACTAGAGTGAAAGCACCGCCAGGTTTCAAAAGTGACCAAAACATCAGCCAGAAAGCATAGGAGCTGAGAAGTGGTCTGTGGTCACCACCTGCAGAACAACTCCTTTATTGGGGGTGTCTTGCTAATTGCCTATAATTTCCACCTGTTGTCTATTCCATTTGCACAACAGCATGTGAAATTGATTGTCAATCAGTGTTGCTTCCTAAGTGGACAGTTTGATTTCACAGAAGTGTGATTGACTTGGAGTTACATTGTGCTGTTTAAGTGTTCCCTTTATTTTTTTGAGCAGTGTATATAGATGAACAGGACTGCATGTGGTGGGCAGATGGCTGAATATTCAGCCAGATCTGCATTCATCTCCAGCATGTGTGGGGCTACCTCCCGATGCGAACGGATCGGATCTAAGGTTGACCCCTGGCAGCACGGTCAGCTGTAATTTTTTTTCCGGAGTGGCAGCGCGTAACGTCACGCAGCCGCCTCGAAATTGGTCTCGGCCCACCCCCATTTTCATGGCACCGCCCCCGCAATGCCAAACCTTCAACCCTCAATAACACAGAACTACCAGAAAATGCGCTCATTCCTGTGTTTCATAACAGTGATCTCACCCCGCAAAAGGCAGTTTTTTTCCTGCACTGCTGTGATGCACATAATCTGTCTTTTACTAGGAAACCTTCTAGTCATTCCACCAACCTCCTCATCACTTCATCTCTGTTCGCCTGCTTTCTCTCCCATTTCCAAGATTTCTCTCGTGCTGTCCCTCTTCCCTGGAACTCACTCCCTCGCTCCATCAGTCACTCTGCCAGTCTCCACCAGCTGATACGTACAAGTTTATAGAATGCACTTTATAAATGTTACCTCAACACTGATTGGTTGCCTGGGGCAACTTCTCCTCTGGCTCACTTCTCCACTCTTTTCACTGCTTTATGAATAGCCCCCATAATGTCATCATATTCCGTACTTATGAATAAAGGACGCTTTCCCTTTAAGTAACAAAATATAAATGTGTAACTTTAAAGAACTGTCAAAGTCAGAAAAATATCACACTGCACGTTGCCATATATGCACCTCATGCGCGTGCCTGCTGCACGTGCACATTCTCTCCCGTGCGTGCGGATATACGCAGCCGCGTGATGGCGCCTCGGCCATGCGCTCGAGCGCGTGGTATGTGCATTTACGGTAGACTTTGTGTGCGTCTAGCGGGCGACTCAATCGTTTAATGATAGAATCAAATAGCATGTTTTATAGGTAATGTTCCCTTTAGTAATAACTGTAAGTTTGGTTAATGTAACTTGTTCACGGACTTGGGAATCCCTCTTTACGTGGTACAAAGGGTCTGATTGAGGTTGAACAGCTGTGTCTGGTACCTAACCGAAGAGTATTTTAATAGCAATAATCCGGTGATGGTTAGGTAAAGATTAATCGCTCCTGCGTGTAGTTATGACCATTAGTAGTTTCTGGACATATTCTATATTTGCAGTTCATTATCCATGCGGCGGGAATTCGGAGATTCCCACCCACCTGAGCTGGTTAAAATAGTCACAGCCCACCTGTTCAAACTAACCTATGACCTTTTGATATGATGCGAGGAAACATTCCTGTGTCCAATGAACAATGAGATTGTAGGGCCCTTTGAAGTACACTGTATGTTGTGTATATAAGGGTCATTGTCCCCAGACCGGCCAGTACTCTCTCTTCAACAGTTATCGCTGATAATTGGAGGACTGGATTCCGGTTGCGCCTGCGAGTGTTCCCCGTATGGTATGTTTCTCTGTTGCCACTTTGTTACCCGTGTAATGTTAGCCATTCATTCTTAGTCTATGTATTTGTATTTGCGATCGTTTACTATTTGCATATATTTCTGTCTAGATATCCTGTTAGAATTATATGTTAGCCTGTAGTGTATGACTTGTTATCTGTTTCTCTTTTCAATATATCTAAAAGCTTTTTAGTAAAGGTGTTGGATCCTTAGCACGGTATTGTGAGTTCATTACATTGCAGAGAGTAATAGGAGCGTCTCGATCGCTCAAACAGCTTTAGTGTTAACAAGGTTAAGCAGCGTTATATCGCTACAGTGTTTCAGTACAAGGTTTACAGTATAAGAATATCCTTTCTGTGTGTTACATTCAAGGTTTACTGATTGTCATCTTGTGAGCGTCTGCTCCGCTCGTGATCTCCTCGTGGTCTCGAGCGTCCGCTACGCTGATAGCGTAGCATTACGGTAGTCGCTCGCCTATAGTGTGCCCGATACCAACAGCGAATTCTCGCGAGCGTTTGTGTCGCTCGAGCGGCTCGCTCCCGATACAGCGTCCGCTACGCTAAGAGCGTACCCTTACGGTACCTCGTGCGCCAATTGCGTACTGTGTCTCTTAACCTTTTATAGTGTGTAATATAGTATAAATATTTAGCTTTAACAATTGGGGGCTCTTCCGCTCTTCACATATCTGCACTAGGTAACTTTAGCAGACATTATCGGTCAGCAAAGGGCGGGAAGGTGGTATCCCTCGTAGTGCTGACCAGATAAGCGTCCGCTTCGCTTAGTAAGGAGTGCTGAAGGAATCCGGAACCGGAGGTAAGAACAATACGCTATTGTCTTTTAAAACTGTTTATTTCTGTTTTTGCATACGCACACATGCACGCACACATCTACATTGTTGAAGCTCACTTTCTTGTTGCCATTAGAATTGATTATTAGACACGTGCTGAAGAAATCTGGTGCTATTTAGTTGAGATTAAATAGGATAATTTTTAAGGGAATAATTGTAAAGGACACGCACACAGCATAGCAAATACTGTGTGGTGTATGGTAAGCGATCATAGTTGAATATCGTTTACATTGATAGAAGCGTGTTGATTGTGTCGCTGTGGGAATATCTGCACTTTGTGCATACGTGTCTCGGACAACATGCGAGATCACGTACGTGACGCAAAGGCATACGCACGGGGCGTGTTTTACGCAATGGAGCGTACGGATACGCCCACTGAGACTCAAATCACACAATAACCTTGTTTAGGGTGGGCGGTATAGTACAGCCACCTGATAATAGCACACGGTTGTTCAGTTTTTCCAAAAAGTATTAGTTAAAAGAAAACCTTTTTCTACTGCAAAACCCAGGGATTAGACCCCTACCTGTATGAAAGGAATTTCTGTACAGAAAAAGATCAGTGTGTATATGAGTGAGTAGGAGTGAGTGTGGAACTTAAGGTATTATTTTTGTGAACCCACAAATCGGGATCCCGTCGGAGACCACATCAGGTGAGTGGACACTTGGTGGCGTGGGACTAGCTCACCCGCGTTAACATTGTATAAGGTAAAGGAGCAAGTAGTTTCCGCAGACAAAAGGACTGCGAGGTATTTAAGCGCAGCCCCGGGGGTTTGGCGTAGCACCCATATAGTCAAGTTAAAGCTCCGGCTGAAGGTTTCGCAGCCTAAACAATCGATTCCGCTGGTCGTAAGGCGGATAAGTAATAGTTACTTATACGCAGTGCGACTGTACCGCACGTAATTGTGTGCATTAGTTTGTTACCTTGATACCCATTAAAAATTTACTGTGGGATCATAAACGCTATTTGTACATTCTAACGTGATTTGTGTAGGTGTTTGTTATTTTAAGGGAGTTTCGCTGTTCACTCAGGAAATCTCTAACAACCAATACTTACTGGGGAGGGTAGCATACTCCCACGCGCCCCAGTAAATAGAGGTTACAGGACGGAAGTGAGTGAAGGCACTAGTTGAACTTTCACCGTCGCCTTACCGCGGGCAAGTTGGTCTGTTTGTAAGAATTAGCTAAGACAGCAATATCTACAAACGATGGGGGCCAGTTGTTCAAAGAAGGGACGTCCAACAAGGGTTCACGTTGGTAGTTGCTGGCCCAAAGGGTCCGCACGGTATATAATGTGTGAAAAATACGGATCACACACACAGGTATTATGCAAAGAATGGGAACGTATGACAGAGGATGATGGGGAACAGTTTCCCCGGGTAGGCAGTCTGAACCCTGATGTATTGCAGAATCTAAGAAAAAGGATAGGTCTAATAAAATCTGCAAAGCAGAGGATTAGACATTACGATTGTTTACAGATATGGCAACAGGAAAGTGAAATACAACAGGAATTAGCTCAGAAAGCAATTCCAAATCCTGGTAGAAATCTAGTAGCAACGGCACCACCACCATATATAGTAGGGGACAAAGTGGCTACAGAGAATGACATGCGGGTGTACGATAAGAGTGCACTTAATCAATGTAGTAGTGATAAGGTTAAGATAAAAGTAAATGCAAATGTTGATACTAACGCTAACCCATGCAAGTTGTATCCTATGTTTAACTTCCCCCAGGAATACGACCAAGAAGATGAGCCCACTACGATTTCAGCTCTCTCTCTAGTGGCCACCATAAGCGATACTTCAGTGGGCATCGCCCAACCAGTAAGATTGGCATCTAAAGCCCATAGCTCAGGGACAGGTGAGGTTGTGTCTACAGGTAAGTACGGCACTGTACAATATGCTGAAACTATTGCACCATACACTGAAGAATCAAACCAGAGTGAAGTAATTAATATTAACCCTGTTAGAGTATTAGCGGTCCCCAATGGTAAGACTGACACAAATGGAGCCACACCCATTAGGAATATTGCTATGCACTGTCCCTGGTCCCGAGCAGAATTAAGAACAATTTTGTCTGAATTTCCTGATCCCAAAAAAGATTTAGCCGCATGCCAGAGGTTCATTAAGGACCTAGGTAACTCCACTGAACCTAACAACAAAGATTGGTGGACACTACTGCGGGCATGTCTGCCCTCTAGTATTGACCCCATAAAGTTTATAGCCGACTGTAAATTAGATGAGGAGGTACCCCTTACGGATGAATATAATCAAGACAATGTAACCAGAATCAATCTGCAGTTGGGAATATACTTCCCAGCTGTAGTAAAATGGAACAAAATATTCTCCATTAAACAAATGGAAGGGGAAACTGCCCCTGACTATTTCCACAGGGCATTGGAGGAAATGGCTAAATATACTGGGATCATGGACATTGAGGCAAATATACACCATAGAGAGGTAGCGGTGTCCGTCTTGATGGACGGATTAAAGGAGGTATTAAGGAGTAGAATACAAACAACTAAACCTAACTGGAGAGGTATGTCGGTGGCCGCCTTAAGAGAGACTGCTGTTGGGCACGACAGGAACATCACAAGACGCAGGGAGTCACAAAGTGATAGACTGATGGCAATAAGTATCCAGGCCCTCACAACAAGGCCGCCTCAGTCCCGATCACAGACCCCTGGTGGTAAGCCGCATGTGGTAAAATGTTACAATTGTAACAGGGAAGGACATTTTGCACGTAACTGTACAAATAACTCACATAATGCACATAAAAACCCTAGACAACGACATGACATACGAAATTGGGATCAAGGACCGCAGAGACGGAGTTATGAGCCACACGCAGGGGAAACAAGAAGGTATCCCCCAAGAAGAGACTGGCAAGTCTCTGATAATACCCATTTACCCCCTTCACAGGTAATAGCTGCCACTGCAATGCAGGGAGGTCACCACGCACCATAGGGGTGTGGTCACACCTGTAATCTGCAGCCAGTGAAATTGATTGCGAGCCTTGGAAGTGAACCCGAGGTTACAATTGATGTAGCTGGTAAATCTCTAAATTTCCTTGTAGATACGGGGGCGGCCAAGTCAGTGATAAATTCGACCGTGGGCATGAGAACCACTGGTAAAACAATTCCAGCCATGGGAGTAACAGGAGTAGTACGACAATACCCTTTAAGCAAACCAACAGAGGTTACGATAGGGCCTTTGCATACCAAGCATTCTTTTCTGCTGGCTGCATCGGCTCCGACTAATCTCTTAGGGAGAGATTTACTGTGCAAAATGGGATGCGTCATATATTGTACTCCTTCTTGGACATACCCGAAAACCACGCTCAGGAAGCACAAGATATGTTAGACTCCCCAACAAGATTAATGTCACACACTGTTGTTGTAAATAGGTGTCCGTCCAAGGTAGAGGAAATGATTTCCCAGATACCGGAGTCACTTTGGACCAAAGATGGACAAGACACTGGATTGATGGCAAATGTAGCCCCAGTAGTTGTGCAAGTAAAAGATGGTAGGATAGCTCCAAAAATCACACAGTACCCTCTGAAGCCAGAGGTGGAGTTAGGAGTTTACCCTGTAATAGAGCGCTTGCTACAACAGGGCATTCTGGTTTGGACGTCCAGCACTGCCAATAGTCCCATCTTCCCTGTTAAAAAGAGTGGGGGGAGGGGTTACAGATTAGTGCAGGATCTAAGAGGGATCAACAAAATAGTTGAGTCAATTCCCAGTAGTGCCAAATCCAGCTGTCATTCTTATGCAAATCCCTCCCACTGCCAAATTTTTCACTGTAATTGACCTCTGCTCCGCTTTCTTCTCGGTACCTCTGCACACTGACAGTCAATACTTATTTGCATTCACATACAGAGGAGTCCAATATACATGGACTCGCTTACCACAAGGTTTCATAGACAGTCCAAGTATTTTCTCACAAGCCCTGCATGATTGTTTACAGTCTTTCCAACCAGAGAGTGGATCAGTATTGATCCAGTACGTGGACGATTTACTACTGTGTTCAGATTCACTGGAAGCGTCCCTGAGAGATACGAAACAGCTCCTGTTTCATCTTTCAGACACAGGATACAAGGTCTCCAAAGACAAGTTGCAATTATGCCAGACCCGTGTGAAGTATTTGGGACACTGTCTAACACAAGGACTGAGACACCTTACCGCTGATAGAATTCAAGCAATTCGTGACATGACCCTGCCACAAACCCAGCAACAGATTAGAACGTTTTTAGGAATGTGTGGGTATTGCCGTAACTGGATCCCAGGTTTTTCCATACTGGCCTTACCTTTGCAGGAGATGGTCTCATCAAGCAAACCTGATCGGATTTCGCACACAGACGAATCCGAGATGGCATTTGAGAGACTTAAACAGTGCCTAACGCAGGCGCTGGCATTGGGTATGCCAGACTATGGGAAACCCTTTGAGCTGTACGGAACAGAGAGTGCTGGGTGCGCAGCAGGTGTCCTAACCCAGAAGCATGGTGATGCCAGCAGGCCGGTAGCATACTACAGCGCTCAGCTAGACACGGTAGCGCGATCCCTCCCCACATGCTTGCGAAGTGTTGCTGCGATAGCATTGCTAGTAACAAAAAGCGAAGATGTAGTGCTAGGACACAACCTCACAATCCATACACCGCATGCAGTGTCAGCCTTGCTAAATTCGGCTCAAACCAGACATGTCTCATCAGCGCGGTTTACAAGATGGGAATTGGCACTGATGGCCCCCGTAAACATCACCATAAGGAGATGCAGCGCATTAAATCCTGCAACATATCTCCCAGGCAGGCACAAAGGGTGGAGGATGAGAGTAATGGTGAAGGAGGATTTAATACAGAGGATGACACACATGATTGTATGGAATATTTGACCCAAAATTTCACGGCAAGGCCTGACATCAGTGACAACCCACTGGAAGATGTAGATTTTACTTTCTACACTGAAGGTAGTTGTCACAGACAGACGGACTCGGGAGACTTGTGTACTGGATACGCAGTCGTAGATGACCAAGGTACCATAGAAGCAGAACCGCTAGGCCCACCTCACTCAGCCCAGGTTGCTGAACTGGTTGCCCTAACCAGAGCATGTGAATTGGCTAAGGGCAAATCAGCCAATATCTATACAGATTCTAGGTACGCATTCGGAGTAGTCCATGATTTCGGAGCCCTATGGCGCCTCAGAAATTTCATGACGGCAGCTGGTACACCGGTAGCGCATGCAGCTCACATCAAAAGGCTTCTAACAGCGATACAGGAACCCGACAGAGTGGCTGTTATCAAGTGTAAAGCACACACATATAGCCAAGACCCGGTATCACTTGGTAACAGCCGAGCAGACGAAGCTGCTAAGTTAGCAGCTGGTACCCCCAGACAGACAGACACCACACAACTGATGGTATTTAATACCGTCAACACACAGAAATTGTGTGAAATGCAAAATTTGTGTTCCCCACAGGAAAAGGCAGTTTGGAGGGCAAAAGGATGTGGCCAGGAGTCCTCAGGACTCTGGACAGATGGGCAGGGTAAACCAGTGGCACCCAGAGCATACCTTCCAAGTTTAGCGGAAGCAGCACATGGGCTGACTCATCTAGGCAAGGAAGGGATGTGCAAGTTGGTAAGAGCATATTGGTGCGCCCCAGGATTCTCTTCCCATGCGGGAAAAAGGGCAATGACATGCCTCACCTGCTTGAGGAAGAATATCGGAAAGGCAATACCAACAGAACCATCTCATATCCCACCTACAGGCGGCCCTTTTCAGGTAATACAGATTGATTTCATACATTACCCCCTTGTCGAAATTTGAAGTATGTTTTGGTCTGTATTGATGTGTTTTCAAATTGGGTCGAAGCATTTCCTGCGGCCACAAATACCGCTATGTTTACTGCTAAGAAAATTGTACAGGAATTTGTGTGTAGATACGGTATCCCTAGAATAATTGAAAGTGATAGGGGTACCCATTTTACAGGTGATGTCTTTCAAGGAATGTGTAAGTTGATGGGAATTAATAGTAAGCTGCACACTCCGTACCGCCCCCAGGCGAGTGCGAAGGTAGAAAGAGTGAACAGCACTATTAAAAATAAATTGAGCAAAGTTATGGCAGAAACAGGATTGACATGGCCAGAAGCTTTGCCCATTGTATTATACAGCATCAGAACCACTCCCAGGTCCCCTCTTAATCTGTCCCCCTTTGAAATTCTGTTTGGTCGACAACCGCATGTTATGATTAACCCTCAGGATGATTTGAAGTGTAACAATGAAGTGACTGTAAAATACCTGGTTAAGATGAGTAAACAGCTAAGGAATCAGAATGACAATTTGAAGTTGGTGATTCCTGATCTGCCAGATAGTAATTGTCATGACATTGAACCTGGGGATTATGTAATGATACGAAATTTTCTACGCTCAGGTTGCCTTATAGACAGATGGGAAGGACCATACCAAGTCTTATTGATTAGCACGACAGCATTGAAGGTTGCCGAGAGAGAGACTTGGGTTTATTCGTCCCATTGTAAGAAGGTTGCTGATCCAGAGAGGTCTCGTGATAAAGAACAGACGGTAGAGGAAGTTGTATCACTGGAGTGTTTGTTTCATGAAGAGTGAAACGGCACCTGAGCATTGAGAATAATAAGATCGGAGGCAGTTGTCGATCCCCTGTTCCCTTTTATTGTTTTTCTCCACTTCCCATCCCATCTCCCTCAATTATTTCTTTCCCCCTTCTCATTTTTCTCCATTTCCTCCTATAAGATGGACTTGCCCCAAGAGACTGTGATCCGGATTTTCCTGTTGACCATGATGTTGACCAGAGCAGTCTGTTCCGGCGAGAGTACCATGGAGGTCGAGAGAGGTTCTGGAATGGGTTCTGATGACAGAGATGGAGGCGTAGATTTCCAAGAACAACATAATTACCGAGTAAAGGCGAGAATCAGAAAAAGATCTGGTAGCATTGACCATAGAAGGAACTGTGAAGGATTGTTAGCTGAAGAAAATTGCATCTGTAGGCATTGTGATAACTTAGTTGAGGATGGGTGCATCAAGAAATGTCAGTCCAGTTTTAACATTAACATGGACCGGCATCCATTGGGTGACTATCACTCATTAGTGGGTAAGGTGTTAAACCAAACAGACTGCTGGGTATGCTCTCAAGTACCTCAAGGTCACAGCAAGTCAGGACTAGTACCATTTCCTTTAACGATAGGGGAGGTACTTGAGTTAAGTGGTGGGAGGCCGGTGGACAAGAGGTTTAATATAGCCGATAGTGGAAAATATTTCCGGTATAGGTACACCCTAGGAAGTAGAATCATGCGAGTTGGAGAAGTATCACCAGGATACTGTGCACAGATCGTACAAACTGATACGTGTACTAAACAGATGGGAGAATTAGGGTTAGGAGATTTCATATGGAAAATTTGTAATATGGTAATGTCCTACTCCGTCCCATATGTTCTCCCCGATGATGCATATTTCATATGCGGGAGGAAGGCGTATAAGTGGCTTGCCCCAAACTCAGAAGGGTTGTGTTATATTGGAAAAGTACTGCCTGAGGTAATGACTGTACCCCACACTAAAATGAAAGATATTCACCGCAGTGCCCAAGCTCCTTATACTCACACTCATTACGAGCACATCGTTAAACGGCACCTGATAGAAAGAACAGAGCATCCGGCCTCTGACCTGATCCATGAATCCACCGGGATTCAATTCCTAATCGCGTTAGATATCACTCGTACCGCCAGAGGAGTGATAAATTATAAATATATATCTGCGCTTGCAAATTTATTAGACAATATCACTGAAATGTATGATGACACATTCAGGTATACTGGGAGAGAGTTACAAGCCTACAAAACAGAACTGGTTCAGCATAGGATGATTCTCAATTATCTCACAGCTGTGACAGGCGGGTATTGTGTTACCCTAGCGACTCAGTATGGAATAAAGTGCTGCACGTATATTACAAACAGCACAGAGGACCCAGCCGAGGTCATAGACCAAAAGATGGATGACATTTTGCAATTAAAATGGGAGTTCCGAAGGAAACACAATCTCACCCTTGCCGCTGTGGGTAATGAGCTGACCGGTTGGGTGACATGGTTGAACCCACGAAATTGGTTCTCTGGTTTAGGAGAATGGACCCAAGGTATTATCATGGATGTAGGGAAATTTCTTTTGTGTATTCTGGGTGTCATCATATTGGTCGGTCTGATATTTAGATGCGTTCGGGTTTTAACAAAGTGTAAACGTAGCGCCCGAGTGATGAGTTTAAGAAGTGAAGATACTGTAATAACAACGACTGATTTGATTTACGACCCAACCATTGAGACAATGTTGTGATGAAAATGTGATTCCACGGTCCGTTTCTTTCACCCGTTTCTCCTTTGTTTTCCTCCAAGGTACAAAGACATCCGCTTGGAAGAAGAATTTGACAACCTTTTACACAGAAAATTGATGGACAATGCCATAGACCCCCAATATCCCTAGCAATTTTAAAATTTTACGATAGCCCAACACTTTTGTAAGTCTATGGACATTGAGAAAGCTTTTTGCTCGCATTTTGGCAAAAGCTCAAAGAGACTACAGTCAACATGTACATCGAGACAAGACATCAGACAAGACCTCAATCGGCAAATGTACATTAAACTCACATAGTTTACGACTGCATTTACCATAATTGCTTCTTATCTTCATCTCTACAACCTTCAGGTAATGACACACATAGTCGATAGGGAATATAGGCACAGATATCAGCACTCACATATCCCCCCCATTCATGTATCATCAACTAAAATGTGCTCCCCCATTTTGTTGCAACCAAAAGCCGAAAAGAGCTCGGTAAAGTTTGACAGCCCATCCACAGGCCCGTAATACGGGATAAGAAGGAATTCAAATGTATACTTCGCAATACCTCGAAGCTTGATTTAAAACACGTACGGCACGATGATACATGACCCCTCAAACATGGACTCATACATACATGCTTCTACTATCTCACTAGGTCATACCTTTTTCCCACCTTCTTCTCTTCTCCCTTACCCAATCATAGAAATGTATTATACATGACATATATTTTTCTCTTTTTTGAACTGTTTTTGGAAGTGGCAGTTATTGGTGACTGCCAAAGGGTGGACTGTCAAAGTCAGAAAAATATCACACTGCACGTTGCCATATATGCACCTCATGCGCGTGCCTGCTGCACGTGCACATTCTCTCCCGTGCGTGCGGATATACGCAGCCGCGTGATGGCGCCTCGGCCATGCGCTCGAGCGCGTGGTATGTGCATTTACGGTAGACTTTGTGTGCGTCTAGCGGGCGACTCAATTGTTTAATGATAGAATCAAATAGCATGTTTTATAGGTAATGTTCCCTTTAGTAATAACTGTAAGTTTGGTTAATGTAACTTGTTCACGGACTTGGGAATCCCTCTTTACGTGGTACAAAGGGTCTGATTGAGGTTGAACAGCTGTGTCTGGTACCTAACCGAAGAGTATTTTAATAGCAATAATCCGGTGATGGTTAGGTAAAGATTAATCGCTCCTGCGTGTAGTTATGACCATTAGTAGTTTCTGGACATATTCTATATTTGCAGTTCATTATCCATGCGGCGGGAATTCGGAGATTCCCACCCACCTGAGCTGGTTAAAATAGTCACAGCCCACCTGTTCAAACTAACCTATGACCTTTTGATATGATGCGAGGAGACATTCCTGTGTCCAATGAACAATGAGATTGTAGGGCCCTTTGAAGTACACTGTATGTTGTGTATATAAGGGTCATTGTCCCCAGACCGGCCAGTACTCTCTCTTCAACAGTTATCGCTGATAATTGGAGGACTGGATTCCGGTTGCGCCTGCAAGTGTTCCCCGTATGGTATGTTTCTCTGTTGCCACTTTGTTACCCGTGTAATGTTAGCCATTCATTCTTAGTCTATGTATTTGTATTTGCGATCGTTTACTATTTGCGTATATTTCTGTCTAGATATCCTGTTAGAATTATATGTTAGCCTGTAGTGTATGACTTGTTATCTGTTTCTCTTTTCAATATATCTAAAAGCTTTTTAGTAAAGGTGTTGGATCCTTAGCACGGTATTGTGAGTTCATTACATTGCAGAGAGTAATAGGAGCGTCTCGATCGCTCAAACAGCTTTAGTGTTAACAAGGTTAAGCAGCGTTATATCGCTACAGTGTTTCAGTACAAGGTTTACAGTATAAGAATATCCTGTGTGTTACATTCAAGGTTTACTGATTGTCATCTTGTGAGCGTCTGCGCCGCTCGTGATCTCCTCGTGGTCTCGAGCGTCCGCTACGCTGATAGCGTATCATTACGGTAGTCGCTCGCCTATAGTGTGCCCGATACCAACAGCGTATTCTCGCGAGCGTTTGTGTCGCTCGAGCGGCTCGCTCCCGATACAGCGTCCGCTACGCTAAGAGCGTACCCTTACGGTACCTCGTGCGCCAATTGCGTACTGTGTCTCTTAACCTTTTATAGTGTGTAATATAGTATAAATATTTAGCTTTAACAGAACAGAATTGATCCAGTTATGGAATAGAATTAGGCCGGCCCAGTCCTGAGTCCGGACATATCACCATGAAGATGAAGTCTGTATTCTCCTTGTAACTCAGGTTGTGCGTCGCCGCGCAGGATTAGTATTCTGATGCACGCCAAGCAGTCAGTGTTTCCAAAAGTAATGAGAATTGTGAAAACAGCAGGGGTGTAGTTTTAGGCATTTCACAATTATCATCAAGTTGTGAAAGTTAATGTCCCCTTGGATCCCGGAAAATTGCATTTGCATGATTAGAATACGAATGTTATTCATTGCGGTATCGTTGTGGATTTATCATACTCTTCCTGAAATATAATCTCATCGTTTCTGGTTACACAATGTTTTGTGTCTGTCCTGTGCCATGAACGTGAGAATGCACTTGTTTTTTTTGTTTTGTTTTTAATTAAGGTGCTGCATTGCTGCAAGAACCAACAGTCTGCTATATGCAGCATGTCATACAGCAGAAGTAACTGGTAAATGTAAACTCTAAAGGAATGTGAATAATAATTATAATAATAATAATAATAATAATTTTATTTATATAGTACTCTTTCTCCAACAGGACTCAAGGAGCTTTACAGATATCAAAAACAATGCACATGGGGGTAATTCAAAGTTGATCGCAGCAGGATTTTTGTTAGCAAATGGGCAAAACCATGTGCACTGCAGGGGAGGCAGATATAACGTGCAGAAAGAGTTAGATTTGGGAGGGTTATTTTGTTTCTGTGCAGGGTAAATACTGGCTGCTTTATTTTTACAATGCAAATTAAATTGCAGATTGAACACACCCCACCCAAATCTAACTCTCTCTGCACATGTTAAATCTGCCTCCCCTGCAATGCACATGATTTTGCCCATTTGCTAACAAAAATTCTGCTGCGATCAACTTGGAATTACCCTCATGATACAGAGGATTTGAGTAATACAGCAATAGATCAGCAACACCGACATAAAAGAAAACCTTTAGCACACAGAAAACATAATCCATGATTGGTGTAGGCATTTTGAGTAATAACTTCCAATGGTTGTGTATTCCACCCGCACAAGGTACCAGGTGCGGCAGCCATCTTGGGCGCACAGCGTAGGATTACCCAGGGTGGAATAGTCTACCCCTAGAAGAGATGACACAAAATGGGGAGACTGCAGAGTCCTACAGTTCAGAGTAGGGTTCCATCAAAACCATCAGGCCTATGTATTTTTCATCCCATCCACAAGTGTACCATATGGGGCAGCCGATGAGCACCGGAAATTTTTCGGGTTTTGTGTTTTGGTTTTGGGTTCGGTTCCGCGGCCGTGTTTTGGGTTCGAACGCGTTTTGGCAAAACCTCACCGAATTTTTTTTGTCGGATTCGGGTGTGTTTTGGATTCGTTTTTTTTTTTTTTTTTTCAAAAAACCCTAAAAAACAGCTTAAATCATAGAATTTGGGGGTCATTTTGATCCCAAAGTATTATTAACCTCAATAACCATTATTTCCACTCATTTTCAGTCTATTCTGAACACCTCACACCTCACAATATTATTTTTAGTCCTAAAATTTGCACCGAGGTCGCTGGATGACTAAGCTCAGCGACCCAAGTGGCCGACACAAACACCTGGCCCATCTAAGAGTGGCACTGCAGTGTCACGCAGGATGGCCCTTCCAAAAAACACTCCCCAAACAGCACATGACGCAAAGAAAAAAAGAGACGCAATGAGGTAGCTGTGTGAGTAAGATAAGCGACCCAAGTGGCCGACACAAACACCTAGCCCATCTAGGAGTGGCACTGCAGTGTCACGCAGGATGGCCCTTCCAAAAAACACTCCCCAAACAGCACATGATGCAAAGAAAAAAAGAGGCGCAATGAGGTAGCTGTGTGAGTAAGATAAGCGACCCAAGTGGCCGACACAAACACCTGGCCCATCTAGGAGTGGCACTGCAGTGTCACGCAGGATGGCCTTTTCAAAAAAACACTCCCCAAACAGCACATGACGCAAAGAAAAAAAGAGGCGCAATGAGGTAGCTGTGTGAGTAAGATAAGCGACCCAAGTGGCCGACACAAACACCTGGCCCATCTAGGAGTGGCACTGCAGTGTCACGCAGGATGGCCCTTCCAAAAAACACTCCCCAAACAGCACATGACGCAAAGAAAAAAAGAGGCACAATTAGGTAGCTGTGTGAGTAAGATAAGCGACCCAAGTGGCCGACACAAACACCTGGCCCATCTAGGAGTGGCACTGCAGTGTCACGCAGGATGGCCCTTCCAAAAAACACTCCCCAAACAGCACATGATGCAAAGAAAAAAAGAGGCGCAATGAGGTAGCTGTGTGAGTAAGATAAGCGACCCAAGTGGCCGACACAAACACCTGGCCCATCTAGGAGTGGCACTGCAGTGTCACGCAGGATGGCCCTTCAAAAAACTAGTCCCCAAACAGCACATGACGCAAAGAAGAAAAAAAAGAGGCGCAATGAGGTAGCTGTGTGACTAAGCTAAGCGACCCTAGTGGCCGACACAAACACCTGGCCCATCTAGGAGTGGCACTGCAGTGTCACGCAGGATGGCCCTTCCAAAAAACACCCCCCAAACAGCACATGACGCAAAGAAAAATTAAAGAAAAAAGAGGTGCAAGATGGAATTGTCCTTGGGCCCTCCCACCCACCCTTATGTTGTATAAACAGGACATGCACACTTTAACCAACCCATCATTTCAGTGACAGGGTCTGCCACACGACTGTGACTGAAATGACGGGTTGGTTTGGACCCCCACCAAAAAAGAAGCAATTAATCTCTCCTTGCACAAACTGGCTCTACAGAGGCAAGATGTCCACCTCATCATCATCCTCCGATATATCACCGTGTATATCCCCCTCCTCACAGATTATCAATTTGTCCCCACTGGAATCCACCATCTCAGCTCCCTGTGTACTTTGTGGAGGCAATTGCTGCTGGTGAATGTCTCCACGGAGGAATTGATTATAATTCATTTTAATGAACATCATCTTCTCCACATTTTCTGGATGTAACCTCGTACGCCGATTGCTGACAAGGTGAGCGGCGGCACTAAACACTCTTTCGGAGTACACACTTGTGGGAGGGCAACTTAGGTAGAATAAAGCCAATTTGTGCAAGGGCCTCCAAATTGCCTCTTTTTCCTGCCAGTATAAGTACGGACTGTCTGACGTGCCTACTTGGATGCGGTCACTCATATAATCCTCCACCATTCTTTCAATGGGGAGAGAATCATATGCAGTGACAGTAGACGACATGTCCGTAATCGTTGTCAGGTCCTTCAGTC
Source organism: Pseudophryne corroboree (assembly GCF_028390025.1). Lineage (NCBI taxonomy): Eukaryota > Metazoa > Chordata > Amphibia > Anura > Myobatrachidae > Pseudophryne > Pseudophryne corroboree. The sequence goes on from NC_086447.1 coordinate 906,438,465, forward strand.
CGGACCAGATGTCAGCATCAGCAGTCGCTCCAGACTGCCCTGCATCACCGCCAGCGGGTGGGCTCGGAATTCTGAGCCTTTTCCTCGCACCCCCAGTTGCGGGAGAATGTGAAGGAGGAGATGTTGACAGGTCGCGTTCCGCTTGACTTGACAATTTTGTCACCAGCAGTTCTTTGAACCCCAGCAGACTTGTGTCTGCCGGAAAGAGATATCCAAGGTAGGTTTTAAATCTAGGATCGAGCACGGTGGCCAAAATGTAGTGCTCTGATTTCAACAGATTGACCACCCGTGAATCCTTGTTAAGCGAATTAAGGGCTCCATCCACAAGTCCCACATGCCTAGCGGAATCGCTCCGTGTTAGCTCCTCCTTCAATGTCTCCAGCTTCTTCTGCAAAAGCCTGATGAGGGGAATGACCTGACTCAGGCTGGCAGTGTCTGAACTGACTTCACGTGTGGCAAGTTCAAAAGGTTGCAGAACCTTGCACAACGTTGAAATCATTCTCCACTTCGCTTGAGACAGGTGCATTCCACCTCCTATATCGTGCTCAGTTGTATAGGCTTGAATGGCCTTTTGCTGCTCCTCCAACCTCTGAAGCATATAGAGGGTTGAATTCCACCTCGTTACCACTTCTTGCTTCAGATGATGGCAGGGCAGGTTCAGGCGTTTTTGGTGGTGCTCCAGTCTTCTGTACGTGGTGCCTGTACGCCGAAAGTGTCCCGCAATTCTTCTGGCCACCGACAGCATCTCTTGCACGCCCCTGTCGTTTTTTAAATAATTCTGCACCACCAAATTCAAGGTATGTGCAAAACATGGGACGTGCTGGAATTTGCCCAGATTTAATGCACACACAATATTGCTGGCGTTGTCCGATGCCACAAATCCACAGGAGAGTCCAATTGGGGTAAGCCATTTTGCGATGATCTTCCTCAGTTGCCGTAAGAGGTTTTTAGCTGTGTGCGTATTCTGGAAAGCGGTGATACAAAGCGTAGCCTGCCTAGGAAAGAGTTGGCGTTTGCGAGATGCTGCTACTGGTGCCGCCGCTGCTGTTCTTGCGGCGGGAGTCCATACATCTACCCAGTGGGCTGTCACAGTCATATAGTCCTGAGCCTGCCCTGCTCCACTTGTCCACATGTCCGTGGTTAAGTGGACATTGGGTACAACTGCATTTTTTAGGACACTGGTGAGTCTTTTTCTGAGGTCTGTGTACATTTTCGGTATCGCCTGCCTAGAGAAATGGAACCTAGATGGTATTTGGTACCGGGGACACAGTACCTCCAACAAGTCTCTAGTTGGCTCTGCAGTAATGATGGATACCGGAACCACGTTTCTCACCGCCCAGGATGCCAAGGCCTCAGTTATCCGCTTTGCAGCAGGATGACTGCTGTGATATTTCATCTTCCTCGCAAAGGACTGTTGGACAGTCAATTGCTTGGTGGAAGTAGTAAAAGTGGTCTTACGAGTACGACTTCCCCTCTGGGATGACCATCGACTCCCAGCAGCAACAACAGCAGCGCCAGCAGCAGTAGGCGTTACACGCAAGGATGCATCGGAGGAATCCCAGGCAGGAGAGGACTCGTCAGAATTGCCAGTGACATGGCCTGCAGGACTATTGGCATTCCTGGGGAAGGAGGAAATTGACACTGAGGGAGTTGGTGGGGTGGTTTGCGTGAGCTTGGTTACAAGAGGAAGGGATTTACTGGTCAGTGGACTGCTTCCGCTGTCGCCCAAAGTTTTTGAACTTGTCACTGACTTATGATGAATGCGCTGCAGGTGACGTATAAGGGAGGATGTTCCGAGGTGGTTAACGTCCTTACCCCTACTTATTACAGCTTGACAAAGGCAACACACGGCTTGACAAATGTTGTCCGCATTTCTGTTGAAATACTTCCACACCGAAGAGCTGATTTTTTTGGTATTTTCACCAGGCATGTCAATGGCCCTATTCCTCCCACGGACAACAGGTGTCTCCCCGGGTGCCTGACTTAAACAAACCACCTCACCATCAGAATCCTCCTGGTCAATTTCCTCCCCAGCGCCAGCAACACCCATATCCTCCTCATCCTGGTGTACTTCAACACTGACATCTTCAATCTGACTATCAGGAACTGGACTGCGGGTGCTCCTTCCAGCACTTGCAGGGGGCGTGCAAATGGTGGAAGGCGCATGCTCTTCACGTCCAGTGTTGGGAAGGTCAGGCATCGCAAACGACACAATTGGACTCTCCTTGTGGATTTGTGATTTCGAAGAACGCACAGTTCTTTGCTGTGCTTTTGCCAGCTTGAGTCTTTTCATTTTTCTAGCGAGAGGCTGAGTGCTTCCATCCTCATGTGAAGCTGAACCACTAGCCATGAACATAGGCCAGGGCCTCAGCCGTTCCTTGCCACTCCGTGTGGTAAATGGCATATTGGCAAGTTTACGCTTCTCCTCCGACAATTTTATTTTAGATTTTTGAGTCCTTTTTTTACTGATATTTTGTCTTTTGGATTTTACATGCTCTGTACTATGACATTGGGCATCGGCCTTGGCAGACGACGTTGCTGGCATTTCATCGTCTCGGCCATGACTAGTGGCAGCAGCTTCAGCACGAGGTGGAAGTCGATCTTGATCTTTCCCTATTTTTGGAACCTCAACATTTTTGTTCTCCATATTTTAATAGGCACAACTAAAAGGCACCTCAGGTAAACAATGGAGATGGATGGATACTAGTATACTTATGGATGGACGAGCGACTGCCGACACAGAGGTAGCTACAGCCGTGGACTACCGTACTGCGTCTGCTGCTAATATAGACTGGATGATAATGATATAAAAAATATATATATATCACTACTGCAGCCTGACAGGTATATATTATATAATGATGGACCTGCTGGACACTGTCAGCACTGCATACTCCTAAAGTAAGCTACTAGTATCAAGAAGATAGAAAAAAAAACACAACAGGTAGGTGGTATACAATTATGGATGGACGAGCGACTGCCGACACAGAGGTAGCTACAGCCGTGGACTACCGTACTGCGTCTGCTGCTAATATAGACTGGATGATAATGATATAAAAAATATATATATATCACTACTGCAGCCGGACAGGTATATATTATATAATGACGGACCTGCTGGACACTGTCAGCAGCACTGCAGACTCCTAAAGTAAGCTACTAGTAGTATCAAGAAGATAGAAAAAAAAAAACACCACAGGTAGGTGGTATACAAATATGGATGGACGAGCGACTGCCGACACAGAGGTAGCTACAGCCGTGGACTACCGTACTGCGTCTGCTGCTAATATAGACTGGATGATAATGATATAAAAAATATATATATATCACTACTGCAGCCGGACAGGTATATATTATATAATGACGGACCTGCTGGACACTGTCAGCACTGCAGACTCCTAAAGTAAGCTACTAGTATCAAGAAGATAGAAAAAAAAAACACAACAGGTAGGTGGTATACAATTATGGATGGACGAGCGACTGCCGACACAGAGGTAGCTACAGCCGTGGACTACCGTACTGCGTCTGCTGCTAATATAGACTGGATGATAATGATATAAAAAATATATATATATCACTACTGCAGCCGGACAGGTATATATTATATAATGACGGACCTGCTGGACACTGTCAGCAGCACTGCAGACTCCTAAAGTAAGCTACTAGTAGTATCAAGAAGATAGAAAGAAAAAAAAAACACCACAGGTAGGTGGTATACAAATATGGATGGACGAGCGACTGCCGACACAGAGGTAGCTACAGCCGTGGACTACCGTACTGCGTCTGCTGCTAATATAGACTGGATGATAATGATATAAAAAATATATATATATCACTACTGCAGCCGGACAGGTATATATTATAATGACGGACCTGCTGGACACTGTCAGCACTGCAGACTCCTAAAGTAAGCTACTAGTATCAAGAAGATAGAAAAAAAAAAAAAAACACCACAGGTAGGTGGTATACAATTATGGATGGACGAGCGACTGCCGACACAGAGGTAGCTACAGCCGTGGACTACCGTACTGCGTCTGCTGCTAATATAGACTGGATGATAATGATATAAAAAATATATATATATCACTACTGCAGCCGGACAGGTATATATTATAATGACGGACCTGCTGGACACTGTCAGCACTGCAGACTCCTAAAGTAAGCTACTAGTATCAAGAAGATAGAAAAAAAAAAAAAACACCACAGGTAGGTGGTATACAATTATGGATGGACGAGCGACTGCCGACACAGAGGTAGCTACAGCCGTGGACTACCGTACTGCGTCTGCTGCTAATATAGACTGGATGATAATGATATAAAAAATATATATATATATCACTACTGCAGCCGGACAGGTATATATTATATAATTAATGACGGACCTGCTGGACACTGTCAGCAGAATGCGTTTATAGAATAAAAACACCACACGACGAGTGTTTAACTTTTTCAGGCAGACAATCACAATATACTGGTGGTCAGACAGTGGTCACTGGTCAGTCACACTGGCAGTGGCACTCTGGCAGCAAAAGTGTGCACTGTTAAATAATATGTACTCCTGCTACTGATCCCCAGTCTCCCCCACAATTAAGCTGTGTGAGCACTGAGCACTCAGCACAGTCAGATATACATAGATGATGCAGCACACTGAGGCTGAGCACAGATATGGTATACTGTTACTGTGTCACTGTGTATCGTTTTTTTTCAGGCAGAGAACGGATTATATTAAATAATAATATAATAAAACTGCACTGGTGGTCACTGGTCAGTCACTAGTAAACTCTGCACTCTCTGAGTACTCCTAAGCTCCAGTAAATCAAGTGTCTCACTCTCACTCTCTCTCTTCTAATCTAAATGGAGAGGACGCCAGCCACGTCCTCTCCCTATGAATCTCAATGCACGTGTGAAAATGGCGGCGACGCGCGGCTCCTTATATAGAATCCGAGTCTCGCGATAGAATCCGAGCCTCGCGAGAATCCGACAGCGGGATGATGACGTTCGGGCGCGCTCGGGTTAGCCGAGCAAGGCGGGAAGATCCGAGTCTGCCTCGGATCCGTGTAAAAAGGCTGAAGTTCGGGGGGGTTCGGATTCCGAGGAACCGAACCCGCTCATCACTAGCAGCAATGTTGGGCGCACTTCGAAGGTTACACTATGGGAGGTGAGCCATACAAGGGCCAAGTTCATACATGGGAAAACTGATGCTTATGTAGAAGTATGATGTACCCTGTATGTAGGGCGCAATGGCAGGGCGGGCAATCAGTGGAGGTAAACATAACAAGAAAAACACACGGTGGGGTGGAAGAGAGGAAGAATAAAAAAAAAGAAAAAGATAAAACGGGGTGGGGGGAATAAACAATAGCAGGAAACTAGTGGCAGAAGTAAAATTGGGATAACATTATTTTGAAGAAGAACTCTATTTTTTTAAAGTTATTATTATTATGCAAATTAACTCCCTTTACCGCTATGTGTGGCTGTAGAGAGCTATGGAATATAGTGATGAATGATATTAATGATGACAACCATAATACAATAATATTAAAATCTTCAGTATCTGCCGGAAGCTGTATGTTCTGTACAACTGGAATCAGATCAGGAGGTGCTGCCGCAAAACTTCACAGTACAACAAAACTCTGTACTAGCACTTGCCAGTGATGAAATATAACAGACGCTGGTTGTTTCCCAATTGCTGACGATTCCAAAGGGGAAGCCATACTGTAGGACACATTACCATGTGCTTGTTTTTACAGTGTGGCAGGAACTTCTAGACTCCCAATCACGTCTTTGTACATTCCTGTAAAGAGATAATGGCTCTGATTTATAAGTGGACGCTCTGCTGATGTTGGACGCAGTGGAGCGATTTTTTGCTAGCACGGATGCGTCTAATTCGCTCCGCGCATGGGTCCGTGTTGCGTTTGTGCAGAGTCGCAGTTGTGATTACAGGTGCACGCGCGGAGAAGTGCATTGAAAATATAGTGGGTGTTCCTGAGTATTGGCTTAGCGGGCGCACGTCTTATGGGCGTGTTATAGCAGTGTCGCTGGTATGTTGGTGATAGCGGTTATGTACACTCAACATAGGAGGCCACTCTCGGATGGAGAAACTGTTCCTGCCATAAGTTTCTGCTGTGTGACCAGTGGTGGCGTCTAAGGACCGAGCAATCGGTATTTCAGTGTCTGCGGACACTGCAAGGGGGAGTCTCAGTCCTTGCACATTTGTATGCACAGATGTACCCCAATGAAGGGCTTTGAGGTGGCTTTTGCATGAAGTCATAGACAGGCGACTGCAAAAAGATGGAGGCATGACAATGCTGCGTCCGTCTCAGAATGAGCCCCAATTATTGGCGCATCTACGATGGGTGCAGGGTGTGCGGAGCACATGGGTCCCTGGGTCCAGAGGCGGCCCACACCACACACCCTGCACTCATATAAATATACTTACCTCTCCGGAGTCCCTCGTTGGCCAGCTCTGCAGAGAGAAATCACTGGGAAAATAGTGTGGCGTTCATTTTCCCGGTGATTAGCACATGTGTGCTAGAGATGTCTCCAGGAACATAGCAAGGGCGCCATGTTCCCTGAGACCTGTGCAGTAGACTCTGGGACAAAGCCAAAGTCTACTACAATGCCAGAGAGGTGAGGGGCCGCGTGGAGCCTGCAGATGGGCCCTCCGGAGTCAATCAGATAGCTCTTAGGCCTGTTTGTAAATCCAATCATATGATAACAGCATTGGCATGTACGGTATCTGTAGTCATTGTGCCTGGGGGTGTCCTGCATTCAACCATTATACAAAGGGGTCTGTGCAATTTGGCACAAGTGAAGTGGCAAAAAGTCTTCCCCGGACCCAGGTGATCACTGATGGAGTTGGCTGCAGTGAACTGTGACACTACCATGCAATGTGCCCATATAATACACAGGGGCATGTATAATAAAGATTATATGTACCCACCACATACAGCCCTGTGCCCATATAACCATCTCATGCCCACCACATACAGCCCTGAGCCCATATTAACATCTCATGCCCCCACATACAGCCCTGTGCCCATATTAATGTCTCATGCCCCACATACAGCCCTGTGCCCATATTAACGTCTCATGCCCACCACATACAGCCCTATGCCCATATTAACGTCTCATGCCCCCACATACAGCCCTGTGCCCTTATTAACGTCTCATGCCCCCACGTGCAGCCCTGTGCCCATATTAACATCTCATGCCCACCACATACAGCCCTGTGCCCATATTAACATCTCATGCCCACCACATACAGCCCTGTGCCCATATTAATGTCTCATGCCCATCACATACAGCTCTGTGCCCATATTAACGTCTCATGCCCACCACATACAGCCCTATGCCCATATTAACGTCTCATGCCCCCACATACAGCCCTGTGCCCTTATTAACGTCTCATGCCCCCACGTGCAGCCCTGTGCCCATATTAACATCTCATGCCCACCACATACAGCCCTGTGCCCATATTAACATCTCATGCCCACCACATACAGCCCTGTGCCCATATTAATGTCTCATGCCCATCACATACAGCTCTGTGCCCATATTAACATCTCATGCCCACCACATACAGCCCTGTGTCCATATTAACGTCTCATGCCCACCACATACAGCCCTGTGCCCATATTAACATCTCATGCCCATCACATACAGCTCTGTGCCCATATTAACGTCTCATGCCCACCACATACAGCCCTGTGCCCATATTAACGTCTCATGCCCACCCATACAGCCCTGTGTGCTCTTATTAACATCTCATGCCCACCACATACAGCCCTGTGCCCTTATTAACATCTCATGCCCGCCACATACAGCCATGTGCCCATATTAATGTCTCATGCCCCCACATACAACCCTGTGCCCATATTAATGTCTCATGCCCACCACATACAGCCCTGTGCCCATATAACCATCTCATGCCCACCACATACAGCCCTGTGCCCATATAACCATCTCATGCCCACCACATACAGTCCTGTGCTAAAGAATATGTACTGTATCTACATTCATCCTGTAAGTAATATTTACATTAGACATATCACAGACATAAAAATATGTGAAAAGTCTGATTTATTTCTGTACACCAGGGGTTAGTTCATTCCTTGGAGAACGTTTGAGAATGTTTCCTGTGATCACTTGGCTTTCCTTCAGGTTATCCGATTTCCTTCTACTGCCCAGAAACAATCCGCTTGGTAAGTGTGACTAGCTGGTTTAGGGGTTACCCTGTGTAAAGGGTGGTACTGTGATGGAGCCTCACTTAGGGGATATATAATATACAGTATGCTATAACGTACAATAAAAAAAATAACATTACGTGTTATACGTCTATTTTGTGATTATTTCAATACACTTGTGTCATGGCTGAATTATTATTAGGCACAGTGGGCCTGTGCCTGAGGGTGGCAGGGGTGAGCAGCAGTCCTTTCCCTGTACAGCGTTCATGTCCAAGTTGTTTTCTTTCATCAGCAGAGATAAATGGACGCAGGGCAGGGAATAGTGCAGAGCAGTGCCGCTGTGTTCTGTTCTGTAACACAAATGGGGGTTACATGTGCAGCTAGTGTGTGCTCCGGAATCCTCAGCCATATATAAATCCAGCCCTATACTTAATATATGATACTTGGGGAGAGGTGACTCAAAGCTTCTAAAGAGATCAGTAGGAGAAGTTGCCCATATTAACCAATCAGCTGCTAGCTATCACTTTATACAATGTACTTGGTAAATTATCATTAGAAGCTGATTGGGCAGCACCCAAATTAGTCCTCTTTAAAAGGTTTAATACTGTATGCCTCTTTTGGGCAATCCTTCCTTACCATTAGCCTAATGATGGCACATACAGTATCAACCTCCAAATTATATATACTCTTCAGTGAAGTAATGGCCATCATTACTATAACTGCTGCCTCTATGTTCTTACTGTGGTGCCCATCATTACCCTGACTGCTGCCTCTATGTTCTTACCGTGGTGCCCATTATTACCCTGACTGCTGCCTCTATGTTCTTACCGTGGTGACCATCATTACCTTGACTGCTGCCTCTATGTTCTTACAGTGGTGTCCATCATTACCCTGACTGCTGCCTCTATGTTCTTACCGTGGTGCCCATCATTACCCTCACTGCTACCTCTATGTTCTTAGTGTAGTGCCCATCATTACCCTGACTGCTGTCTCTATGTTCTTATAATGGTGCACATCATTACCTTGACTGCTGCCTCTATGTTCTTACTGTGGTGCCCATCATTACCCTGACTGCTTTCTCTATGTTCTAACAGCGGTGCCCATTATTACCCTGACCATTTCTTCTATGTTCTTACAGCGGTGCCCAATATTTCCCTGACTGCTGCCTCTATGTTCTTACCGTGGTGCCCTTCATTACCCTGACTGCTGCCTCTATGTTCTTACAGTGGTGTCCATCATTACCCTGACTTCTGCCTCTATGTTCTTACCGTGGTGCCCATCATGACTCAGACTGCTGCCTCTATGTTCTTACCGTGGTGCCCATCATTACTCTGACTGCTGCCTGTATGTTCTTATCGTGGTGCCCATCATTACCCTGACTGCTGCCTCTATGTTCTTACCGTGGTGCCCATCATTACCCTGACTGCTGCCTCTATGTTTTTACAGTGGTGCCCATCATTACCCTGACTGCTGCCTCTATGTTCTTACCGTGGTGCCCCTCATGACTCTGACTGCTGCCTCTATGTTCATACCGTGGTGCCCATTATTACCCTGACTGCTGCCTCTATGTTCTTACCGTGGTGCCCATCATTACCCTGACTGCTGCCTCTATGTTCTTACCGTGGTGCCCCTCATGACTCTGACTGCTGCCTCTATGTTCATACCGTGGTGCCCATTATTACCCTGACTGCTGCCTCTATGTTCTTACCGTGGTGCCCATCATAACCCTGACTGCTGCCTCTATGTACTTACCGTGGTGCCCATCATTACCCTGACTGCTGCATCTATGTTCTTACCGTGATGCCCATCACTACCCTGACTGCTGTCTCTATGTTCTTATAATGGTGCCCATCATTACCTTGACTGCTGCCTCTATGTTCTTACAGTGGTGCCCATCATTACCCTGACTGCTGCCTCTATGTTCTTACCATGGTGCCCATCATTACCCTTACTGCTGCCCCTATGTTCTTACCGTGGTGCCCATCATTACCTTGACTGCTGCCTCTATGTTCTTACAGTGGTTCCCATCATTACCCTGACTGCTTACCGTGGTGCCCTTCATTACACTGACTGCTGTCTCTATGTTCTTATAGTGGTGCACATCATTACCCTGACTGCTGCCTTTATGTTCTTACCGTGGTGCCCATCATAACCCTGACTGCTGCCTCTATGTACTTACCGTGGTGCCCATCATTACCCTGACTGCTGCATCTATGTTCTTACCATGATGCCCATCACTACCCTGACTGCTGTCTCTATGTTCTTATAATGGTGCCCATCATTACCTTGACTGCTGCCTCTATGTTCTTACAGTGGTGCCCATCATTACCCTGACTGCTGCCTCTATGTTCTTACCATGGTGCCCATCATTACCCTTACTGCTGCCTCTATGTTCTTACCGTGGTGCCCATCATTACCTTGACTGCTGCCTCTATGTTCTTAGAGTGGTTCCCATCATTACCCTGACTGCTTACCGTGGTGCCCTTCATTACACTGACTGCTTTCTCTATATTCTTATAGCGGTACACATCATTACCCTGACTGCTGCCTTTATGTTCTTACAGCGGTGTCCATTATTACCCTAACTGCTGTCTCTATGTTCTTATAGTGGTGCCCATTATTACCCTGACTGCTTCTTCTATGTTCTTACAGCAGTGCCCATAATTACCCTGACTGCTGCCTCTATGTTCTTACAGCGGTTCCCATCATTACCCCGACTTCTGACTCTATGTTCTTAGAGTGGTGCCCATCATTACCCTGACTGCTGCCTCTATGTTCTAACAGCGGTGCCCATTATTACCCTGACCATTTCTTCTATGTTCTTATAGCGGTGCCCAATATTTCCCTGACTGCTGCCTCTATGTTCTTACCGTGGTGCCCTTCATTACCCTGACTGCTGCCTCTATGTTCTTACAGTGGTGTCCATCATTACCCTGACAGCTGCCTCTATGTTCTTACCGTGGTGCCCATCATGACTCAGACTGCTGCCTCTATGTTCTTACCGTGGTGCCCATCATTACTCTGACTGCTGCCTGTATGTTCTTATCGCGGTGCCCATCATTACCCTGACTGCTGCCTCTATGTTCTTACCGTGGTGCCCATCATTACCCTGACTGCTGCTTCTATATTCTTACCGTGGTGCCCATCATTACCCTGACTGCTGCCTCTATGTTCTTACCGTGGTGCCCATCATTACCCTGACTGCTGCCCCTATGTTCTTACCGTGGTGCCCATCATTACCCTGATTGCTGCCTCTATGTTCTTACCATGGTGCCCATCATTACCCTGACTGCTGCCTCTCTGTTCTTACCGTGGTGCCCATCATTACCCTAACTGCTGCCTCTATGTTCTTACAGTGGTGCCCATCATTACCCTGACTGCTGCCTCTATGTTCTTACCGTGGTGCCCCTCATGACTCTGACTGCTGCCTCTATGTTCTTACCGTGGTGCCCATTATTACCCTGACTGCTGCCTCTATGTTCTTACCGTGGTGACCATCATTACCTTGACTGCTGCCTCTATGTTCTTACCGTGGTGCCCATCATTACCCTCACTGCTGCCTCTATGTTCTTAGCGTAGTGCCCATCATTACCCTGACTGCTGTCTCTATGTTCTTATAATGGTGCACATCATTACCTTGACTGCTGCCTCTATGTTCTTACAGTGGTGCCCATCATTACCCTGATTGCTGCCTCTATGTTCTTACCATGGTGCCCATCATTACCCTGACTGCTGCCTCTATGTTCTTACCGTGGTGCCCATTATTACCCTGACTGCTGCCTGTATGTTTTTACAGTGGTGCCCATCATTACCATGACTGCTGCCTCTATGTTCTTACCGTGGTGCCCATTATTACCCTGACTGCTGCCTCTATGTTCTTACCGTGGTGCCCATTATTACCCTGACTGCTGCCTCTATGTTCTTACCGTGGTGCCCATTATTACCCTGACTGCTGCCTCTATGTTCTTACCGTGGTGACCATCATTACCTTGACTGCTGCCTCTATGTTCTTACAGTGGTGCCCATCATTACCCTGACTGCTGCCTCTATGTTCTTACCGTGGTGCCCATTATTACCCTGACTGCTGCCTCTATGTTCTTACCGTGGTGCCCATCATTACCCTGACTGCTGCCTCTATGTTCTTACCGTGGTGCCCATTATTACCCTGACTGCTGCCTCTATGTTCTTACCGTGGTAACCATAATTACCTTGACTGCTGCCTCTATGTTCTTACAGTGGTGCCCATCATTACCCTGACTGCTGCCTCTATGTTCTTACCGTGGTGCCCAATATTACCCTGACTGCTGCCTCTATGTTCTTACCGTGGTGCCCATCATTACCCTGACTGCTGCCTCTATGTTCTTACCGTGTTGCCCATTATTACCATGACTGCTGCCTCTATGTTCTTACCGTGGTGACCATCATTACCTTGACTGCTGCCTCTATGTTCTTACAGTGGTGCCCATCATTACCCTGACTGCTGCCTCTATGTTCTTACCGTGGTGCCCATCATAACCCTGACTGCTGCCTCTATGTACTTACCGTGGTGCCCATCATTACCCTGACTGCTGCATCTATGTTCTTACCGTGATGCCCATCACTACCCTGACTGCTGTCTCTATGTTCTTATAATGGTGCCCATCATTACCTTGACTGCTACCTCTATGTTCTTACCGTGGTGCCCATCATTACCCTTACTGCTGCCTCTATGTTCTTACCGTGGTGCCCATCATTACCTTGACTGCTGCCTCTATGTTCTTACAGTGGTTCCCATCATTACCCTGACTGCTTACCGTGGTGCCCTTCATTACACTGACTGCTGTCTCTATGTTCTTATAGTGGTGCACATCATTACCCTGACTGCTGCCTTTATGTTCTTACAGCGGTGTCCATTATTACCCTGACTGCTGTCTCTATGTTCTTATAGTGGTGCCCATTATTACCCTGACTGCTTCTTCTATGTTCTTACCATGGTGCCCATCATTACCCTTACTGCTGCCTCTATGTTCTTACCGTGGTGCCCATCATTACCTTGACTGCTGCCTCTATGTTCTTACAGTGGTTCCCATCATTACCCTGACTGCTTACCGTGGTGCCCTTCATTACACTGACTGCTGTCTCTATGTTCTTATAGTGGTGCACATCATTACCCTGACTGCTGCCTTTATGTTCTTACAGCGGTGTCCATTATTACCCTAACTGCTGTCTCTATGTTCTTATAGTGGTGCCCATTATTACCCTGACTGCTTCTTCTATGTTCTTACAGCAGTGCCCATAATTACCCTGACTGCTGCCTCTATGTTCTTACAGCGGTTCCCATCATTACCCCGACTTCTGACTCTATGTTCTTAGAGTGGTGCCCATCATTACCCTGACTGCTTTCTCTATGTTCTAACAGCGGTGCCCATTATTACCCTGACCATTTCTTCTATGTTCTTACAGCGGTGCCCAATATTTCCCTGACTGCTGCCTCTATGTTCTTACCGTGGTGCCCTTCATTACCCTGACTGCTGCCTCTATGTTCTTACAGTGGTGTCCATCATTACCCTGACAGCTGCCTCTATGTTCTTACCGTGGTGCCCATCATGACTCAGACTGCTGCCTCTATGTTCTTACCGTGGTGCCCATCAATACTCTGACTGCTGCCTGTATGTTCTTATCGTGGTGCCCATCATTACCCTGACTGCTGTCTCTATGTTCTTACCATGGTGCCCATCATTACCCTGACTGCTGCCTCTATGTTCTTACCGTGGTGCCCATCATTACCCTGACTGCTGCTTCTATATTCTTACCGTGGTGCCTATCATTACCCTGACTGCTGCCTCTATGTTCTTACCGTGGTGCCCATCATTACCCTGACTGCTGCCCCTATGTTCTTACCGTGGTGCCCATCATTACCCTGATTGCTGCCTCTATGTTCTTACCGTGGTGCCCATCATTACCCTGACTGCTGCCTCTCTGTTCTTACCGTGGTGCCCATCATTACCCTGACTGCTGCCTCTATGTTCTTACAGTGGTGCCCATCATTACCCTGACTGCTGCCTCTATGTTCTTACCGTGGTGCCCCTCATGACTCTGACTGCTGCCTCTATGTTCTTACCGTGGTGCCCATTATTACCCTGACTGCTGCCTCTATGTTCTTACCGTGGTGACCATCATTACTTTGACTGCTGCCTCTATGTTCTTACAGTGGTGTCCATTATTACCCTGACTGCTGCCTCTATGTTCTTACCGTGGTGCCCATCATTACCCTCACTGCTGCCTCTATGTTCTTAGCGTAGTGCCCATCATTACCCTGACTGCTGTCTCTATGTTCTTATAATGGTGCACATCATTACCTTGACTGCTGCCTCTATGTTCTTACAGTGGTGCCCATCATTACCCTGATTGCTGCCTCTATGTTCTTACCATGGTGCCCATCATTACCCTGACTGCTGCCTCTCTGTTCTTACCGTGGTGCCCATTATTACCCTGACTGCTGCCTGTATGTTTTTACAGTGGTGCCCATCATTACCATGACTGCTGCCTCTATGTTCTTACCGTGGTGCCCATTATTACCCTGACTGCTGCCTCTATGTTCTTACCGTGGTGCCCATTATTACCCTGACTGCTGCCTCTATGTTCTTACCGTGGTGCCCATTATTACCCTGACTGCTGCCTCTATGTTCTTACCGTGGTGACCATCATTACCTTGACTGCTGCCTCTATGTTCTTACAGTGGTGCCCATCATTACCCTGACTGCTGCCTCTATGTTCTTACCGTGGTGCCCATTATTACCCTGACTGCTGCCTCTATGTTCTTACCGTGGTGCCCATTATTACCCTGACTGCTGCCTCTATGTTCTTACCGTGGTGACCATCATTACCTTGACTGCTGCCTCTATGTTCTTACAGTGGTGCCCATCATTACCCTGACTGCTGCCTCTATGTTCTTACCGTGGTGCCCAATATTACCCTGACTGCTGCCTCTATGTTCTTACCGTGGTGCCCATCATTACCCTGACTGCTGCCTCTATGTTCTTACCGTGTTGCCCATTATTACCCTGACTGCTGCCTCTATGTTCTTACCGTGGTGACTATCATTACCTTGACTGCTGCCTCTATGTTCTTACAGTGGTGCCCATCATTACCCTGACTGCTGCCTCTATGTTCTTACCGTGGTGCCCATCATAACCCTGACTGCTGCCTCTATGTACTTACCGTGGTGCCCATCATTACCCTGACTGCTGCATCTATGTTCTTATCGTGATGCCCATCACTACCCTGACTGCTGTCTCTATGTTCTTATAATGGTGCCCATCATTACCTTGACTGCTACCTCTATGTTCTTACCGTGGTGCCCATCATTACCCTTACTGCTGCCTCTATGTTCTTACCGTGGTGCCCATCATTACCTTGACTGCTGCCTCTATGTTCTTACAGTGGTTCCCATCATTACCCTGACTGCTTACCGTGGTGCCCTTCATTACACTGACTGCTGTCTCTATGTTCTTATAGTGGTGCACATCATTACCCTGACTGCTGCCTTTATGTTCTTACAGCGGTGTCCATTATTACCCTGACTGCTGTCTCTATGTTCTTATAGTGGTGCCCATTATTACCCTGACTGCTTCTTCTATGTTCTTACAGCGGTGCCCATAATTACCCTGACTGCTGCCTCTATGTTCTTACAGCGGTTCCCATCATATCCCGACTTCTGACTCTATGTTCTTAGAGTGGTGCCCATCATTACCCTGACTGCTTTCTCTATGTTCTAACAGCGGTGCCCATTATTACCCTGACCATTTCTTCTATGTTCTTACAGCGGTGCCCAATATTTCCCTGACTGCTGCCTCTATGTTCTTACCGTGGTGCCCTTCATTACCCTGACTGCTGCCTCTATGTTCTTACAGTGGTGTCCATCATTACCCTGACTGCTGCCTCTATGTTCTTACCGTGGTGCCCATCATGACTCAGACTGCTGCCTCTATGTTCTTACCGTGGTGCCCATCATTACTCTGACTGCTGCCTGTATGTTCTTATCGTGGTGCCCATCATTACCCTGACTGCTGTCTCTATGTTCTTATAGTGGTGCCCATCATTACCCTGACTGCTGCCTCTATGTTCTTACAGTGGTGCCCATCATTACACTGACTGCTGCCTCTATGTTCTTACAGTGGTGCCCCTCCTTACCCGGACTGCTGCCTGTATGTTCTTACAATGGTGCCCATCATTACCCTGACTTCTACCTCTATGTTATTACAATGGTGCCCATTATTACCCTGACTGCTGTCTCTATGTTCTTACAGCGGTGCCCATCATTACCCTGACTGCTGTCTCTATGTTCTTACCGTGGTGCCCGTCATTACCCTGACTGCTGCCTCTATGTTCTTACCGTGGTGCCCTTCATTACACTGACTGCTATCTCTATGTTCTTATAGTGGTGCCCATCATTACCCTGACTGCTGCCTTTCTGTTCTTACAGCGGTGTCCATTATTAACCTGACTGCTGTCTCTATGTTCTTAAAGTGGTGCCCATTATTACCCTGACTGCTTCTTCTATGTTCTTACAGCGGTACCCATAATTACCCTAACTGATGTCTCTTTGTTCTTACCGTGGTACCCATCATTACCCTGACTGCTGCCTCTATGTTCTTACCGTGGTGCCCATCATTACCCTGACTGCTGCCTCTATGTTCTTACCGTGGTGCCCATCATTACCCTGACTGCTGCATCTATGTTCTTACAGCGGTGCCCATCATTACCCTGACTGCTGCCTCTATGTTCTTACAATGGTGCTCCTCATTACCCTGACTGCTGCCTGTATGTTCTTACAATGGTGCCCATTATTACCCTGACTGCTGTCTCTATGTTCTTACCATGGTGCCCATCATTACCCTGACTGCTGTCTCTATGTTCATATAGTGGTGCCCTTCATTACCTTGACTGCTGTCTCTATGTTCTTATAGTGGTGCCCATGATGACCCTGACTGCTGCCTCTATGTTATCACCGTGGTGCCCAGCATTACCCTGACTGCTGTCTCTATGTTCTTACACTGGTGCCCATCATTACCCTGACTGCTGCCTCTATGTACTTACAGCGGTGCCCATAATTACCCCGACTGCTGCCTCTATGTTCTTACAGCGGTGCCCATAATTACCCTGACTGCTGCCTCTATGTTCTTACAGCGGTTCCCATCATTACCCCGACTTCTGACTCTATGTTCTTAGAGTGGTGCCCATCATTACCCTGACTGCATTCTCTATGTTCTAACAGCGGTGCCCATTATTACCCTGACCATTTCTTCTATGTTCTTACAGCGGTGCCCAATATTTCCCTGACTGCTGCCTCTATGTTCTTACCGTGGTGCCCTTCATTACCCTGACTGCTGTCTCTATGTTCTTACCGTGGTGCCCATCATGACTCAGACTGCTGCCTCTATGTTCTTACCGTGGTGCCCATCAATACGCTGACTGCTGCCTGTATGTTCTTATCGTGGTGCCCATCATTACCCTGACTGCTGTCTCTATGTTCTTATAGTGGTGCCCATCATTACCCTGACTGCTGCCTCTATGTTCTTACAGTGGTGCCCATCATTACACTGACTGCTGCCTCCATGTTCTTACAGTGGTGCCCATCATTACCCTGACTGCTGCCCCTAGGTTCTTACAGCGGTGCCCATCATTACCTTGACTGCTGCCTCTATGTTCTTACAGCGGTGCCCATCATTACCCTGACTGCTGCCTGTATGTTCTTACCGTGGTGCCCATTATTACCCTGACTGCTGCCTCTATGTTTTTGTCGTGGTGCCCATCATTTCCCTGACTGCTGTCTCTACGTTTTCACAGCGGTGCCCATTATTACCCTGACTGCTGCATCTATGTTTTTACAGCGGTGCCCATTATTACCCTGACTGCTGTCTCTATGTTCTTAGAGTGGTGCCCATCATTACCCTGACTGCTGCCTCTATGTTCTTACCGTGGTGCCCATTATTACCCTGACTGCTGCCTCTATGTTCTTACCGTGGTGACCATCATTACCTTGACTGCTGCCTCTATGTTCTTACAGTGGTGTCCATCATTACCCTGACTGCTGCCTATATGTTCTTACCGTGGTGCCCATCATTACCCTCACTGCTACCTCTATGTTCTTAGTGTAGTGCCCATCATTACCCTGACTGCTGTCTCTATGTTCTTATAATGGTGCACATCATTACCTTGACTGCTGCCTCTATGTTCTTACCGTGGTGCCCATCATTACCCTGACTGCTTTCTCTATGTTATAACAGCGGTGCCCATTATTACCCTGACCATTTCTCCTATGTTCTTACAGCGGTGCCCAATATTTCCCTGACTGCTGCCTCTATGTTCTTACCGTGGTGCCCTTCATTACCCTGACTGCTGCCTCTATGTTCTTACAGTGGTGTCCATCATTACCCTGACTGCTGCCTCTATGTTCTTACCGTGGTGCCCATCATGACTCAGACTGCTGCCTCTATGTTCTTACCGTGGTGCCCATCATTACTCTGACTGCTGCCTGTATGTTCTTATCGTGGTGCCCATCATTACCCTGACTGCTGCCTCTATGTTCTTACCGTGGTGCCCATCATTACCCTGACTGCTGCCTCTATGTACTTACCGTGGTGCCCATCATTACCCTGACTGCTGCCTCTATGTTTTTACAGTGGTGCTCATCATTACCCTGACTGCTGCCTCTATGTTCTTACCGTGGTGCCCCTCATGACTCTGACTGCTGCCTCTATGTTCATACCGTGGTGCCCATTATTACCCTGACTGCTGCCTCTATGTTCTTACCGTGGTGCCCATCATTACCCTGACTGCTGCCTCTATGTTCTTACCGTGGTGCCCATCATAACCCTGACTGCTGCCTCTATGTACTTACCGTGGTGCCCATCATTACCCTGACTGCTGCATCTATGTTCTTACCGTGATGCCCATCACTACCCTGACTGCTGTCTCTATGTTCTTATAATGGTGCCCATCATTACCTTGACTGCTGCCTCTATGTTCTTACAGTGGTTCCCATCATTACCCTGACTGCTTACCGTGGTGCCCTTCATTACACTGACTGCTGTCTCTATGTTCTTATAGTGGTGCACATCATTACCCTGACTGCTGCCTTTATGTTCTTACAGCGGTGTCCATTATTACCCTGACTGCTGTCTCTATGTTCTTATAGTGGTGCCCATTATTACCCTGACTGCTGCCTCTATGTTCTTACCATGGTGCCCATCATTACCCTTACTGCTGCCTCTATGTTCTTACCGTGGTGCCCATCATTACCTTGACTGCTGCCTCTATGTTCTTACAGTGGTTCCCATCATTACCCTGACTGCTTACCGTGGTGCCCTTCATTACACTGACTGCTGTCTCTATGTTCTTATAGTGGTGCACATCATTACCCTGACTGCTGCCTTTAAGTTCTTACAGCGGTGTCCATTATTACCCTAACTGCTGTCTCTATGGCCCTCATTCCGAGTTGTTCGCTCGGTAAAAATCTTCGCATCGCAGCGATTTTCCGCTTAATGCGCATGCGCAATGTCCGCACTGCGACTGCGCCAAGTAAATTTGCTATGCACTTAGTAATTTTACTCACGGCTTTTTCATCGTTTTGGCGATCGTAATGTGATTGACAGGAAATGGGTGTTACTGGGCGGAAACAGGCCGTTTTATGGGCGTGTGGGAAAAAACGCTACCGTTTCCGGAAAAAACGCAGGAGTGGCCGGAGAAACGGGGGAGTGTCTGGGCGAACGCTGGGTGTGTTTGTGACGTCAAACCAGGGACGACAAGCACTGAACTGATCGCAGATGCCGAGTAAGTCTGAAGCTACTCAGAAACTGCTACGAGGTGTGTAATCGCAATATTGCGATTACTTCGTTCGCAATTTTAAGATGCTAAGATTCACTCCCAGTAGGCGGCGGCTTAGCGTGAGCAACTCTGCTAAAATCGCCTTGCGAGCGAACAACTCGGAATGAGGGCCTATGTTCTTATAGTGGTGCCCATTATTACCCTGACTGCTTCTTCTATGTTCTTACAGCAGTGCCCATAATTACCCTGACTGCTGCCTCTACGTACTTACAGCGGTTCCCATCATTACCCTGACTGCTGCCCCTAGGTTCTTACAGCGGTGCCCATCATTACCTTGACTGCTGCCTCTATGTTCTTACAGCGGTGCCCATCATTACCCTGACTGCTGCCTGTATGTTCTTACCGTGGTGCCCATTATTACCCTGACTGCTGCCTCTATGTTTTTGTCGTGGTGCCCATCATTTCCCTGACTGCTGTCTCTACGTTTTCACAGCGGTGCCCATTATTACCCTGACTGCTGCATCTATGTTTTTACAGCGGTGCCCATTATTACCCTGACTGCTGTCTCTATGTTCTTAGAGTGGTGCCCATCATTACCCTGACTGCTGCCTCTATGTTCTTACCGTGGTGCCCATCATTACCCTGACTGCTGCCTCTATGTTCTTACCGTGGTGCCCATCATAACCCTGACTGCTGCCTCTATGTACTTACCGTGGTGCCCATCATTACCCTGACTGCTGCATCTATGTTCTTACCGTGATGCCCATCACTACCCTGACTGCTGTCTCTATGTTCTTATAATGGTGCCCATCATTACCTTGACTGCTGCCTCTATGTTCTTACAGTGGTTCCCATCATTACCCTGACTGCTTACCGTGGTGCCCTTCATTACACTGACTGCTGTCTCTATGTTCTTATAGTGGTGCACATCATTACCCTGACTGCTGCCTTTATGTTCTTACAGCGGTGTCCATTATTACCCTAACTGCTGTCTCTATGTTCTTATAGTGGTGCCCATTATTACCCTGACTGCTTCTTCTATGTTCTTACAGCAGTGCCCATAATTACCCTGACTGCTGCCTCTATATTCTTACAGCGGTTCCCATCATTACCCCGACTTCTGACTCTATGGGGTATATTTACTAAGCTCCCGATTTTGACCGAGATGCCGTTTTTTCATCAAAGTGTCATCTCGGTCAATCTCGGTCATTTACTAAACACTAATCACGGCAGTGATGAGGGCATTCGTAATTTTTTGCTAGTTCAGGTAATAAATTACGAATGAATACACCATCGGTCAAATTACGCCTGTTTAGATACGAATCTCGGTCATTTACTAAGCAAAAAAACACAAAACACTGCCGTGAAAAATTACAATTCGCAAAAAAGTCCTAAAAAAAAACAGACCTGCTTTTTTTATTCGTGATTTGAGATGCATGCAGGGATCCATGAGATCCGTGCATGTATATCAATGGGAAGGGGTGGGAAAGTGTTTTTTGTTGTAAAAAAAAATTGCGTGGGGTCCCCCCTCCTAAGCATAACCAGCCTCGGGCTCTTTGAGCCGATCCTGGTTGCAGAAATATGGGGAAAAAAATGACAGGGGTTCCCCCATATTTAAGCAACCAGCATCGGGCTCTGCGCCTGGTCCTGGTCCCAAAAATACGGGGGACAAAAAGAGTAGGGGTCCCCCGTATTTTTAAAACCAGCACCGGGCTCCACTAGCTGGACAGATAATGCCACAGCCGGGGGTCACTTTTATACTGCGCCCTGCGGCCGTGGCATCAAAAATCCAACTAGTCACCCCTGGCCGGGGTACCCTGGGGGAGTGAGGACCCCTTCAATCAAGGGGTCCCCCCCCCCCCAGCCACCCAAGGGCCAGGGGTGAAGCCCGAGGCTGTCCCCCCCCATCCAATGGGCTGCGGATGGGAGGGCTGATAGCCTTTGTTGAAAAATAAAAGATATTGTTTTTAGTAGCAGTACTACAAGTCCCAGCAAGTCTCCCCCGCATGCTGGTACTTGGAGAACCACAAGTACCAGCATGCGGCGGAAAAACTGGCCCGCTGGTACCTGTAGTACTATTACTAAAAAAATACCAAAAAAAACACAAGACACACACACCGTGAAAGTATAATTTTATTACATACACACATACATACATACTTACCTTAAGTTCCCACGCAGGTCGGTCCTCTTGTCCAGTAGAATCCAAGGGGTACCTGTTGAAAAAATTATACTCACGAGATCCAGTGGTCCAGGCTCCTCGGCAAATCCAGGGTTAATCCACGTACTTGAATAAAATAAAAAAACGCTGTCACGACCACGAACTGAAAGGTGACCCATGTTTGCACATGGGTCACCTTGCCCCGAATGCCAGAAACCCACTTTGCCTTCTGGCTAAGTGGGTTTCTTCAGCCAATCAGGGAGTGCCACGTTGTAGCACTCTCCTGATCAGCTGTGTGCTCCTGTCTTCACTGACAGGCAGCACGCGGCAGTGTTACAATGTAGCGCCTATGCGCTACATTGTAACCAATGATGGGAACTTTCTGCTCAGCGGTGACGTCACTTTAGGTCAACCGCAGGGCAGAAAGTTCCCATCATTGGTTACAATGTAGCGCATAGGCGCTACATTGTAACACTGCCGTGTGCTGCCTGTCAGTGAAGACAGGAGCACACAGCTGATCAGGAGAGTGCTACAACGTGGCACTCCCTGATTGGCTGAAGAAACCCACTTAGCCAGAAGGCAAAGTGGGTTTCTGGCATTCGGGGCAAGGTGACCCATGTGCAAACATGGGTCACCTTTCAGTTCGTGGTCGTGACAGCGTTTTTTTATTTTATTCAAGTACGTGGATTAACCCTGGATTTGCCGAGGAGCCTGGACCACTGGATCTCGTGAGTATAATTTTTTCAACAGGTACCCCTTGGATTCTACTGGACAAGAGGACCGACCTGCGTGGGAACTTAAGGTAAGTATGTATGTATGTGTGTATGTATTTAATAAAATTATACTTTCACGGTGTGTGTGTCTTGTGTTTTTTTGGGTATTTTTTTAGTAATAGTACTACAGGTACCAGCGGGCCAGTTTTTCCGCCGCATGCTGGTACTTGTGGTTCTCCAAGTACCAGCATGCGGGGGAGGCTTGCTGGGACTTGTAGTACTGCTACTAAAAACAATATCTTTTATTTTACAACAAAGGCTATCAGCCCTCCCATCCGCAGCCCATTGGATGGGGGGGGACAGCCTCGGGCTTCACCCCTGGCCCTTGGGTGGCTGGGGGGGGGGACCCCTTGATTGAGGGGGTCCCCACTCCCCCAGGGTACCCCGGCCAGGGGTGACTAGTTGGATTTTTGATGCCACGGCCGCAGGGCACTATATAAAAGTGACCCCCGGCTGTGGCATTATCTGTCCAGCTAGTGGAGCCCGGTGCTGGTTTTAAAAATACGGGGGACCCCTACTCTTTTTGTCCCCCGTATTTTTGGGACCAGGACCAGGCGCAGAGCCCGATGCTGGTTGCTTAAATATGGGGGAACCCCTGTCATTTTTTTCCCCATAATTCTGCAACCAGGATCGGCTCAAAGAGCCCGAGGCTGGTTATGCTTAGGAGGGGGGACCCCACGCATTTTTTTTAAAAAAATTACATTGTTTACTTTTAAAAATAAAAAAATAAAAACCCAGCACGGATCACACAAATCCGGCCGAGATTGATTGTAAAAAAAAACGGCAGTGTTTTGCTAATCACTGCCGTTAAATTAGGTAAAAAAACACGAATGACATCGACATCGGAAGCAAAGAAAAACACGAATACGACAGCTTAGTAAATTAGTCGTAATCCATTCAAAAAGTTGCAGTTTTACACTGTCGATGTCATTCGTGATTGAACTTTGACCTTTTTTCGGAAATTACGAATCTTAGTAAATAAACCCCTATGTTCTTAGAGTGGTGCCCATCATTACCCTGACTGCTTTCTCTATGTTCTAACAGCGGTGCCCATTATTACCCTGACCATTTCTTCTATGTTCTTACAGCGGTGCCCAATATTTCCCTGACTGCTGCCTCTATGTTCTTACCGTGGTGCCCTTCATTACCCTGACTGCTGCCTCTATGTTCTTACAGTGGTGTCCATCATTACCCTGACAGCTGCCTCTATGTTCTTACCGTGGTGCCCATCATGACTCAGACTGCTGCCTCTATGTTCTTACCGTGGTGCCCATCATTACTCTGACTGCTGCCTGTATGTTCTTATCGTGGTGCCCATCATTACCCTGACTGCTGTCTCTATGTTCTTACCATGGTGCCCATCATTACCCTGACTGCTGCCTCTATGTTCTTACCGTGGTGCCCATCATTACCCTGACTGCTACTTCTATATTCTTACCGTGGTGCCCATCATTACCCTGACTGCTGCCCCTATGTTCTTACCGTGGTGCCCATCATTACCCTGATTGCTGCCTCTATGTTCTTACCATGGTGCCCATCATTACCCTAACTGCTGCCTCTATGTTCTTACAGTGGTGCCCATCATTACCCTGACTGCTGCCTCTATGTTCTTACCGTGGTGCCCCTCATGACTCTGACTGCTGCCTCTATGTTCTTACCGTGGTGCCCATTATTACCCTGACTGCTGCCTCTATGTTCTTACCGTGGTGACCATCATTACCTTGACTGCTGCCTCTATGTTCTTACAGTGGTGCCCATCATTACCCTGATTGCTGCCTCTATGTTCTTACCATGGTGCCCATCATTACCCTGACTGCTGCCTCTATGTTCTTACCGTGGTGCCCATTATTACCCTGACTGCTGCCTGTATATTTTTACAGTGGTGCCCATCATTACCATGACTGCTGCCTCTATGTTCTTACCGTGGTGCCCATTATTACCCTGACTGCTGCCTCTATGTTCTTACCGTGGTGCCCATTATTACCCTGACTGCTGCCTCTATGTTCTTACCGTGGTGCCGATTATTACCCTGACTGCTGCCTCTATGTTCTTACCGTGGTGACCATCATTACCTTGACTGCTGCCTCTATGTTCTTACAGTGGTGCCCATCATTACCCTGACTGCTGCCTCTATGTTCTTACCGTGGTGCCCATTATTACCCTGACTGCTGCCTCTATGTTCTTACCGTGGTGCCCATCATTACCCTGACTGCTGCCTCTATGTTCTTACCGTGGTGCCCATTATTACCCTGACTGCTGCCTCTATGTTCTTACCGTGGTGACCATCATTACCTTGACTGCTGCCTCTATGTTCTTACAGTGGTGCCCATCATTACCCTGACTGCTGCCTCTATGTTCTTACCGTGGTGCCCAATATTACCCTGACTGCTGCCTCTATGTTCTTACCGTGGTGCCCATCATTACCCTGACTGCTGCCTCTATGTTCTTACCGTGTTGCCCATTATTACCATGACTGCTGCCTCTATGTTCTTACCGTGGTGACCATCATTACCTTGACTGCTGCCTCTATGTTCTTACAGTGGTGCCCATCATTACCCTGATTGCTGCCTCTATGTTCTTACCGTGGTGCCCATCATAACCCTGACTGCTGCCTCTATGTACTTACCGTGGTGCCCATCATTACCCTGACTGCTGCATCTATGTTCTTACCGTGATGCCCATCACTACCCTGACTGCTGTCTCTATGTTCTTATAATGGTGCCCATCATTACCTTGACTACTACCTCTATGTTCTTACCGTGGTGCCCATCATTACCCTTACTGCTGCCTCTATGTTCTTACCGTGGTGCCCATCATAACCCTGACTGCTGCCTCTATGTACTTACCGTGGTGCCCATCATTACCCTGACTGCTGCATCTATGTTCTTACCGTGATGCCCATCACTACCCTGACTGCTGTCTCTATGTTCTTATAATGGTGCCCATCATTACCCTGACTGCTGCATCTATGTTCTTACAGTGGTGCCCATCACTACCCTGACTGCTGTCTCTATGTTCTTATAATGGTGCCCATCATTACCTTGACTGCTGCCTCTATGTTCTTACAGTGGTTCCCATCATTACCCTGACTGCTTACCGTGGTGCCCTTCATTACACTGACTGCTGTCTCTATGTTCTTATAGTGGTGCACATCATTACCCTGACTGCTGCCTTTATGTTCTTACAGCGGTGTCCATTATTACCCTGACTGCTGTCTCTATGTTCTTATAGTGGTGCCCATTATTACCCTGACTGCTGCCTCTATGTTCTTACCATGGTGCCCATCATTACCCTTACTGCTGCCTCTATGTTCTTACCGTGGTGCCCATCATTACCTTGACTGCTGCCTCTATGTTCTTACAGTGGTTCCCATCATTACCCTGACTGCTTACCGTGGTGCCCTTCATTACACTGACTGCTGTCTCTATGTTCTTATAGTGGTGCACATCATTACCCTGACTGCTGCCTTTAAGTTCTTACAGCGGTGTCCATTATTACCCTAACTGCTGTCTCTATGGCCCTCATTCCGAGTTGTTCGCTCGGTAAAAATCTTCGCATCGCAGCGATTTTCCGCTTAATGCGCATGCGCAATGTCCGCACTGCGACTGCGCCAAGTAAATTTGCTATGCACTTAGTAATTTTACTCACGGCTTTTTCATCGTTCTGGCGATCGTAATGTGATTGACAGGAAATGGGTGTTACTGGGCGGAAACAGGCCGTTTTATGGGCGTGTGGGAAAAAACGCTACCGTTTCCGGAAAAAACGCAGGAGTGGCCGGAGAAACGGGGGAGTGTCTGGGCGAACGCTGGGTGTGTTTGTGACGTCAAACCAGGGACGACAAGCACTGAACTGATCGCAGATGCCGAGTAAGTCTGAAGCTACTCAGAAACTGCTACGAGGTGTGTAATCGCAATATTGCGATTACTTCGTTCGCAATTTTAAGATGCTAAGATTCACTCCCAGTAGGCGGCGGCTTAGCGTGAGCAACTCTGCTAAAATCGCCTTGCGAGCGAACAACTCGGAATGAGGGCCTATGTTCTTATAGTGGTGCCCATTATTACCCTGACTGCTTCTTCTATGTTCTTACAGCAGTGCCCATAATTACCCTGACTGCTGCCTCTACGTACTTACAGCGGTTCCCATCATTACCCTGACTGCTGCCTCTATGTTTTTACAGTGGTGCCCATCATTACCCTGACTGCTGCCTCTATGTTCTTACCGTGGTGCCCCTCATGACTCTGACTGCTGCCTCTATGTTCTTACCGTGGTGCCCATTATTACCCTGACTGCTGCCTCTATGTTCTTACCGTGGTGACCATCATTACCTTGACTGCTGCCTCTATGTTCTTACAGTGGTGCCCATCATTACCCTGACTGCTGCCTCTATGTTCTTACCGTGGTGCCCATCATAACCCTGACTGCTGCCTCTATGTACTTACCGTGGTGCCCATCATTACCCTGACTGCTGCATCTATGTTCTTACCGTGATGCCCATCACTACCCTGACTGCTGTCTCTATGTTCTTATAATGGTGCCCATCATTACCTTGACTGCTGCCTCTATGTTCTTACAGTGGTGCCCATCATTACCCTGACTGCTGCCTCTATGTTCTTACCATGGTGCCCATCATTACCCTTACTGCTGCCTCTATGTTCTTACCGTGGTGCCAATCATTTCCTTGACTGCTGCCTCTATGTTCTTAGAGTGGTTCCCATCATTACCCTGACTGCTTACCGTGGTGCCCTTCATTACACTGACTGCTGTCTCTATGTTCTTATAGTGGTGCACATCATTACCCTGACTGCTGCCTTTATGTTCTTACAGCGGTGTCCATTATTACCCTAACTGCTGTCTCTATGTTCTTATAGTGGTGCCCATTATTACCCTGACTGCTTCTTCTATGTTCTTACAGCAGTGCCCATAATTACCCTGACTGCTGCCTCTATATTCTTACAGCGGTTCCCATCATTACTCCGACTTCTGACTCTATGGGGTATATTTACTAAGCTCCCGATTTTGACCGAGATGCCGTTTTTTCATCAAAGTGTCATCTCGGTCAATCTCGGTCATTTACTAAACACTAATCACGGCAGTGATGAGGGCATTCGTAATTTTTTGCTAGTTCAGGTAATAAATTACGAATGAATACACCATCGGTCAAATTACGCCTGTTTAGATACGAATCTCGGTCATTTACTAAGCAAAAAAACACAAAACACTGCCGTGAAAAATTACAATTCGCAAAAAAGTCCTAAAAAAAAACAGACCTGCTTTTTTTATTCGTGATTTGAGATGCATGCAGGGATCCATGAGATCCGTGCATGTATATCAATGGGAAGGGGTGGGAAAGTGTTTTTTGTTGTAAAAAAAAATTGCGTGGGGTCCCCCCTCCTAAGCATAACCAGCCTCGGGCTCTTTGAGCCGATCCTGGTTGCAGAAATATGGGGGGAAAAATGACAGGGGTTCCCCCATATTTAAGCAACCAGCATCGGGCTCTGCGCCTGGTCCTGGTCCCAAAAATACGGGGGACAAAAAGAGTAGGGGTCCCCCGTATTTTTAAAACCAGCACCGGGCTCCACTAGCTGGACAGATAATGCCACAGCCGGGGGTCACTTTTATACTGCGCCCTGCGGCCGTGGCATCAAAAATCCAACTAGTCACCCCTGGCCGGGGTACCCTGGGGGAGTGAGGACCCCTTCAATCAAGGGGTCCCCCCCCCCCAGCCACCCAAGGGCCAGGGGTGAAGCCCGAGGCTGTCCCCCCCCATCCAATGGGCTGCGGATGGGAGGGCTGATAGCCTTTGTTGAAAAATAAAAGATATTGTTTTTAGTAGCAGTACTACAAGTCCCAGCAAGTCTCCCCCGCATGCTGGTACTTGGAGAACCACAAGTACCAGCATGCGGCGGAAAAACTGGCCCGCTGGTACCTGTAGTACTATTACTAAAAAAATACCCAAAAAAACACAAGACACACACACCGTGAAAGTATAATTTTATTACATACACACATACATACATACTTACCTTAAGTTCCCACGCAGGTCGGTCCTCTTGTCCAGTAGAATCCAAGGGGTACCTGTTGAAAAAATTATACTCACGAGATCCAGTGGTCCAGGCTCCTCGGCAAATCCAGGGTTAATCCACGTACTTGAATAAAATAAAAAAACGCTGTCACGACCACGAACTGAAAGGTGACCCATGTTTGCACATGGGTCACCTTGCCCCGAATGCCAGAAACCCACTTTGCCTTCTGGCTAAGTGGGTTTCTTCAGCCAATCAGGGAGTGCCACGTTGTAGCACTCTCCTGATCAGCTGTGTGCTCCTGTCTTCACTGACAGGCAGCACGCGGCAGTGTTACAATGTAGCGCCTATGCGCTACATTGTAACCAATGATGGGAACTTTCTGCTCAGCGGTGACGTCACTTTAGGTCAACCGCAGGGCAGAAAGTTCCCATCATTGGTTACAATGTAGCGCATAGGCGCTACATTGTAACACTGCCGTGTGCTGCCTGTCAGTGAAGACAGGAGCACACAGCTGATCAGGAGAGTGCTACAACGTGGCACTCCCTGATTGGCTGAAGAAACCCACTTAGCCAGAAGGCAAAGTGGGTTTCTGGCATTCGGGGCAAGGTGACCCATGTGCAAACATGGGTCACCTTTCAGTTCGTGGTCGTGACAGCGTTTTTTTATTTTATTCAAGTACGTGGATTAACCCTGGATTTGCCGAGGAGCCTGGACCACTGGATCTCGTGAGTATAATTTTTTCAACAGGTACCCCTTGGATTCTACTGGACAAGAGGACCGACCTGCGTGGGAACTTAAGGTAAGTATGTATGTATGTGTGTATGTATTTAATAAAATTATACTTTCACGGTGTGTGTGTCTTGTGTTTTTTTGGGTATTTTTTTAGTAATAGTACTACAGGTACCAGCGGGCCAGTTTTTCCGCCGCATGCTGGTACTTGTGGTTCTCCAAGTACCAGCATGCGGGGGAGGCTTGCTGGGACTTGTAGTACTGCTACTAAAAACAATATCTTTTATTTTACAACAAAGGCTATCAGCCCTCCCATCCGCAGCCCATTGGATGGGGGGGGACAGCCTCGGGCTTCACCCCTGGCCCTTGGGTGGCTGGGGGGGGGGGACCCCTTGATTGAGGGGGTCCCCACTCCCCCAGGGTACCCCGGCCAGGGGTGACTAGTTGGATTTTTGATGCCACGGCCGCAGGGCACTATATAAAAGTGACCCCCGGCTGTGGCATTATCTGTCCAGCTAGTGGAGCCCGGTGCTGGTTTTAAAAATACGGGGGACCCCTACTCTTTTTGTCCCCCGTATTTTTGGGACCAGGACCAGGCGCAGAGCCCGATGCTGGTTGCTTAAATATGGGGGAACCCCTGTCATTTTTTTCCCCATATTTCTGCAACCAGGATCGGCTCAAAGAGCCCGAGGCTGGTTATGCTTAGGAGGGGGGACCCCACGCATTTTTTTAAAAAAAATTACATTGTTTACTTTAAAAAAAAAAAAAAAAAAAACCCAGCACGGATCACACAAATCCGGCCGAGATTGATTGTAAAAAAAAACGGCAGTGTTTTGCTAATCACTGCCGTTAAATTAGGTAAAAAAACACGAATGACATCGACATCGGAAGCAAAGAAAAACACGAATACGACAGCTTAGTAAATTAGTCGTAATCCATTCAAAAAGTTGCAGTTTTACACTGTCGATGTCATTCGTGATTGAACTTTGACCTTTTTTCGGAAATTACGAATCTTAGTAAATAAACCCCTATGTTCTTAGAGTGGTGCCCATCATTACCCTGACTGCTTTCTCTATGTTCTAACAGCGGTGCCCATTATTACCCTGACCATTTCTTCTATGTTCTTACAGCGGTGCCCAATATTTCCCTGACTGCTGCCTCTATGTTCTTACCGTGGTGCCCTTCATTACCCTGACTGCTGCCTCTATGTTCTTACAGTGGTGTCCATCATTACCCTGACAGCTGCCTCTATGTTCTTACCGTGGTGCCCATCATGACTCAGACTGCTGCCTCTATGTTCTTACCGTGGTGCCCATCATTACTCTGACTGCTGCCTGTATGTTCTTATCGTGGTGCCCATCATTACCCTGACTGCTGTCTCTATGTTCTTACCATGGTGCCCATCATTACCCTGACTGCTGCCTCTATGTTCTTACCGTGGTGCCCATCATTACCCTGACTGCTACTTCTATATTCTTACCGTGGTGCCCATCATTACCCTGACTGCTGCCCCTATGTTCTTACCGTGGTGCCCATCATTACCCTGATTGCTGCCTCTATGTTCTTACCATGGTGCCCATCTTTACCCTAACTGCTGCCTCTATGTTCTTACAGTGGTGCCCATCATTACCCTGACTGCTGCCTCTATGTTCTTACCGTGGTGCCCCTCATGACTCTGACTGCTGCCTCTATGTTCTTACCGTGGTGCCCATTATTACCCTGACTGCTGCCTCTATGTTCTTACCGTGGTGACCATCATTACCTTGACTGCTGCCTCTATGTTCTTACAGTGGTGCCCATCATTACCCTGATTGCTGCCTCTATGTTCTTACCATGGTGCCCATCATTACCCTGACTGCTGCCTCTATGTTCTTATCGTGGTGCCCATTATTACCCTGACTGCTGCCTGTATATTTTTACAGTGGTGCCCATCATTACCATGACTGCTGCCTCTATGTTCTTACCGTGGTGCCCATTATTACCCTGACTGCTGCCTCTATGTTCTTACCGTGGTGCCCATTATTACCCTGACTGCTGCCTCTATGTTCTTACCGTGGTGCCGATTATTACCCTGACTGCTGCCTCTATGTTCTTACCGTGGTGACCATCATTACCTTGACTGCTGCCTCTATGTTCTTACAGTGGTGCCCATCATTACCCTGACTGCTGCCTCTATGTTCTTACCGTGGTGCCCATTATTACCCTGACTGCTGCCTCTATGTTCTTACCGTGGTGCCCATCATTACCCTGACTGCTGCCTCTATGTTCTTACCGTGGTGCCCATTATTACCCTGACTGCTGCCTCTATGTTCTTACCGTGGTGACCATCATTACCTTGACTGCTGCCTCTATGTTCTTACAGTGGTGCCCATCATTACCCTGACTGCTGCCTCTATGTTCTTACCGTGGTGCCCAATATTACCCTGACTGCTGCCTCTATGTTCTTACCGTGGTGCCCATCATTACCCTGACTGCTGCCTCTATGTTCTTACCGTGTTGCCCATTATTACCATGACTGCTGCCTCTATGTTCTTACCGTGGTGACCATCATTACCTTGACTGCTGCCTCTATGTTCTTACAGTGGTGCCCATCATTACCCTGATTGCTGCCTCTATGTTCTTACCGTGGTGCCCATCATAACCCTGACTGCTGCCTCTATGTACTTACCGTGGTGCCCATCATTACCCTGACTGCTGCATCTATGTTCTTACCGTGATGCCCATCACTACCCTGACTGCTGTCTCTATGTTCTTATAATGGTGCCCATCATTACCTTGACTACTACCTCTATGTTCTTACCGTGGTGCCCATCATTACCCTTACTGCTGCCTCTATGTTCTTACCGTGGTGCCCATCATTACCTTGACTGCTGCCTCTATGTTCTTACAGTGGTTCCCATCATTACCCTGACTGCTTACCGTGGTGCCCTTCATTACACTGACTGCTGTCTCTATGTTCTTATAGTGGTGCACATCATTACCCTGACTGCTGCCTTTATGTTCTTACAGCGGTGTCCATTATTACCCTGACTGCTGTCTCTATGTTCTTATAGTGGTGCCCATTATTACCCTGACTGCTGCCTCTATGTTCTTACCATGGTGCCCATCATTACCCTTACTGCTGCCTCTATGTTCTTACCGTGGTGCCCATCATTACCTTGACTGCTGCCTCTATGTTCTTACAGTGGTTCCCATCATTACCCTGACTGCTTACCGTGGTGCCCTTCATTACACTGACTGCTGTCTCTATGTTCTTATAGTGGTGTACATCATTACCCTGACTGCTGCCTTTATGTTCTTACAGCGGTGTCCATTATTACCCTAACTGCTGTCTCTATGTTCTTATAGTGGTGCCCATTATTACCCTGACTGCTTCTTCTATGTTGTTACAGCAGTGCCCATAATTACCCTGACCATTTCTTCTATGTTCTTACAGCGGTGCCCAATATTTCCCTGACTGCTGCCTCTATGTTCTTACCGTGGTGCCCTTCATTACCCTGACTGCTGCCTCTATGTTCTTACAGTGGTGTCCATCATTACCCTGACAGCTGCCTCTATGTTCTTACCGTGGTGCCCATCATGACTCAGACTGCTGCCTCTATGTTCTTACCGTGGTGCCCATCATTACTCTGACTGCTGCCTTTATGTTCTTACAGCGGTGTCCATTATTACCCTAACTGCTGTCTCTATGTTCTTATAGTGGTGCCCATTATTACCCTGACTGCTTCTTCTATGTTCTTACAGCAGTGCCCATAATTACCCTGACTGCTGCCTCTATGTTCTTACAGCGGATCCCATCATTACCCCGTCTTCTGACTCTATGTTCTTAGAGTGGTGCCCATCATTACCCTGACTGTTTTCTCTATGTTCTAACAGCGGTGCCCATTATTACCCTGACCATTTCTTCTATGTTCTTACAGCGGTGCCCAATATTTCCCTGACTGCTGCCTCTATGTTCTTACCGTGGTGCCCTTCATTACCCTGACTGCTGCCTCTATGTTCTTACAGTGGTGTCTATCATTACCCTGACAGCTGCCTCTATGTTCTTACCGTGGTGCCCATCATGACTCAGACTGCTGCCTCTATGTTCTTACCGTGGTGCCCATCATTACTCTGACTGCTGCCTGTATGTTCTTATCGTGGTGCCCATCATTACCCTGACTGCTGTCTCTATGTTCTTACCATGGTGCCCATCATTACCCTGACTGCTGCCTCTATGTTCTTACCGTGGTGCCCTTCATTACCCTGACTGCTGCTTCTATATTCTTACCGTGGTGCCCATCATTACCCTGACTGCTGCCTCTATGTTCTTACCGTGGTGCCCATCATTACCCTGACTGCTGCCCCTATGTTCTTACCGTGGTGCCCATCATTACCCTGATTGCTGCCTCTATGTTCTTACCATGGTGCCCATCATTACCCTCACTGCTGCCTCTCTGTTCTTACCGTGGTGCCCATCATTACCCTGACTGCTGCCTCTATGTTCTTACAGTGGTGCCCATCATTACCCTGACTGCTGCCTCTATGTTCTTACCGTGGTGCCCCTCATGACTCTGACTGCTGCCTCTATGTTCTTACCGTGGTGCCCATTATTACCCTGACTGCTGCCTCTATGTTCTTACCGTGGTGCCCATTATTACCCTGACTGCTGCCTCTATGTTCTTACCGTGGTGGCCATCATTACCTTGACTGCTGCCTCTATGTTCTTACAGTGGTGTCCATTATTACCCTGACTGCTGCCTCTATGTTCTTACCGTGGTGCCCATCATTACCCTCACTGCTGCCTCTATGTTCTTAGCGTAGTGCCCATCATTACCCTGACTGCTGTCTCTATGTTCTTATAATGGTGCACATCATTACCTTGACTGCTGCCTCTATGTTCTTACAGTGGTGCCCATCATTACCCTGATTGCTGCCTCTATGTTCTTACCATGGTGCCCATCATTACCCTGACTGCTGCCTCTATGTTCTTACCGTGGTGCCCATTATTACCCTGACTGCTGCCTGTATGTTTTTACAGTGGTGCCCATCATTACCATGACTGCTGCCTCTATGTTCTTACCGTGGTGCCCATTATTACCCTGACTGCTGCCTCTATGTTCTTACCGTGGTGCCCATTATTACCCTGACTGCTGCCTCTATGTTCTTACCGTGGTGCCCATTATTACCCTGACTGCTGCCTCTATGTTCTTACCGTGGTGACCATCATTACCTTGACTGCTGCCTCTATGTTCTTACAGTGGTGCCCATCATTACCCTGACTGCTGCCTCTATGTTCTTACCGTGGTGCCCATTATTACCCTGACTGCTGCCTCTATGTTCTTACCGTGGTGCCCATCATTACCCTGACTGCTGCCTCTATGTTCTTACCGTGGTGCCCATTATTACCCTGACTGCTGCCTCTATGTTCTTACCGTGGTGACCATCATTACCTTGACTGCTGCCTCTATGTTCTTACAGTGGTGCCCATCATTACCCTGACTGCTGCCTCTATGTTCTTACCGTGGTGCCCAATATTACCCTGACTGCTGCCTCTATGTTCTTACCATGGTGCCCATCATTACCCTGACTGCTGCCTCTATGTTCTTACCGTGTTGCCCATTATTACCCTGACTGCTGCCTCTATGTTCTTACCGTGGTGACCATCATTACCTTGACTGCTGCCTCTATGTTCTTACAGTGGTGCCCATCATTACCCTGACTGCTGCCTCTATGTTCTTACCGTGGTGCCCATCATAACCCTGACTGCTGCCTCTATGTACTTACCGTGGAGCCCATCATTACCCTGACTGCTGCATCTATGTTCTTACCGTGATGCCCATCACTACCCTGACTGCTGTCTCTATGTTCTTATAATGGTGCCCATCATTACCTTGACTGCTACCTCTATGTTCTTACCGTGGTGCCCATCATTACCCTTACAGCTGCCTCTATATTCTTACCGTGGTGCCCATCATTACCTTGACTGCTGCCTCTATGTTCTTACAGTGGTTCCCATCATTACCCTGACTGCTTACCGTGGTGCCCTTCATTACACTGACTGCTGTCTCTATGTTCTTATAGTGGTGCACATCTTTACCCTGACTGCTGCCTTTATGTTCTTACAACGGTGTCCATTATTACCCTGACTGCTGTCTCTATGTTCTTATAGTGGTGCCCATTATTACCCTGACTGCTTCTTCTATGTTCTTACAGCGGTGCCCATAATTACCCTGACTGCTGCCTCTATGTTCTTACAGCGGTTCCCATCATTACCCCGACTTCTGACTCTATGTTCTTAGAGTGGTGCCCATCATTACCCTGACTGCTTTCTCTATGTTCTAACAGCGGTGCCCATTATTACCCTGACCATTTCTTCTATGTTCTTACAGCGGTGCCCAATATTTCCCTGACTGCTGCCTCTATGTTCTTACCGTGGTGCCCTTCATTACCCTGACTGCTGCCTCTATGTTCTTACAGTGGTGTCCATCATTACCCTGACTGCTGCCTCTATGTTCTTACCGTGGTGCCCATCATGACTCAGACTGCTGCCTCTATGTTCTTACCGTGGTGCCCATCATTACTCTGACTGCTGCCTGTATGTTCTTATCGTGGTGCCCATCATTACCCTGACTGCTGTCTCTATGTTCTTATAGTGGTGCCCATCATTACCCTGACTGCTGCCTCTATGTTCTTACAGTGGTGCCCATCATTACACTGACTGCTGCCTCTATGTTCTTACAGTGGTGCCCCTCCTTACCCGGACTGCTGCCTGTATGTTCTTACAATGGTGCCCATCATTACCCTGACT
This sequence comes from Pseudophryne corroboree, assembly GCF_028390025.1. Taxonomy (NCBI): domain Eukaryota; kingdom Metazoa; phylum Chordata; class Amphibia; order Anura; family Myobatrachidae; genus Pseudophryne; species Pseudophryne corroboree. The sequence goes on from NC_086447.1 coordinate 906,474,932, forward strand.
TCTACCTCTATGTTATTACAATGGTGCCCATTATTACCCTGACTGCTGTCTCTATGTTCTTACAGCGGTGCCCATCATTACCCTGACTGCTGTCTCTATGTTCTTACCGTGGTGCCCGTCATTACCCTGACTGCTGCCTCTATGTTCTTACCGTGGTGCCCTTCATTACACTGACTGCTATCTCTATGTTCTTATAGTGGTGCCCATCATTACCCTGACTGCTGCCTTTCTGTTCTTACAGCGGTGTCCATTATTAACCTGACTGCTGTCTCTATGTTCTTATAGTGGTGCCCATTATTACCCTGACTGCTTCTTCTATGTTCTTACAGCGGTACCCATAATTACCCTAACTGATGTCTCTTTGTTCTTACCGTGATCCCAACATTACCCTGACTGCTTCCTCTATGTTCTTACCGTGGTGCCCATCATTACCCTGACTGCTGCATCTATGTTCTTACAGCGGTGCCCATCATTACCCTGACTGCTGCCTCTATGTTCTTACAATGATGCTCCTCATTACCCTGACTGCTGCCTGTATGTTCTATCAATGGTGCCCATTATTACCCTGACTGCTGTCTCTTTGTTCTTACCATGGTGCACATCATTACCCTGACTGCTGTCTCTATGTTCATATAGTGGTGCCCTTCATTACCTTGACTGCTGTCTCTATGTTCTTATAGTGGTGCCCATCATGACCCTGACTGCTGCCTTTATGTTCTTAAAGCGGTGCCCATTATTACCCTGACTGCTGTCTCTATGTTCTTATAGTGGTGCCCATTATTACCCTGACTGCTGCCTCTATGTTATCACCGTGGTGCCCAGCATTACCCTGACTGCTGTCTCTATGTTCTTACACTGGTGCCCATCATTACCCTGACTGCTGCCTCTATGTACTTACAGCGGTGCCCATAATTACCCCGACTGCTGCCTCTATGTTCTTACAGCGGTGCCCATAATTACCCTGACTGCTGCCTCTATGTTCTTACAGCGGTTCCCATCATTACCCCGACTTCTGACTCTATGTTCTTAGAGTGGTGCCCATCATTACCCTGACTGCTTTCTCTATGTTCTAACAGCGGTGCCCATTATTACCCTGACCATTTCTTCTATGTTCTTACAGCGGTGCCCAATATTTCCCTGACTGCTGCCTCTATGTTCTTACCGTGGTGCCCTTCATTACCCTGACTGCTGTCTCTATGTTCTTACCGTGGTGCCCATCATGACTCAGACTGCTGCCTCTATGTTCTTACCGTGGTGCCCATCATTACGCTGCCTGCTGCCTGTGTGTTCTTATCGTGGTGCCCATCATTACCCTGACTGCTGTCTCTATGTTCTTATAGTGGTGCTCATCATTACCCTGACTGCTGCCTCTATGTTCTTACAGTGGTGCCCATCATTACACTGACTGCTGCCTCTATGTTCTTACAGTGGTGCCCATCATTACCCTGACTGCTGCCCCTATGTTCTTACAGCGGTGCCCATCATTACCTTGACTGCTGCCTCTATGTTCTTACAGCGGTGCCCATCATTACCCTGACTGCTGCCTGTATGTTCTTACCGTGGTGCCCATTATTACCCTGACTGCTGCCTCTATGTTTTTGTCGTGGTGCCCATCATTTCCCTGACTGCTGTCTCTACGTTTTCACAGCGGTGCCCATTATTACCCCTGACTGCTGCATTTATGTTTTTACAGCGGTGCCCATTATTACCCTGACTGCTGTCTCTATGTTCTTAGAGTGGTGCCCATCATTACCCTGACTGCTGCCTCTATGTTCTTACCGTGGTGCCCATCATTACTCTGACTGCTGCCTGTATGTTCTTATCGTGGTGCCCATCATTACCCTGACTGCTGCCTCTATGTTCTTACAGTGGTGCCCATCATTACACTGACTGCTGCCTCTATGTTCTTACAGTGGTGCCCATCATTACCCTGACTGCTGCCCCTATGTTCTTACAGCGGTGCCCATCATTACCTTGACTGCTGCCTCTATGTTCTTACAGCGGTGCCCATCATTACCCTGACTGCTGCCTGTATGTTCTTACCGTGGTGCCCATTATTACCCTGATTGCTGCCTCTATGTTTTTGTCGTGGTGCCCTTCATTTCCCTGACTGCTGTCTCTACGTTTTCACAGCGGTGCCCATTATTACCGTGACTGCTGCATCTATGTTTTTACAGCGGTGCCCATTATTACCCTGACTGCTGTCTCTATGTTCTTAGAGTGGTGCCCATCATTACCCTGACTGCTGCTACTATCTTCTTACAGTGGTGCCCATCATTACCCTGACTGCTGCCTCTATGTTCTTATAATGTTGCCCATCATTACCCTGACTGCTGCTTCTATGTTCTCACAGCGGCGCCCATCATTACCCTGACTGCTGTCTCTATGTTCTTATAGTGGTGCCCATTATTACCCTGACTGCTTCTTCTATGTTCTTACAGCGGTGCCCATAATTACCCTAACTGCTGTCTCTATGTTCTTACACTGGTGCATATCATTACCCTGACTGCTGCCTCTATATTCTTACCATGGTGCCCATCATTACCCTGACTGCTGCCTCTATATTCTTACAGCGGTGCCCATCATTACCCTGACTGCTGTCTCTATATTCTTACTGTGGTGCCCATCATTACCCTGACTGCTGCCTTAATGTTCTTACAGTGGTGCCCATCATTACCCTGACTGCTGCATCTATGTTCTTACAGTGGTGCCCATCATTACCCTGACTGCTGCATCTATGTTCTTACAGTGGTGTCCATCATTACCCTGACTGCTGCCCCTATGTTCTTACAGCGGTGCCCATCATTACCTTGACTGCTGCCTCTATGTTCTTACAGCGGTGCCCATCATTACCCTAACTGCTGCCTCTATGTTCTTACCGTGGTGCCCATTATTACCCTGACTGCTGCCTCTATGTTTTTACCGTGGTGCCCATCATAACCCTGACTGCTGCCTCTATGTACTTACCGTGGTGCCCATCATTACCCTGACTGCTGCATCTATGTTCTTACCGTGATGCCCATCACTACCCTGATTGCTGTCTCTATGTTCTTATAATGGTACCCATTCATTACCATGACTGCTGCCTCTATGTTCTTACAGTGGTGCCCATCATTACCCTGACTGCTGCCTCTATGTTCTTACAGTGGTGCCCATCATTACCCTGACTGCTGCATCTATGTTCTTACAGTGGTGTCCATCATTACCCTGACTGCTGTCTCTACGTTTTTACAGCGGTGCCCATTATTACCCTGACTGCTGCATCTATGTTTTTACAGCGGTTCCCATTATTACCCTGACTGCTGCCTCTATGTTCTTACAGTGGTGCCCATCATTACCATGACTGCTGCCTCTATGTTCTTACCGTGGTGCCCATCATAACCCTGACTGCTGCCTCTATGTACTTACCGTGGTGCCCATCATTACCCTGACTGCTGCATCTATGTTCTTACCGTGATGCCCATCACTACCCTGATTGCTGTCTCTATGTTCTTATAATGGTACCCATCATTACCATGACTGCTGCCTCTATGTTCTTACAGTGGTGCCCATCATTACCCTGACTGCTGCCTCTATGTTCTTACCGTGGTGCCCATCATTACCCTGACTGCTGCCTCTATGTTCTTACAGTGGTGTCCATCATTACCCTGACTGCTGCCTCTATGTTCTTACCGTGGTGCCCATCATGACTCAGACTGCTGCCTCTATGTTCTTACCGTGGTGCCCATCATTACCCTGACTGCTGCCTCTATGTTCTTACCGTGGTGCCCATCATTACCCTGACTGCTGCCTCTATGTTCTTACAGTGGTGCCCAGCATTACCCTGACTGCTGTCTCTATGTTCTTACCGTGGTGCCTGTCATTACCCTGACTGCTGCCTCTATGTTCTTACAGTGGTGCCCATCATTACACTGACTGCTGCCTCTATGTTCTTACAGTGGTGCCCCTCCTTACCCGGACTGCTGCCTGTATGTTCTTACAATGGTGCCCATCGTTACCCTGACTCATACCTCTATGTTCTTACAATGGTGCCCATTATTACCCTGACTGCTGTCTCTATGTTCTTACAGCGGTGCCCATCATTACCCTGACTGCTGTCTCTATGTTCTTACCGTGGTGCCCGTCATTACCCTGACTGCTGCCTCTATGTTCTTACCGTGGTGCCCTTCATTACACTGACTGCTGTCTCTATGTTCTTATAGTGGTGCCCATCATTACCCTGACTGCTGCCTTTATGTTCTTATAGTGGTGCCCATTATTACCCTGACTGCTTCTTCTATGTTCTTACAGCGGTGCCCATAATTACCCTAACTGCTGTCTCTATGTTCTTACCGTGGTGCCCATCATTACCCTGACTGCTGCATCTATGTTCTTACAGCGGTGCCCATCATTACCCTGACTGCTGCATCTATGTTCTTACCGTGGTGCCCATCATTCATTACCGTGACTGCTGCCTCTATGTTCTTACAGTGGTGCCCCTCATTACCCTGACTGCTGCCTGTATGTTCTTACAATGGTGCCCATTATTACCCTGACTGCTGTCTCTATGTTCTTACCATGGTGCCCATCATTACCCTGACTGCTGTCTCTATGTTCATATAGTGGTGCCCTTCATTACCTTGACTGCTGTCTCTATGTTCTTATAGTGGTGCCCATCATGACCCTGACTGCTGCCTTTATGTTCTTACAGCGGTGCCCATTATTACCCTGACTGCTGTCTCTATGTTCTTATAGTGGTGCCCAATATTACCCTGACTGCTGCCTCTATGTTATTACCGTAGTGCCCATCATTACCCTGACTGTTGTCTCTATGTTCTTACACTGGTGCCCATCATTACCCTGACTGCTGCATCTATGTACTTACAGCTGTGCCCATAATTACCCCGACTGCTGCCTCTATGTGCTTACAGCGGTGCCCATAATTACCCTGACTGCTGCCTCTATGTTCTTACAGCGGTTCCCATCATTACCCCGACTTCTGACTCTATGTTCTTAGAGTGGTGCCCATCATTACCCTGACTGCTGTCTCTATGTTCTAACAGCGGTGCCCATTATTACCCTGACCATTTCTTCTATGTTCTTACAGCGGTGCCCAATATTTCCCTGACTGCTGCCTCTATGTTCTTACCGTGGTGCCCTTCATTACCCTGACTGCTCTCTCTATGTTCTTATAGTGGTGCCCATCATTACCCTGACTGCTGCCTCTATGTTCTTACAGTGGTGCCCATCATTACCCTGACTGCTGCCTCTATGTTCTTACCGTGGTGCCCATCATTACCCTGACTGCTGCCTCTATTTTCTTATAATGGTGCCCATCATTACCCTGACTGCTGCCTCTATGTTCTTACAGCGGTGCCCATCATTACCCTGACTGCTGCCTCTATATTCTTACAGTGGTGCCCATCATTACCCTGACTGCTGTCTTTATGTTCTTACTATGGTGCCCATCATTACCCTGACTGCTGCCTCTATGTTCTTACAGTGGTGCCCATCATTACCCTGACTGCTGCCTCTATATTCTTATAGCAGTGCCCATCATTACCCTGACTGCTGTCTCTATGTTCTTACTGTGGTGCCCATCATTACCCTGACTGCTGCCTTTATGTTCTTACAGTGCTGCCCATCATTACCCTGACTGCTGCCTCTATGTTCTTACAGTGGTGCCCATCATTACCCTGACTGCTGCCTTTATGTTCTTACAGTGCTGCCCATCATTACCCTGACTGCTGCCTCTATGTTCTTACAGTGGTGCCCATCATTACCTTGACTGCTGCCTCTATGTTCTTACAGCGGTGCCCATTATTACCCTGACTGCTGCCTCTATGTTTTTGCCGTGGTGACCATCATTGCCCTAACTGCTGACTCTACGTTTTTACAGCGGTGCCCATCATTACCCTGACTGCTGCCTCTATGTTCTTAGAGTGGTGCCCATCATTACCCTGACTGCTGCCCCTATGTTCTTACAGCGGTGCCCATCATTACCCTGACTGCTGCCTCTATCTTCTTACAGCGGTGCCCATCATTACCCTGACTGCTGCCTCTATGTTCTTATAATGGTGCCCATCATTACCCTGACTGCTTCTTCTATGTTCTCACAGCGGCGCCCATCATTACCCTGACTGCTGCCTCTATGTTCTAACCGTGGTGCCCATCATTACCCTGACTGCTGCCTCTATGTTCTTACAGCGGTGCCCATCATTACCCTGACTGCTGCCTCTATGTTCTTATAATGGTGCCCATTATTACCCTGACTGCTGCCTCTATGTTCTTACCGTGGTGCCCATCATTACCCTGACTGCTGTCTCTATGTTCTTACAGCGGTGCCCATCATTACCCTGACTGCTGCCTCTATGTTCTTATAATAGTGCCCATCATTACCCTGACTGCTGCTTCTTTGTTCTTACAGTCGCGCCCATCATTACCTGACTGCTGCCTCTATGTTCTTATAATAGTGCCCATCATTAGCCTGACTGCTGCTTCTTTGTTCTTACAGTGGCGCCCATCATTACCCTGACTGCTGCCTCTGTGTTCTTACCGTGGTGCCCATTATTACCCTGACTGCTGCCTCTGTGTGCTTACAGTGGTTCCCATCATTACCCTGACTGCTGTCTCTATGTTCTTACCGTTATGCCCATCATTACCCTGACTGCTGCCTCTATGTTCTTACAATGGACACAAATGTGGGGACAGAATTCGGAAAGGAATTTATTCAAACATCGAAGAGTAAATGATGATTGTCTGACCCAGTAATATTATATATAGAATACTCACCAGCGACTGCAGAATTATCCTTTTTGTCCATTCCTTTTATATCATGAGTTGCATCCACTGTAACAACAGTTTTTGGTTTTGATCATTATTGCATTGAAAGGAAACATTTTATACTGAATGACACATCATAGTAGTAAGTATATACAGTATATCAGATGGTGCCACTGAACAAGTATAGGAAGAAGGGCGCCAAGGACCCATGGGCAGTGGTGTCGAGAGAGGGGGGGAGAAGGTACAAATTACCCGGGCCCAGGTCTGATGGAGGAGCCCAGTGAAGGTCCAGTAGGGGCCCAGGCCCCCTTCCCCTTACCTGGCGGCAGCAGCTGTTGCTCTTCTCCTCAGCCCAGCACACTCTGCTGTGTACTAGGCTGCAGTGTGGCCATGGAGGTGCTTAAAATACTATATTTTCAGTATTTTTTTCTAAGATTACATGAGCACACCTCCTCTGATTAGGCCACACCCATTGAAAAGTACCTGGGCCCAGCCAGGCTCTCGACTGCCCTGCCCATGGGTCCGTATGCACTCCACCCTGCACCCATGACAGATACGTCACTGCCGCTTTAAACCAGACCTTTCATCTTTGAGTTTTTTACTGTGACGCTCATCCCCTCCTAGCACCACTGTAATGACCAGACCCCCATTAGATTCCACGTCCTTGATGAGACATGAATAATGATACTAGCACAATGGTTCGTTACCCATTGTCCACAACATCTCCCAGTCCAGGAATCAAGGATTACTGTAGATTAAAGTTTATACAAGAGTACTACATCTATTACTCTTAAACTCAGAGTGTAAAGTAATCCAGTTATCCAAGGCAATAGCAAAAACAAACAAACAAAAAGAGACTGAAGTAGCTTGGAGTGTAGAGCTTAGCGTGTCTCGTCATGTTTCGTTACACATCATTGACACTCGACAATTAACACTTACCCTTTCTCGATTAATGGAAACACCTTTTCCATCACATGAGAGCATATTAAATGTTTCTGAAAATATTAAAGAAGAAAAAGTTCAATTCTGTACAAAGATATTTAATGCCAACAGAGGTCTACAAGAAATTCTAGCTAAGGTTTGGCCTACTTATACAATGACATACAGAACATGACTAGTGTCTTCCATGACTCCTCCAAGTATTTTTTTTTAAATATGGGAGCCATGGACATTTTACTTTAATATCTCCCCCCTTCCCCCATGTCCTTTTAACACAACCTCCATGGGAGGTCCTTTAGAGGGTCTTTCCGAGCTGATTGCGACCAGAGAAGTTGGACCTGAAACTAGAAGCACATTGCACTTGGATGCTGCTGCTTCTCCTCAAATTGGTGATGGCAGCTGGGGACACCCACTCATACCAGGAGGGGGTCATGTAGCCTGACACTTTATATTCACTGGTGGCAGTGGTTTTGTCACCTCACTGCTCAAGACGACATCAGAGCAGGGTTGCAGAAAACTGATGAGGGTCCAAGGGCTTAGCTATGAGCCACTGACCACCCACAAATGATACAGTTTTCAGATCGTATATGTGCCTCTGTGCGGATCTGTATGTGTTTGCAGTTGTGCAGATAGGCCCTTGCGGCACTTGGCCTACATTATCCCAGGATCATGCAAATGTTCATAAACATTTCTGAGCATGCACAGAACAATTTGCTGTAAGTTGTGCTAGGCATATTAGCATAGGTTTAACTCTGCATCAATCCCTAAGTACAGATATAGCCACGTTCATTGTGGCTGCGACTAGCTGCATGTTTAGTTTGTGCTCTCTTGAACAGAATCCAACAAACTGTTTACAGCTGCTAACATTACATTAACATGGACTGGCATGCACTGGCTTTAGAGCGCCATAGTTTCATCATCAGGAAATTCTATTCTAAGTCTCCCATCTAACGGTCTCTTTACATACACATCAGTGATTTTGCTGTCAACTTAGTGAATTTAATTAAACTATATTGGCCAGAAATGATGACAGATACTTATCTAACATCCGGCAATTGCAGAGGTCAATAAAAAAATCTTTGGCAACTTTCTATTGATTATGATGATATCGCACATTTTGCAACTTACTTGAAACTGATTTCACTCGTACCATACAGATCAGGTAGTCAACAAAGTTTAGTTTTTCTTCAGAGTCTCCGTATCGAGCAATCAGCTGTCTAAGGAGATCGCTGCTAACTTGAAGACCTAGGTAATAAAGGAAAAAACACTAATGCTTCATCATGAGTGCAACTGTCACCTAACAAGTAATGGGTTTAGTCTATATTTATAAGAATGTAGCACATTGCACATCATTGCAGTCACTAGTGTTTATTGAATTAATAGGCCACATTCTCTTATTCATAGTGGATGGACAGTCTGCATTCTCAAATGGGGTTAGCTCATAAAATATCAGTTTCGATAACAAGTATTTAAACAACAAATAAGCCACAGTTCCTTACTACTGGTTCTTACTTAGGTGGTCATTCCAAGTTGATCGCTAGCTGCATTTGTTCGCAGCGCAGCGATCAGGCTAAAAAACGGCAGTTCTGCGCATGCGTATGTGGCGCAATGCGCACGCGCGACGTACGGGCACAACGAATGATGCCGTTTTGCACAGGGTCTAGCGATGCATTTCAGTCGCACTGCTGGCCGCAGAGTGATTGACATGAAGTGGGCATTTCTGGGTGGCAACTGACCGTTTTCAGGGAGTGTTCATAAAAACGCAGGCGTGCCAGGGAAAACGCAGGCGTGGCTGGGCGAACGCTGGGCGGGTGTGTGACGTCAAATCCGGAACTGAACAGTCTGAAGTGATCGCAAGCGCTGAGTAGGATTTGAGCTACTCTGAAACTACACAAAAAATTTTTGCAGCCGCTCTGCGATAAAAACGTTTGCACTTCTGCTAAGCTAAAATACACTCCCAGTGGGCGGTGGCATAGCGTTTGCACGGCTGCTAAAAACTGCTAGCGAGCGATCAACTCGGAATGACCCCCTTAGTTAATAACGAATATGGACCACATTCAGGTTGGATCGCAACTAGCGATCTAACCGTAACAATTTCTAAGATGATGCGGGTGCATGCGGCGGGAGCTAGGGTGGCAACTCTCCGTTTCCTAGGTAGAAACAGAGCGTTGCGGGGGCGGCATCATGGAAATGGGGATGGCGGCAGTCGAACGGGGGGCATGGCATGGACGTGATCCGGGCGGCTACATGGCGTCACATGCAGCCACTCCGATTAGAACGACGGCGGCAGCCCTCCTGCCGTCGCAGCCAGGCTAGACAGGCAGGAGGCTACCCTACTTTCTGCGATCACGCTGAAATTGTGGTGCGACCGCAATTTCAGTGTGGTATCAGGGGGGAGGCGGCGGGTAGCATGCTGAGTGGCCTTGTCCTTCGATGGGCGGCACTGGCATGCGATCAAAAAGCAGAATTTGCAATCCTTACTGAATAGGGTCCAAGCGACCTAACCATCCCTAACCATCCTGTTTTTCCTGGGACAGTGCCAATTATGAAGAACTGCCCACAACTGGGGCATCAATCCAGATTCATACACATGGGGGGGGGGGGGTCATTCCGACCCGATCGCTCGCTGCAGTTTATCGCAGCGCAGCGATCGGGTAGGAATTGCGCATGCACCGGCGCCGCAGTGCCGAAGGCCGTCATGCAGTAGCGATCGCCTCTGCCTGATTGACAGGCAGAGGCGGTCGCAGGGCGGGAGGGGGCTGGACGTTAGGAGGCATGGTCCGGCCAATGCAGGCGTGGCCGGACCGTTGGGGGGGCGGGCCGCGGTGCTGCGTGATGTCTCACGCAGCCGCTGCGGCCAGTGGCAGCCACAGGATGCTGCATTAAAACTTTGAGTATCTTTAAAAAAAAATTCCTGCACCAACAATTCATCACATTCATGTCTCTCTGTGCCACAGTTGAGACTTGAGAATGTAGGGGGTAATTCCAAGTTGATCGCAGCAGGATTTTTGATAGCAACTGGGCAAAACCATGTGCACTACAGGGGAGGCTGATATAACATGTGCAGAGAGAGTTAGATTTGGGTGGGGTGTGTTCAGTCTGCAATCTAATTTGCAGTGTAAAAATAAAGCAGCCAGTATTTACCCTGCACAGAAACAAAATAACCCACCCAAATCTAACTCTTTCTGCACATGTTATATCTGCCTCCCCTGCAGTGCACATGGTTTTGCCCAGTTGCTATCAAAAATCCTGCTGCGATCAACTTGGAATTACCCCCGTAATGAGGTACGTTAAAAGTGGTTCTAAATTCTTTAAATACATTTTAACAAATAGATTTTAAAGTTAAAAATAATTTACATTTGTTTGTTTTTTTAAACTAGAAAGTAGTTAAAAAAAAAATGTTTTGTAGACAAAAGAAGATTCACATCTTTTCTATGCCAAATAAAGAACTTTGCATTTCATTTTTTGAGTTATGTTATTTTTTTTAAATATTTTGAATTGGCTTCTATTTTTGCTCATTTGCAGGCAATTTGGAGGTTTTGTTTGTTACATAACATATAATTAATTAGTTGACATTTAAGCCAAATTGTGTGCTTAGAGTAAACCACTTTTCTAGGTGCCTGTATGATTTAAAAATATAGGTCTATGTCTTATATGTAAACTTAATTGGCCTGTTTTTTTGGTTGTCTGTCCGGTTATGCATTCGGACACCTCTGCACTGATTGGGCTGAAACCAATGCGAGGTGGTCCAGTTGGATACTGGTCAGGTTTTAGGGGGGTTGGGGTCCTGGTCGGACTGCCCGTTGGCGTACACTTGGCAGAACTTTGACCTGGGGATAGTGTTCTGTGCCTTCCACTGGATGGCTTTGGGTTAAAACTTCACAGAGTGGTAACATTGGATCCCATAAGACGTTCTAGGGGGTTGAGGTACTGGTCGGACCTCCCGTTGGTGTATGCTGGGCAGAACTTTGACTCAGATAGCCTGTTCTGCGCCTTCCACTGGATGGATTTGGGTGAAAACTTCACAGAGTGGTAACATTGGATCCCAGAAGACATACTAGGACAGCCGTGGCCAACGCGTGGCTCTTGAGCCGCATGCGGCTCTTTCTTTATTCAAATGTGGCTCCCAACTCTCAAAGTCACCTGACTACAACAGATCCTGGAAACCGGTGCACTCCAGCCAGACACACGGTAGCACTACGGCGACTGAAAACTGAGGGAGCCAGATACTGGGCTGTAGTGACATATGAGGGTGGGCTGGAGTGACACAAGGGGGAGCTGGCTGGAGTGACACAGAAGGATCCTGGCAAGAGAGACATAATGGGGGAGCTGACTGGAGTGATAAAGGAGAATGTTGGCAGGAGTGACACATGGGGGAGCTGGCTGGAGTGACACATGGGGGAGCTGGCTGGAGTGACACATGGGGGAGCTGGATGGAGTGACACATGGGGGAGCTGGCTGAGTGACACATGGGGGAGCTGGCTGGAGTGACACATGGGGAAGCTGGCTGGAGTGACACATGGGGGAGCTGGCTGGAGTGACACAGGGGGGAGCTGGCAGGAGTGACACATGGGGGAGCTGGCTGGAGTGACACACGGGGAAGCTGGCTGGAGTGACACAGGAGGGTACTAGCAGGAGGGACACATTCACACATGGGCTGGCAGGAGTGACACAGGAGGGTGCTGGCAGGAGTGACACATGGGGGAGCTGGCTGGAGTGACACAGGAGGGTACTAGCAGGAGGGACACATTCACACATGGGCTGGCTGGAGTGACACAGGAGGGTGCTGACTGGAGTGACACATGGAGGAGCTGTATTATGTGAATATGGCTGTTTCAATATATATTATGTGGATCTGGATTTTTTAATTAATTTATGTGGAAGTGTCTTTTTCAATGTATTTTATGTTGGATCTGGCTTTAAAATTAATTTTATGTGGATCTGGCATTTTCATTGTATTTTATACCAGGGGTGTGGCCTAGCAGGTACAAGGCCACACCCCATTTTTGCACACGCGCCTTCGGCTTGATGTCGGCTCTTTGTTTGTACCTAACAAGATTTTTTGGCTCTTTGTCTCTGACTGGTTGGCCGCCCCTGTACTAGGGGGTTGAGGTACTGGTCAGACCAGAGCCGGATTAAGGGGGGGTCACAGGGGGTCAGTACCCCGGGCCCTCTAATCCTAGGGGGCCCCCAGCTGGAGCTGTTCTGCTTCTGACACTGCTGCCCCCTGCTTCCTGCACACTGCAGTCACGATGAGTGGCTGCACGAAGGGTTACACAGCTACTGTGTGTACAGCAGTAGCAGACAACGCCTCCTCCCAGCGTCTCTGATCCCGGAGAGACAGACCAAGCGCAGCGGACTAAAGCGGAGCCAGAGAAAGAACAGACGGACCTCTGACTGCAGCTGATAAAAAAGTGGTAAAGGTCAAGGCAGTTTGGACTTGGGAGAGGTGAGCGCCAACCCCACACGTTGACACACCAGTAGCATGTGCTTCAGTGTGCAGCAGTGGGCTGGGGGGGGGGAGAGCATATCATGAAGGCTATCTCCTCTTCTGTGTGATTGTATGTCATGAAGTGTGTATGTCAGTGTGTTTGTGTCAGTGTGTGTACATGTGTCAGTAAGTGTGTTTGTGTTAGTTTGTGTAGGGTGGCCAATCCAGGGATCAGGCTGCCCTTTGTTTTTTTTAAAGGCAGGCAGCGTTGAGCGTCCTCAGGACGCTCAGACGCTGCCCGGCTCTCAGCTCCCCCTGCATGATAGCTCTGCTGCTGGTGCGGACGCTAGAGGGCTGCGAAAAACTGATAAAGCTGTGGCCTATGGAGCCGCTGTCCTGGCTGATGGATAATCCCTGTGTTGTGGGTGTGTTCTGGCGGCGCCTATGGCTGTTGTACATGCAGTGCCGTAACTAGGCATTTTAGCGCTGTGTGCAAGAAACGACAGTGGTGCCCCCCCCATGCAAGACAGGGGCAGTGCGCGCCTTAGGCGCGCAAAAAAATTATAGGGGCGTGGCTTCATGGGGAAGGGGCGTGGCCACAAAATAATAGCAATTCATATTACGGTGCACAGTAGTCTACATTATTCAAATTACGCTGCACAGTAGCGCCACTACACCAGGTAGAGCCCCTTTTATACATTACAGCAGACAGCGTCCCCCTTTTTACACATTGTGGCAGCCAGTCCCCCTCTTTACACATTGCGGCAGCCAGGCCCCCTCTTTACACATTGCGGCAGACAACGTCCCCTTTTTTACACATTACAGCAGACAGTGTCCCCCTTTTTACACATTACAGCAGACAGTCTCCCTTTTAACACATTGCGGCAGCCAGTCACCCTCTTTACACATTGCGGCAGACAACGTCCCCTTTTTTACACATTACAGCAGACAGTGTCCCCTTTTTTAACATTACGGCAGACAGCGTCCCCTTTTTACACCTTACAGCAGACAGCGTCCCCGTTTTTACACATTATGGCAGACGGTGTCCCCCTTTATACACATTGCGGCAGCCAGTCCCCCTTTTTACACATTACGGCAGCCAGTCCCCCTTTTTACACGTTGCGGCAGCCAATCCCCTTTTTACACATTGCGGCAGCCAGTCCCCCTTTTTACACATTGCGGCAGCCAATCCCCTTTTTATACATTGCGGCAGCCAGGACCCCTTTTTACACATTGCGGCAGCCAGCCCCCTTTTTACACATTGCAGCAGCCAGGCCCCCTTTTTACACATTGCGGCAGCCAGGCCCCCTTTTTACACATTGCGGCAGCCAGGCCCCCTTTTTACACATTGCGGCAGCCAGTCCCCCTTTTTACACATTACGGCAGCCAGGCCCCCTTTTTACACATTGCGGCAGCCAGGACCCCTTTTTACACATTACGGCAGCCAGTCCCCCTTTTTACACATTGCGGCAGCCAGTCCCCCTTTTTACACATTGCGGCAGCCAGTCCCCCTTTTTACACATTGCGGCAGCCAGGACCCCTTTTTACACATTGCGGCAGACAGTCCCCCTTTTTACACATTGCGGCAGCCAGTCCCCCTTTTTACACATTGCGGCAGCCAGGACCCCTTTTTACACATTGCGGCAGCCAGGCCCCCTTTTTACACATTGCGGCAGACGGTGTCCCCCTAAGAGAGAGAGAGAGAGAGAGAGAGAGGGATATACTTGCCTTCTCCCCGCTGACAGGCTCCTCGTGCAGCTCCCTCTCTGTGCAGGCAGGTGAGAAGGAGGAGGAGGGAGGGGGAGCAGGGAGCCGCAGCAGCGCTATTTCATTGGTAGTAAGCGCCGCTGCAGCATCCCCCTCTCCTTCCGTATTGGCTGCCTGGCGCTGGGCAGCCAATACGGAAGGAGAGGGGGATGCTGCAGCGGCGCTTACTACCAATGAAATAGCGCTGCTGTGGCTCCCTGCTCCCCCTCCCTCCTCCTCCTTCTCTGCTGCCCGGCGCTGTAGCTGTCCTCACAGCGCGGCGGCCGGCGCACGGCGCAAACAGCAGAGGCATGTAATGAGTCAATTTGACTCATTACATGCCGCTGGCCGTGCGCCCTCAGGGCAACTGCGCTGTGTGCCAAGCCCACTTGGCACACACGTAGTTACGGCCCTGTGTACATGGATAATGCTTTTCCCGCTGCGGGTGTCTGGCTGTGCTCATGCGATGAAGCTTCCTCTCATAGACCACGCAGCAGCCGCTCAGAGAACTCCCAGCTCAGCAGCACTATGTAACTTTTCCTTTAGACAGGCAGGAGGATGACTTTCACCACAGATAGAAAAGCTGGAAAGAGCTCCCTCTGTTCCCCAATTCTGAATAGCTGTTTTATGTACAGATTTGTATTGGGTAGGCTGGCATACATTTGTAAGACTTACTGTATAATGTACACATTTTTTCACAATTGTAATGCTTTTCTTTCAATCATAAGTATTAAAAGAAAACAGATAAATATATGTATGTGTATTATGCAATGCTGCCTATTAAATGTTTGAAACAAACATTACCCAAAGTTCAGCGATTTATGGGTTTCCCCCTGTGCAGCGTGATGTACAGTGACAGGTCATGCTGCGCAGTCACCTGTCCGCCAAGTCAGGAGGATGTTTCCTAGCCTCCCAACCCCGTTGTATGGTGAATTATGTGTGCCGGGCGGGCGAGAGGGGCAGCCACATAGGGAAAAGCCAATCCCGGTTATCCCGGGATTGACCATTTTTCAATCCCGATACCCGGGATTGAAAAAATGGCCCGGGATTGGCTTCCCTAAGTGTGTGTGTGTCAGTAAGTGTGTATGTCAGTAAGGGGTATCGGTCAATAACTGGTGTCTGTGTTAGACTGTCAGTAAGCTGTCTCTGTGTAAATAAGTGTATTTGTGGTGTGTGTGATATTCAGTAAAGTTTATCTGTGTTAGTAAATTTTATCTGTGTCCGTAAGGTTTGTCTGTAAGTATGTATGATAATGTGCCAATAGTGTCAGTAAGTGATATCTGTCAGTAAGTGGAATCTGTGTCAATAAGTGTGTGTTTAGTAAGTGTTTGTGTCAGTAGGGCGTGTCAGTAAATGTTTGTATCAGTAACTTGTGTCTGTATCAGTAAGGGGTGGCTGTCAGTATGCATGTGCCAATAAGTGGTGTATGTGTCAGTAAGGCGTATCTGTCAGTAAGTGTTGTCTGTGTCAGTAAGGGTTTCTGTCAGTAATACCCCTTTTACACTCGCAGTAAAATCCCTGGATATTGCACGTGAACGCGCATCATCCCGGGATTTTTCTCAGTGTGAAAGGGTACAGGGACAATTTCCCGGGACGAGTATCCCGGGATTTCAACCCAGGTCTCGACCTGGGTTGAATCCGGGACCGTCCCGGGAAGCTGGCAGTGTAAACGGGTATACTGGGTCAAGGCGACCCGGCACCTGTTCTCTGCATAGGAGGAGGCGGTGCTCGGAGAAGATTATCTCCAAGCACCGCCTCCGGGAGACTCAGCGGTGACGTCACCGACCCGGCAATATGTCGGGTCGGCCCGCTAATGTGAAAGGGTCATTCCCGGCAATGTGTCGCGGCAAATATACCGGGACACATTCCCGGGAATGACCTTTCCTGCGAGTGTAAAAGAGGTATAAGTGTGTTTGTGTCAGTAAGAGGTGTCTGTGTAGTTAAGTGTGTGTCAGTAAGCGGTATATGTCATTAAGTGTGTGTGTGTCAGTGTTCCTATCTAAGATGTGTCTGTCAGTAAGTGGAATCTGTCAGTAAGAGGTATTCATGCTATTAAGAGGTGTCTGTGTCAGTAAGGCAGTGTGTGTGCAGCTATGGGGGCAGTGAGTGTGTGTGACCATGGGGGCAGTATATGTGTATTGCTATGGGGGCAGTGTGTGTGTGTGTGTGTGTGTGTGTGTGTGTGTGTGTGTGTGTGTGTGTGTGTGTGTGTGTGTGAAACTGCATGCTATTGGGGAAGGAGGGACCCAAACTGATGGTCTAAATCTGGCTCTGGATGTGGGTAAAGGAAATTGCTATTGCAGGGTGAGGAGGCACACACACATCAGACATAACTAGGAGGATGGTCCTGCCAAGAGGGCCCCTCTATCTTAAGTACCCCAGGCCCCCCGAAGGCTTAATCCGGCCCTGGGTCAGACCTCCCGTTGGTGTATGCTGGGCAGAACTTTGACTCAGGGAGCCTGTTCTGTGCCTTCCACTGGATGGATTTGGGGGGAAACTTCACAGAGTGGTAACATTGGATCCCAAAAGATGTTCTAGGGTATGAGGGCCTGGTCGAACCTCCCATTGGTGCATGCTGGGTAGAACTCTGACTCAGGGAGCCTGTTCTGGGGCTTCCACTGGATGTATTTGGATGAAAACTGTAATGAGCTATAACAACTGACAGAAATAACCATAAGTCAATGACCTGAAATCACTGACAGAGGTGAAGGTGGGAAGACAAAAAATGTTGTGTACCCAAAAACCTTGGAATAGCAACACTGATAGCAGAAGGAAAACGTTAAACCTATCTTGCAATGTAAAAGTGATTATAAAACTGAACAGAAAGGAAATCTGGGGATCAGGGCTACTGGTGACAATATAGTAGTATCATTGTTTTAACACCAGCATCCATACTCACCGGTTCGGCTCACCGCTTTGTTAAGATCAGGCAAACTGAAGTATCCACAACGACTGGTATCGATATCAGCAAATACATCCTTAAATATAAATTGTAATAAATGAGCACATTAGTATCACTGCAGTAATAGTCCCTGCTAGAAACCAGCAATCAGCCCATGGCAGGTGAGCTGCCCACTGTACATGTCACACGTAGTAGAAACTTGTATGGGCCTGTCACACACACCTCACTATAGGGGGAGATTTATCAAAGCTTAAAGAGAGATAAACTACAAAATATCAGACTTCTTACTCCCATGTTACAGGCTACATTTGAAAAATGACAGGAACTGATTTGTTGGTACTTTATCTCTCTCCACTCTCTCTCTCTCTCTCTACAAGCTTTGGCGCATATTCCCCATAGTCACCCCCCCCCCCCAATATTACAATTGTTACAAATTACTGCCACCGTTCACATACATGATACAGAGAGAAAGCATATATGTGCATATGTGATATGGGGAAAATGTAGGGGAAATATATGTGAGAAGGGGAGCGAAAGATGGACGTATACAGTATGATCCAAACGTCCCACTGCTTTGCCCTGATCTACATATGTGACAATGAGTCTGAGAAGCCATGTGTGGGTCATGTGTTATAAGGGAAGAATAGAAAGAGAACCTATGGGGCAAGGGAAACATAGAGAGAGGTTTTTTTTTGTCATTTGCCCTCCCAGTTCTATACTTATCACCATTCACCTTGTTACATATGCCTCAAACCTGATTAATAGGTCACTATTGATACATTCTCTGTTCAGCTGCTGGGCCCATGTACCCTATGTCCAGGATGCAGATGTTTTACATTTGAGAAAGTTGTGTGTTCCTGCCACACGCACCTCTCTCCAGGCTTCTGAGTCACAGTATACACCCCACATGCACTTGTTACATAGTATGTACCTGGGGGGGGAGGTAATGGAGCCTTCATCTCTTCCACTGCCCCGCACTAACTAATCTGTGACTCCACCCAGTGACTGATGTGCGATCGCATCGCTACCCGCCATTTGCCCTCTGCTGGTCGGCCCCAGCATGCGATTTAATCATTAGCAGTTTTGTAATCTTACCAAAACTGCTAATAAAGCTGAATGAGGTCCCTAATCCCTTAAGGAGGGGTTGAAGGGTTGCTTGGTTGTGGGGTTGCCCTCCCCCTTCCTCACCAGGCAGGGGTTTCTCCTGTACCCCTATGGGCCAGTCTGACCCTAGCTCCACCATTGACACACTCAGTTGAATTTCTGTTTCTCCTACTCACTATCACTGACCTACTCTCCAAACACCTCTACTCCCTTCTCTCCAGCCATCCATATCTCCTTCTACCATCAATGCTTCACCCTTGCTTTTCTGAACTATGAACCATGAACTGTTTGGTTCTCTACACCCTCCTCACTCTCTGGCTGTATGAGCAGAAACGTCCCTCACACCACAATTATCCCCCCATGTCATCTTACTAGCACTCCTCTTTCTTATTCAGGGCTGTATTAACCTTTAAGCAAAATAAGATCATGCTTAAGGCCTCACAGGGAAAATGGGCACCACAGAAATTTTCCATCTCCGGATTTACCATGGACCACATGGTGCAAAACTGCAAAAGGTGCAGCTGAACCGGTTCCACAAAACATTCCTAAGGGTTGGGTACAAAATCCCGGCAGCCGGGATCCCATTACATTGTCAACCTTGTATGACCCAATTTTATGTAATACAGAACCTGTTTTCTCCATTGTCAGGAACAACAGGAAACTGTGGTGACTCACAAATCAACTACAACAATAAAAGTAGCTCAATTTAAACCTGCCGTTATATTCTGTGTCCCCTTTTTAAAATGTAATATAGTGATGCTTCTGCAAATTATCATGTCTCCATTCATGGTGCCCACCCCTCACTATGGTGCTCACACTTACCTTAAACTTGGTAAGATAGCTCCACAAGAGACCAAAGTTTTGAGGGTCCAATATTCCTCTGCCGGCATACTGTGCTTATATTAAAGTGATAAACAAGACACATGTATAGTGCATTCTCCCCTCTCACACCAAGCACAAAATAGTGCTTAACATCCACCCAGTTCCCCAACCACCACCGTCTCTCTGCTAGCTTCAACTCACTTTGTAACATGAAACCCAACCCATCTTCTCCTCTACTCCCATACCAGTCTTTATTTCTTTCCTATTATTGAGGGTGAGCTCAAACTGTCCTCTTCTCCACATTTCTTCCCAACTCCCTAACTCCCCTCTCTACAAAACTCCCCTGCACCTACACATAAGAATGCACACTTGTACAGCGAAAATACACTCCCCCTGTAGGTAGGACAGCAAAAAATGCAGCCCAGCGATCAGATCTAAATTACCCCCTTTAACTATTAGCTGATTTCTCTCCTCTCCTTTGACTCCAAACTACTTGTGTACAACCCACTTTCTCTAATCTCACTCTCTTCTCAAACCTATACACCATCTTCATCAAGACTGTACTCACTGAAGAGATCAATGATCTGCTCATAGTAAGGGTGAAGTATCACTTCTCCCTATTCATCCCAATTGACTTCTTTGCTTCTTTCCATGCAACCACTTCTCTTGCACACCATTTGTTTTCTTGGTGTTTGTGGAACTTTTCTCTTCCGGGTCACTTCCCATCTTTCTAAATGCTCCTTGAGTCTTCTTTTGCCACCTTCTCCCCTCCACTCACTCTGTTTTTGTTGGTTACTTTCAAAGTTCTGTTCTTTCCCCTCAGTTTTTCTCTGTTTATACATCTTCTCATTGTATACTAATAGTCTCCTTTAGCCTCTATTGACTTGTCTATATAGACTCTCTCTCCTCCGCTAACATCTCTCCTTCTCATTTATTCTATGTATGCAACTGCCTTCTCTTTCATCCTTTTACCCCTTTTGCCTAATTGACTCACCATCATTTACCACTTGGATATATAAACACAACCTAAAATGCAACATAGTCAAATCTGACCTCATCATATTCTGTCCTCCTGGAGTCTCCCTCTTTAGTCTTCATCATTGTTGAGACCTTCACAATCTCCCTGGACTCTCAAACGTCATCCTTGACTTCGTCCACAGCTTTACTACATACCTCATACTGTACTTCAAAATTTCGACAACACCTCATCCTCATACATCTCTGACAGCTGTACTTTGCGTCTGTCTGTGACCTGTGCCTCACCTTCTCTTCATTAATACCCTTCACTCCGCTTACCGACTACACCTGGTCAGATGCTTTCACAACCTTCATCTGTTCCAGCTGTTTCTCAAACCTACATCTGTTTCTAGATTGTGGCAGGATCTTCTTAGAGCAGAAAGTGGATGTGTACTGCACTGTACTCTGAACTTAAGTAGATACATCATCTAGAATCATCAGTGAAAATCCAACGCGTTTTGCTGTATGTTTTATAAACTGCATCTAGATTAGGTCACTTACATAAAGAGTATTATTTATAATAATAAAAATAATAATAAAAGGATACATCCACTGAAGCCAGTAATGCTCTACTACCATCTATGTTAAACTTGACTCCATTTGGAAATGGGGATTCTAGAAAATAATATTTACAGTAATTTATTTAAAAAAAACAAAAAAATAGATAGATAGATAGATAGATAGATAGATAGATAGATAGATAGATAGATAGATAGATAGATAGATAGATAGATACCTGGAGCAAGAGATCTGTCTGAAATGGATATTTGTGTATGCAATTCTGATTACACGTACTTGACTTGACCTCCCTAAACTTAGCCTATGTTGCTGGCCAATTACGCCTAAATAGTCACAAGTGGAGGTACAACAGAGTTGCAAACTTCTCTGAATCGCTTATGCTGTAAATGAGTGCGTATTTCCAACGGAGCATTTTGCAATGCAGTGCTGAGAATTAAAGTATGCATGATGTATGGAGAGAAGCGGTTGCACTGAACTTCCCACCTGGATTGTGCACCCTCCTGGGCATATTTTTTTTCCGCATATTTTTTGTAGCAAGCGTGAAGAGAGGTCTCCAATTCTCCCCCCCCCCCCCCCCCCACCCAAGTAACAGGCCACATAGCTGCTCTCAACAACCCAATCCAGGCACCCTGCAAGCCCCATACACGAGTCTCTGGGCTGGGATGCTGCCGCCCCCAAGGGTCCTGTGTCTTGTGCAACAGCACCAGTCCCACCCCTTAACTATGGTCATGCCACCCATAGAATGGATTTTTCAAACAAGACTGGTACGAGCCCCCATGAATTGTTACAGCGCCTTTACCCTTTATAAACGCATCATTCAGAGATCTGTGCAAATCCCAAGCATTCATTTTGGATCCCTGCAAAAAAAAAAAAAAATTATAATGCACATTTCTTAAAATAATATTTAACTGAACTAGTTCTATGCCTAGATCCAACACAATGGCTGTCCTTTTTACTGTAGTTGTAGTTGCAGATTGCGGGTCGGATTCAGTGGTGATGTTGTAGTGGTGCGATAGAAGGTGTGTCTAAATACGCACAGTGCCACAAACGCACTGACTTAAGACGCTGCAGGTGGGCGTGTCAATAAGACGCATAAAGACGCAGACACGACTGCGGCACAAAACAAAGTCAGGCCCTTTTTACATATTTTTTTTATTAAGGAGGGATCAGGAGCACAGTATAATAATACAGACGTACTGCAGCCATCTATGGTAAGGTACAATGGAACATTTAACAGAATATGTGTCAAAATGAAATAATGGGCATAGTCATTGCAGGTATACAAATGGAAAATACTGTATAACAATCAGTGCCGTAACTACGTGTGTGCCAGGTGTGCCTGGCACACAGCGCAGTCACCCTGAGGGCGCAACGGCCCCCATTCCCTAAAGTCAGAGGCTTGTAATGAGTCAAATTGACTCATTACAAGCCGCCTGTGCCGGAGGAGGAGAGGAGCAGCTCCCGGGGCAGCAGAGCATTCACAGCGGCGGCGGCCAGCCAATGCGGAAGGAGAGGGACAGCTGCAGCGGCGCCGCCGGCAATTACAGTGCGCTGCTGCTGATCCTTCCTCCCCCTCCCTCCTCTTCCTTCTCTGCTGCCCCCGGAGCTGCCAGCACCGAGGAGCCTGACTTCCTGAGCCAGCGGAGAGATGGTAAGTATCATCTATTCTGTCTATCTATCTATCTATCTATCTATCTATCTATCTATCTATCTATCTATCTATCTATCTATCCTGTCTACCTAATGTGTAAAAGGGGGATGGGCTGCCATAATGTGTAAAAAGGGGACGCTGTCTGCCGTAATGTGTAAAAAGGAGATGCTGTCTGCCGTAATGTGTAAAAAGGGGGACTCTGTCTGCCATAATGGGTAAAAGGGGGGGCTCTGTCTGCCGTAATGTGTAAAAAGGGGGATGCTGTATGCCGTAATGTGTAAAAAGGGGGACTCTGTCTGCCATAATGTGTAAAAAGGGGGGCGCTGTCTGCCGTAATGTGTAAAAAGGGGGATGCTGTCTGCCGTAAATGTGTAAAAAGGGGGACGCTGTCTGCCGTAATGTGTAAAAAGGGGACGCTGTCTGCCGTAATGTGTAAAAAGGGGACGCTGTCTGCCGTAAATGTGTAAAAAGGGAGATGCTGTCTGCCGTAATGTGTAAAAAGGGGGACTCTGTCTGCCGTAATGTGTAAAAAGGGGGGCACTGTCTGCCGTAATGTGTAAAAAGGGGGATGCTGTCTGCCGTAAATGTGTAAAAAGGGGGACGCTGTCTGCCGTAATATGTAAAAAGGGGACGCTGTCTGCCATAATGTGTAAAAAGGGAGACGCTGTCTGCCGTAATGTGTAAAAAGGGGACGCTGTCTGCCGTAATGTGTAAACAGGCCACGCTGTCTGACCTAATGTGTAAAAAGGAGGCGCTGTCTGCCGTAATGTGTAAAAAGGGGGACGCTGTCTGCCGTAATCTGTAAAAAAGGGGATGCTGTCTGTCGTAATGTGTAAAAAGGGGACTCAGTCTGCTGTAATGTGTAAAAAGGAGACGCTGTCTGCCGTAATGTGTAAAAGGTGGACTCTGTCTGCTGTAATGTGTAAAAAGGGGAATCTGTCCGCCATAATGTGTAAAAGGGGCTCTACCTGGTGTAGTGGCGCTACTGTGCGGCGTAATTTGAATAATGGAGACTACTATAATATGTAATATGACTTGGTATTATTTTGTGGCCACACCACTTCCCGATGAAAAAAAAAATAAAGAAAAGAAAAAAGACAGCAATGGAGCAACGAAACAAACTACAGGTAGGTAGCTGAGAGCAAGATAATGGGAGCAACACCCAACAGTTGTCTGGTTTCGTACCATTGTGTTGAGTGAAAATATTTATGCCCTCCCAAATCTGGAAATAGTTTTCCGTACTCTGGGGTCTATTCATGTAGCAGTGAAAAGAGTGGAGAAGTGAGCCTGTGGAGAAGTTGCCCATGGCAACCAATCAGCTGCTCTGTATAATTTTAAAGTATGCAAACTATAAATGTTACTTCAATGCTGATTGGTTGCCGTGGGCAACTTCTCCACTGGTTCACTTCTCCACACTTATCACTGCTTCATGAATAAACCCCTCTCTTACTTATGAAGAGCAGCCTCCGTCCAGTCCATAGGGAGAGCATAGAACAACTTGGACTTAAATAGCTAAAGGAAGGGGGTCACTATTAATCTGCGTGTGCAAGACACATTTGTGGGCAACTAATAATGAGCAGTAACTTTTTGCTATCCTGTGACAGTCTGGTGGAGGGAGGGGTAATCCCCAGGATCACCCATTCCGCAGTCAAGGGCAAATAATTAAGAAAGTAGGTCATGGTAAATTAACAAACCTGTCTCCAGAAACGAGTACTTAGGGGTCATTCCCATATAAAATGTAAGAATGTGGCCTCCGAGGCCCCTCATTTTGGACATGAAAAGTATTATTTTTAAAATACAGGTTGAGTATCCCTTATCCAAAATTCTAAATTCCACATTTTTCGGTCCCCTACTGAGATAATGACATATATATATTATATATTATGTGTATATATACAGTGGGGATCGAAAGTTTGGGCACCCCAGGCAAAAAAATAATTTTAATGTGCAAAAAGAAGCCAAGGAAAGATGGAAAAATCTCCAAAAGGCATCAAATTACAGATTAGATATTCTTATAACATGTCAAAAAAAGTTTGATTTTATTTCCATCATTTACACTTTCAAAAGAACAGAAAACAAAAAATGGCGTCTGCAAAAGTTTGGGTACCCTGCAGAGTTAATACCTTGTACTGCCCCCTTTGGCAAGTATCACAGCTTGTAAACGCTTTTTGTAGCCAGCCAAGAGTCATTCACTTCTTGTTTGAGGTATCTTCGCCCATTCTTCCTTACAAAAGTCTTCCAGTTCTTTGAGATTCCTGGGCTGTCTGTGACGCACTGCTCTTTTAAGGTCTATCGACAGATTTTCAACTATGTTGAGGTCAGGAGATTGTGAAGGCCATGGCAAAACCTTCAGTTTACGCCTCTTGATGTAATCCACCGTGGATTTTGAGGTGTGTTTAGGATCATTATCC
This sequence comes from Pseudophryne corroboree, assembly GCF_028390025.1. NCBI lineage: Eukaryota > Metazoa > Chordata > Amphibia > Anura > Myobatrachidae > Pseudophryne > Pseudophryne corroboree. The sequence continues at coordinate 906,500,236 of NC_086447.1, forward strand.
ATTTGTAGAAGCCAGCCTCTCTTTAACTTCAGCTTTTTCACAGATGGCATCAAGTTAGCATCCAAAATTTGCTGGAATCTTATTGAATCCATTTTTCCTTCTACTCGTGAAATGTTCCCTGTGCCACTGGCTGCAATACAACCCCAAAGCATGATTGATCCACCCCCATGCTTAACAGTTGGACAGAGGTTCTTTTCATTAAATTCTGTGCCCTTCCTTCTCCAAACGTACCTTTGCTCATTCTGGCCAAAAAGTTCTATTTTAACCTCACCGGTCCACAGAACTTTATTCCAAAATGCCTCAGGCTTGTCTATGTGTTCATTTGCAAACTTCAAACGCTGATTTTTGTGGTGAGGACGTTGAAGAGGTTTTCTTCTGATGACTCTTCCATGAAGACCATATTTGTACAAGTATCTCTTTATAGTGGAATAGTGTACCACAACTCCAGTGTCTGCCAGATCTTCCTGGAGGGATCGTGCAGTCAAACGTGGATTTTGACTTGCTTTTCTCACAATCCTGCGAGCTGTTCTGTCTGATATTTTTCTTGGTCTTCCAGATCTTGCTTTAACTTCCACTGTTCCTGATGACTGCCATTTCTTAATTACATTCCGAACAGAGGATATGGGCATCTGATAACGCTTTGCTATCTTATAGCCTTCTCCTGCTTTGTGAGCGTCAACTATTCTCAGTTTCAGTGTTCTACACAACTGCTTAGAGGAACCCATGGTGCTGATTGTTGGAGCAAGGTCAGATGAGTCTGGGCTTTTAAAACCTTTGAGATTGACATCATCTGGTCTTTCCAGACGATGATTGAGAACAATCCATGACACTGCCAGGTCTCAGCTGTCCAAAGGGGGCAGTACAAGATATTAACTCTGCAGGGTGCCCAAACTTTTGCAGACGCCATCTTTTGTTTTCTGTTATTTTGATAGTGTAAATGATGGAAATAAAATCAAACTTTTTTTGACATGTTATAAGAATGTCTAATCTGTAATTTGATGCCTTTTGGAGATTTTTCCATCTTTCCTTGGCTTCTTTTTGCACATTAAAATGAATTTTTGCCTGGGGTGCCCAAACTTTCGATCCCCACTGTAGATATATAATATATATATATATATATATATATATATATATATATGTGTGTGTGTGTGTGTCATTATCTTAGTAGGGGAGCCAAAAATGTGTGATTATGAATTTTGGATAAGGGATACTCAACCTGTATATACTTTTTGTAAAGAAATCCAGTAAGATACATTGTACAATAAACTTTAATTCTCTTTGTTTTTAAATATTGTCAAGAACAGATGTTTCCTTATCAGTTAAATGTGTTTTGTTTTTGTCTTAACACATCTGTTATTGGGCCTAATTCAGAGTTAATCGCAGCAGCAAATTTGTTAGCAGTTGGGCAAAACCATGTGCACTGCAGGTGGGGCAGATGTAACATGTGCAGAGAGAGTTAGATTTGGGTGGGGTGTGTTCAAACTGAAATCTAAATTGCACTGTAAAAATAAAGCAGCCAGTATTTACCCTGCACAGAAACAAAATAACCCACCCAAATCTAATGGGCCCTACACATTGGCCGATCCGCCGCCGAGCTGCCCGACGGCGGATACGGCCGATGGGCGACCCGGCAGTGACGGGGGGAGTGAAGTTTCTTCACTCCCCCCGTCACCCGGCTGCATTGAAGTGCAGGCAAATATGGACGAGATCGTCCATATTGGCCTGCATGTACAGCCGACGGGGGACCAGCGATGAACGAGCGCGGGGCCGCGCATTATTCATAGCTGGAGCCTCCACACTCAAAGATATGAACGGTATCTCGTTCATTTATGAACGAGATTGTTCATATCTTTGACTGACGTCGGCCAGTGTGTAGGGCCTATAACTCTCGCTGCACATGTTACATCTACCCCTCCCCTGCAGTGCACATGGTTTTGTCCAACTGCTAACAAATTTGCTGCTGCGATCAACTCGGAATTACCCCCATTATCTGTTACAGTGTTGCAGTTTAGGTCGTACACTTGTCCTGTTTATGACTACTTTCAGGCACAAATCTCAGCGAGGCTTATTTAGAGTTTGATAATTTACGATGTGCAACTGCGCATTTTATGCACCAAATAACCTCTTTTAGAAGCATCTATTGAGGCTGCTGGAAGACTGGTGCGATAACATGCTATAAATGGTGACCAGCAGCGCTATCTAGTCTCTTCCTATGAGCTAATTGTGTAGTATTTAATTAGCGTGGCCGATACTGTATAGTATTCAAACCATCAGCCATCTATTTGCATTACTTAATTGCTGTTTCCATTTGGACTATTACTGGTTAGAATATTCCCATTTGATTTCAATGGGGTACACAACAGGTGGGGGTATGTCTGTGTTTAACACCTTCAAAGGTTTCTCAGTCCTGTCCTGAACCTATTTTTCCATGTTAGCGCCACATTCCAACATCAATATCACTTATATTTTTATGCAAATGATAATGCATTTTTGGGGGGTTTAATGTAGATCATTTAAGCTGTCTTGACTTAAATGCTAACATATTTTGGAATACTATGGCACAGTAGCCTAGCATTTTGACATATATACACCTGTACCTTATTCAGTACTAGTCTTTTAACTCTACATAGGCACATAAATATTTATATGTCTTTCCCGGGTGTAGTATGGTATGCCGGCGGCCGAGCTCCCGGCGACCAGCATACCGGCGCCGGGAGTCCGACCGCCGGCATACCGACAGTGTGGCGAGCGCAAATGAGCCCCTTGCGGGCTCACTGCACTCGCCACGCCGCGGGCACGGTGCTATTTTATTCTCACTCCAGGGGGGTCGTGGACCCCCATGAGGGAGAATATATGTCGGTATGCCGGGTGTCGGGATTCCGGCGCCGGTATACTGTGCGCCGGGAATCCCGACATTCGGCATACTGAAGACCACCCATCTTTCCCTACATATATTTGGCAAGCAAATGCATCCATCTCTGATACTGAGCCCCCTAGCGCGCATGTTGTGATGCAACCGAATTTGACTGTTACCTTTGCAGTGAACTTCCGGAAGATATTCTCATACGGTTGCACTTCACATGTCTAGAAAATAAAACACAACTTATAAAACAAAAAACTTTAAAGAAAAAATAAAAGCCAAATGTACAAAGGACAACAACAAAAATCTATAAGCGATTTTCAATTGCACACAGCTGAAGGAACAAAACACAAAGGTTTCACCGGAAAGCACCTACTACTAAAATTAAACTTTTATCGAATTGGAATTTGCGCCAAAACTGACCCTGTTATAGCCGCGCGGAACTGTGATAGGTCAGTAAGAGGAAGCCTGAGGTAACCTATAGGAAAGATACAGGCCTGACCTATTCATTCAGGGAGCAGAGCTTGGAGTTACAGTATTCAAAGCAGGGGTGTCTTATCGGTGTGGGGGCCCGTATGCAATCTTCAAATGGACACCACCCTGTTTCCTAGTAAATGGCTGAGGAACCATTCTCCCAGATGTTTCTACTGAGGTGGATGCAAGGTAAGTACATTCAATGGGAGCAAGGTGTGCAGAGTGGCCCACCCTGGACAGTATCCGGTCTTTAGGTCAACCGTCATTAGGTCGACCACTATTGGTCGACAGTCATTAGGTCAACATGGTTTCTAGGTCAACGTGGTCACTAGGCCGACAAAAGGTCAACATGAGTTTTCCACAATATTTTTCATTTTTTGACCTTTTTCATACTTAACGATTCACCTGGACTACAATTGGGAACAGTGGGGGTAATTCCAAGTTGATCGCAGCAGGACATTTTTTAGCAGTTGGGCAAAACCATGTTGCACTGCTGGGGAGGCAGATATAACATGTGCAGAGAGAGTTAGATTTGGGTGTGGTGAGTTCAATCTGAAATCTAAATTGCAGTGTAAAAATAAAGCAGCCAGTATTTACCCTGCACAGAAACAAAATAACCCACCCACATCTAACTCTCTCTGCACATGTTATATCTGATCCCCCCTGCAGTGCACATGGTTTTGCCCAACTGCTAAAAAATTTCCTGCTGCGATCAACTTGGAATTACCCCCAGTAACCTTGCCCGAAGCATGGCGAGCAAACAGGGTGCACTAATTGGGGTTCCCGGTCACTTTACGAAGAAAACGACACCAAAAAAAGTTAAAAAAAAACATGTTGACCTACTACACGTCAACCTATGACCATGTTGACCTAGAAACCATGTCGACCTAATGACCTGTCGACCAATAGTGGTCGACTTAATGACTGTCGACCTAAGTGTGTTCAACCCTAAGAACCACACCCTCCTGGACCTAGTCAACTTATAAATTAAGATCTTTGGTCCTTTGAAGTGGCGTCATCATTAAAATCCTGAGTTCACCTCTTGCTGAGCACAATCTGATCCCGACTATGTTGTTTTCTGCCTAAAACCAGCAACGATAACGACCAGATCTGGCCTCAAATGAAACAGTTGTGTAATAAGAGGTTTAGCACACCTGTAATTCACTTGGCACAAGTTACTAAAGAGTTCTCTTTCTTCTGATGATGCTGCTGAAACGTCAGCAGACAAGGAGTTAATTAACGCTTCTGCGCAATTTAAAATAAAACCTAAATTGTAATCTATTGCTGATGGATATAAATGCCGGCGGGAAGCTGCAATCACATGGTAATTGGCACAGTCTTACGCACCTTTCTCTCTTGTGGTACACCAAGCTCCCTAGAATAGAAATAAAATAAAAGACAAAATGAAAATCTCATATGAAAAACAGCACAAAGCAAACTGTAGGAAAAGAGTGGGGTTATAATAGTGAGACAGCCTACAGGTCCATCACCGGGCCTCACAGAAGAACGGACTCATTACACAGCACAGAACACTTTGGTTCTGCAGCAGGCGGCCAGCCCAGCGCACTCTACGGTGCGCACCTACAGTGTGCTCTCAGGTTGTGCCTCTGCATGCACAGGCACACGTCTACTTTGTGCAGGTGTCCAATTCTGGAGATCCGCACTGTGCACAAACAAACATGGAAGGTCATCCTGCTACAGCGTCATCCCTAGCCCTTTCCTTACATGAAACTATTCAGGGTTGCCCAATTCTGCTGCAATAGCGATCGCACTGATAATTGTATATATTCTGCAGCTGCACCCAGCAGCCATTGTCATCTGAACTGTGGTGGTCATTCCAAGTTGATCGCACTTAGCAACTTTTTGCTGCTCGTACGATCAACTAGACGCCGCCTATGGGGGAGTGTATTTCTGCACAGCAGGGCTGCGATTGCTTGTGCATCCCTGCTATGCTAAAAAAGTTTCCTGCAAAACAAGACCAGGGTCAGACTTACTTACCCTGTGCGACGGCTCCAGCGACGAAGGTCCCGGGATTGACGTCAGACATCCGCGCTCCAAACGCCTGGACACGCCTGTGTTCACCTCACCACGCCTGGAAAACGGTGAGTTGACGCCCTGGAACGCCTCCCGCCTGTCAGTCTTCTTGCCATCGCTGCTGCGATCACTTTTTCCGCTGGGCCTCTGCCCGCAATGACGCGCATGTGCAATGCGACCGCCGCGCATGCACATTTCCGACTCGTTTGCACCGCAGCGATGAACCGCTGCGTGCGAACGGATCGGAATGACCCCCTGTGCCTGGTGCAAGAAATCCATCTGAAAACAGACAATTCCCTGCATTTGCCCAGCTCAGCATAGCCCATCATTTCACTTACACTCCCCAACATGCCCTGACCAAACTTAGCCTACATCTGCTCTGCAAAAGTAGCATCCATGAGACTATTACTGAACATGCTGTGGAATAAATGCCCTCACCGCACCCATCTCCTCCCCGTTCAGCATCTGCAAACATGCTCTGTTTGAGGGGTCTATGTACTAACTACTAAGCCTTGTGGAGAAAGAAAAAGTACAAACCAATAAGCTCCCAACTGCCATGTTACAGGGTGTTTGAAAAATGACAATTAGGAGCTGATTGGTTGGTACTTTCTCTCTCTCCACTTTAATCTCTCTCCAATGCTTAGTAAATAATAGTAAATAGACTCATAAAACCTTTATCTTGTTCAGTAAATCCATGGTGGTCATTCCGAGTTGTTCGCTCGTTATATGTTTCTCGCAACGGAGCGATTAGTCGCTAATGCGCATGCGCAATGTCCACAGTGCGACTGCGCCAAGTAAATTTGCTATGCAGTTAGGTATTTTACTCACGGCATTACGAGGTTTTTTCTTCGTTCTGGTGATCGTAATGTGATTGACAGGAAGTGGGTGTTTCTGGGCGGAAACAGGCCGTTTTATGGGAGTGTGTGAAAAAACGCTACAGTTTCTGGGAAAAACGCGGGAGTGGCCGGAGAAATGGAGGAGTGTCTGGGCGAACGCTGGGTGTGTTTGTGACGTCAAACCAGGAACGACAAGCACTGAACTGATCGCACTGGAAGAGTAAGTCTCGAGCTACTCAGAAACTGCACAGAGAAGTCTTTTCGCAATATTGCGAATCTTTCGTTCGCAATTTTGATAAGCTAAGATTCACTCCCAGTAGGCGGCGGCTTATCGTGTGCAATGCTGCTAAAAGCAGCTTGCGAGCGAACAACTCGGAATGAGGGCCCATGTGCCTTGGTGGAAATTTGGGCTTATTTGTGCAAATCCATGTGTGCTGAAGAGCCCAAGCTGATATTCCTATGCAGATATTTTGTAAATAATCTCCATAGGGTTTGGGTAACCATAAAAATTCACAGGGGGGGTGGGGGTGTATTCAAGTCACTTGCGATGTGCCACCTAGACATCACCGTGGTAACCAGCTGCCATCTACAGTGCCTTGCTAAAGTATTCACCCCCCCCCCCCCCCCTTGGCTTTTTACCTATTTTGTTACATTACAACCTGTAATTTAAAAAAAAATAACTGAATTTTATATGATGTATCTGCACAAAATAGTCTAAGTTGGTGAAGTGAAATGAGAAATATTTATATTAAAATAATTTTTATAAATAAAAATTTGAAAATTGGCATGTGCATATGTATTCACCCCCTTTGCTATGAAGCCCCTCAAAAGTTCTGGTGCAACCAATTACCTTCAGAAGTCACATAATTAGTGAAATGAAGTCCACCTGTGTGTCACATGATCTGTCAGTATAAACACACCTTTTCAGAAAGGCCCCAGAGGCTGCAACACCACTAAGCAAGAGGCATCACACCATGAATACCAAGGAGCTCTCCAAACAAGTCAGGGACAAAAAAAATTTAAATGGAAAGAACATGGGGGCAGATGTATTAACCTGGAGAAGGCATAAGGAAGTGATAAACCAGTGATATGTGCAAGGTGATAAAGGCACCAGCCAATCAGCTCCAATATGTAAATTAACAGTTAGGATCTGATTGGCTGGAGCCTTAATCACCTTGCACATATCACTGGTTTATCACTTCCTTATGCCTTCTCCAGGTTAATACATCTGCCCCATGGTACCACAACATACCTGCCAAGAGAGGGCCGGCCACCAAAACTCACAGACCGGGCAAGGAGGGCATTAATCAGAGAGGCAGCACAGAGACCAAAGGTAACCCTGAAGGAGCTGCAGAGTTCCACAGCAGAGACTGGTGTATCTGCGCATGTGACCACAATAAGCCATACACTCCATATTGTTGGGCTTTATGGAAGAGTGGCTCGAAAAAAGCCATTACTTAGTGTTAAAAATAAGAAGGCACGTTTTGAGTTTGCCAAAAGGCATGTGGATGACTCCCCAAATGTATGGAGGAAGCTGGTCAGATGAGACTAAAATTGAACTTTTCATCCACCAAGGAAAACGCTATGTCTGGCGCAAACCTAACACATCCCATCACCCCAAGAACACCATCCCCACAGTGAAACATGGTGGTGGCAGCATCATGCTGTGGGGATGTTTTTCAGCAGCAGGGACTGGGAAACTGTTTTGAGTCAAGGGAAAGATGGATGGTGCTAAATACAGGGATATTCTTGAGCAAAACCTGTTTCAGTCTGCCTGTGATTTGAGACTGGGACGGAGGTTCACCTTCCAGCAGGACAATGACCCGAAGCATACTGCTAAAGCAACACTTGGAACTGGAATGGCCTAGTCAAAGCCCAGATCTCAATCCAATTGAGAATCTGTGGTCAGACTTGAAGATTGCTGTCTACAAGCGGAAACCATCCAACATGAAGGAGCTGGAGCAGTTTTGCCTTGAGGAATGAGCAAAAATCCCAGTGGCAAGAGGTGGCAAGCTCATAGAGACTTATCCAAAGTGACTTGCAGCTGTAATTGCCGCAAAAGGTGGCTCTACAAAGTACTGACTTTAGGGGGGTGAATAGTTATGCACGCCGAAGTTTTCTGTTATTTTGTCCTTTTTGTTGTTTGGTTCACAATTAAAAAAGTTGTAGGCATGTTCTGTGAATGAAATGATGCAAACCTTCAAACAATCCATTTTAATTCCAGGTTGTGAGGCAACAAAACATGAAAAATGCAAAGGGGGTGAATACTTTAGCAAGGCACTGTATTACAGTACTCTCACTAACCTATTACATCGCTCTTTCTATTGACACAATCCATAAAAATCAAGGAGCATCCTCCTTGGGCAGTCCTAATAATACAGATACTGTGATTCTTGCTCAGCAAAGTTTACAATCTATGTTTAGCTAATCACGGTGCAAGTATGCGGGTACGCTCGGGTACGGAGTACCCTTAAGAATTTGGCAGCGGGTACGCAGTACCACCTGCCACACACTTTGCCATTACCACAATTACAATGTGCCACAAAGCCACAAGACCACGGTGCTTGGCAGCATGACGGCTCCTCCCACTTTGTCATGGTTACTGGGAGTACGACAGTGGCTGTATTTTCCTGTTATAATGGAGGCATAACTATATATTGTTATTAAATTGGGGGCATTACTAAATATTTATATTATCCTGGAAGTATCACTATATATTTCTATTATACTGGAGGTATCACTATATATTTCTATTATACTGGAGGTATTACTATATATTTTTAGCCTTGCCTCTAAATTAAAAAAAAAAAGGGCTGTGTCGTGTGGCCACACCGCTGGTGTCATGTAGCCACTCCCACTAGCAGCATGTGGCCATGCCCCCTCAGCACACATGGCCACGCCCATTTTCCAGCACTCAGTACCACTAAGAAAATATTTCTACTTGCACTACTGGCTAATCTATCTCCAATGAAAACTGGTGTTTGAAGGTATGATTCCATGGGTCTCACCGAGGATGAATTGTACGTTAGGATATGGTGCGCTCTGTACCTGTCTCCTTCTGCGTATTAGTCTATGAGTGCATCCCCTAGTGTTAGACCTCTAGTGCCAGGAGTCACTCGGAGGCAAAGTCATATGATGTAAGTTCCTGTTCTTCCATGTGAGAGAGAGTGAGGATAGTGTGGCACACAGAGAGACTGAGAGACAGAGTCCTGGTATACAAGTGTGCAGAGCTGGGACTGGCAGCGGATCTCAGCTACAGAGACTCACAGTGTCCCAGTGCATGCACCCCAGCTTCAGAGCTGACGCTAAGCCGGGAACCGCATCATCCTCTCTACAGAGGGAGTCAGACTGCACGGCTGTGCAGTCCTCCATGCTTTACCACCACAGACATCTCCTGATAAGTACCGCTACCTCATGCTGTTACCTTGTGTGATATATGGGCTCCTGATTACCGCTATCAGTATTCGGGATCCGAACCCGCCCGAACGTCACCTTTTTTTTCACAGTTCTGAGCAACTCGGATCCTCCCGCCTTGCTCGGTTAACCCGAGCGCGCCCGAACGTCATCATCCCGCTGTCGGATTCTCGCGAGATTCGGATTCTATATAAGGAGCCGCGCGTCGCCGCCATTTTTCACTCGTGCATTGGAAATGATAGTGAGAGGACGTGGCTGGCGTCCTCTCACTTTGTTTGAGGGGGCTGCAAATATCTTTATTCTGGGGACCAGCAGTATTATAGGAGAAGTACAGTGCAGAGTTTTGCTAACCAGTGACCACCAGTATACGTTCTCTGCCTGAAAAACGCTCCATATCTGTGCTCAGTGTGCTGCATATATCTGTGCTCACACTGCTTTATTGTGGGTACTGGGGACCAGCAGTATTATATAGGAGGAGTACAGTGCAGAGTTTTGCTGACCAGTGACCACCAGTATTATACGTTCTCTGCCTGAAAAACGCTCCATATCTGTGCTCAGTGTGCTGCATATATCTGTGCTCACACTGCTTTATTGTGGGGACTGGGGACCACCAGTATTATATAGGAGGAGTACAGTGCAGAGTTTTGCTGACCAGTGACCACCAGTATTATACATTCTCTGCCTGAAAAACGCTCCATATCTGTGCTCAGTGTGCTGAATATATCTGTGCTCACACTGCTTTATTGTGGGGACTGGGGACCACCAGTATATTATATAGGAGGAGTACAGTGCAGAGTTTTGCTGACCAGTGACCACCAGTATTATACGTTCTCTGCCTGAGAAATGCTCCGTATCTGTGCTCAGTGTGCTGCATATATCTGTGCTCACACTGCTTTATTGTGGGGACTGGGGACCACCAGTATATTATATAGGAGGAGTACAGTGCAGAGTTTTGCTGACCAGTGACCACCAGTATTATACGTTCTCTACCTGAAAAACGCTCCATATCTGTGCTCAGTGTGCTGCATATATCTGTGCTCACACTGCTTTATTGTGGGGACTGGGGACCACTAGTATATTATATAGGAGGAGTACAGTGCAGAGTTTTGCTGACCAGTGACCACCAGTATTATACGTTCTCTGCCTGAAAAACGCTCCATATCTGTGCTCAGTGTGCTGCATATATCTGTGCTCACACTGCTTTATTGTGGGGACTGGGGACCACCAGTATATTATATAGGAGGAGTACAGTGCCGAGTTTTGCTGACCAGTGACCACCAGTATTATACGTTCTCTGCCTGAAAAAACGCCCATATCTGTGCTCAGTGTGATGCATATATGGTGTTTGTGTCAGCCACTTGGGTCGCTTAGCTTAGTCACACAGCTACCTCATTGCTCCTCTTTTTTTATTTGCATCATGTGCTGTTTGGGGACTATTTTTTTAATCTGTCATCCTGTCTGACACTGCAGTGCCACTCCTAGATGGGCCAGGTGTTTGTGTCGGCCACTTGGGTCACTTAGCTTAGTCACACAGCTACCTCATTGCGCCTCTTTTTTTCTTTGCATCATGTGCTGTTTGGGGACTATTTTTTTAATCTGCCATCCTGTCTGACACTGCAGTGCCACTCCTAGATGGGCCAGGTGTTTGTGTCGGCCACTTGGGTCGCTTAGCTTAGTCACACAGCTACCTCATTGCGCCTCTTTTTTTCTTTGCATCATGTGCTGTTTGGGGACAATTTTTTAAATCTGCCATCTTGTCTGACACTGCAGTGCCACTCCTAGATGGGCCAGGTGTTTGTGTCGGCCACTTGGGTCGCTTAGCTTAGTCACACAGCTACCTCATTGCACCTCTTTTTTTCTTTGAATCATGTGCTGTTTGGGGACTATTTTTTGGAAGTGCCATCCTGTCTGACACTACAGTGCCACTCCTAGATGGGCCAGGTGTTTGTGTCGGCCACTTGGGTCGCTTAGCTTAGTCATCCAGCGACCTTGGTGTAAATTTTAGGACTAAAAATAATAGTGTGAGGTGTGAGGTGTTCAGAATAGACTGGAAATGAGTGGAAATTATGGTTATTGAGGTTAATAATAATGTGGGATCAAAATGACTCCCAAATTCTATGATTTAAGCTGTTTTTGAGGTTTTTTTTGTAAAAAACACCCGAATCCAAAACACACCCAAATCCGACAAAAAATGTTCAGGGAGGTTTTGCCAAAAGGCTTCCAAATCCAAAACACGGCCGCGGAACCGAATCCAAAACCAAAACACAAAACACGAAAAATATCCTGTGCACATCACTACTATAGACCCGGGAGCAGGTCCAGACCCAGATGACGTAGACAGAGCCATCGGGACAATAGGTTTAGCTGTGGAGCAGCATGTCTATTCAATAGTCAGTGAGAGTGTGTCAGCTAAGGACATGTGGACAGCCCTGTAAATTGCATATGAAGACAAAGGTCTAATGAGAAGGATAAGTTTGAGACTACAGTATATGGAATGAAACTGAGTGCCTGCAAAGACATGAGCGATTATATTGATAAGTTATTGTCGATAGCTCAGCAGTTGGCATCTGTAGGGGCACAGGTGGACAAGGAAGAAGTCACAATGGCTATGTTACAGAATCTGATGCCAGATTTTGATTTTTTGGTAGTTGCGTTGGAGTCAAACAACACTAAACTGACAATGGAGATTGTAAGTGCCAAGTTGCTGCAGTTCCAATAACGTATTCCTGTCGAGACCATACCCAACCTGAGGGTTCTGCCTTGATCACAAAGGGCACAAAGTCTAAAAAGCACAAGTTCAAGTGTTTTGTATGTCACAAGACAGGACATAAAGCTTCATATTGTAGGATGAGAAATTCCAGTGGTGCGCAGAAGCAGCGTGACAAGCCAAACGAGTCAGCACTGAATGGTTGCTGGTACATGGACTCGGGGGCCACTAGGCGTTTCAGTTGCAATCAGCATTGGTTCAATTCTTTAACACTGTGTGTTCCCACTACAGATACAGGGACTGGAAATAAGGCCCTTACTGCATTACAAGTTGGGACAATCACAGTACGTTTAAGAATTGGAGGTGAGACAGTTGTTACAGACATCCAAGATGTGTTGTACGTGCCTGATTTAGTAAGAAATCTCATTGCTATCAGCGTCCTAGAGAAAAAAGGCTATAGAGTCCAATTTCAGAATTGCAAGTGTATGGTGCATAAAAAAAGAGGGACTGTTATTGCTTCAGCAACCCGGTGCAACGAACTATATGTCCTGGACACTGAGGAGTGTACTGCAATGATGGCTACTGAGGAAAAACAGTCAATAGAGCTGTGGCACAAACGCTTGGGTCATCTGGGATATGACAACGTGCAGAAACTGCTAGATGGAATGGTAACAGGGATCACCGTGAGCAACGCTGAAAGACCCATGTGTGAGAGTTGCATAAAAGGCAGGCAAACTCGCAACCCATTTCCAAAGTCAGTTATTAGAGCAGAGACATGTGTGGTCCAATAGAGGAAAAATCAGTCAGTGGCTACAGGCATTTCATGACTCTCATTGATGACGCCACAAGAATGATACACGTGTACTTCCTTAAAGAGAAGAGTGAAGTGGTCAACAAAATTGTGGAGTACAAAAACCTGGTTGAGAATCAGACAGGTTTGAAACTAAAGATCCTGAGATCAGACAATGGTGGAGAGTATGATAACAAAATCTTAGCCGCATTCCTTAGGAAATATGGCATAAAGCATCAGCTAACAATTGCCTACACACCAGAACAGAATGGCGTGAGTGAGCGGGCAAGCCGCACAATTTGTTGAGCGAGCACGGACAATGCTAAGTGATGCTGGCCTGTAAAATAATTTTTGGACAGAAACAGTATCTACTGCAGTATACCTAAAGATAAAGAATTGTGCACCTACAATGGCCGTCAAAAGTAAAATGCCACTGGAGTCGTGGTCCAAGAAAAAGCCAAGTATCAGTCATCTTCGTGTCTTGGGGAACAAAGCTTTTGCACATATACCAAAGGAGAAAAGGAGAAAGCTAGATACAAAATCCATAGAATATATAATGCTCAGATACGGCAATGAAAGCAAAGGATACAGACTTTAGGATGTTACAAGTAAACGACTTCTTAAATCCAGAAATGTGGTATTCTACGAGACAGCACCACTAACTGGAGCAGTGGAGCAACAACAAAATGTATTATTGGATATACAGGCAGCAGAAAGCGTGTCTGAATCTGAGAGTGTCAAAGCAGACAACAAGTTAGAGAACAGAAGTTCCACGAGGAGTAACAAAGGTATTCCAGTCAAGTGAGAAGTATGCAAACACAGCTTACTGTGAACCTCAAAGAATACAGGAAGCAAAGTCAAGCAGTGATTGGACAGAGTGGAAGTCTGTAATTGATACAGAACTGTCAACACTAACTGATAACAGTACATGGATAGCAAGTAGGAAACAACCCACAGTTGCTCTTTCTACAACAGAGGCAGAGTACATAGCACTCACAGAAACTTCAAAAGAAGCACTTTGGATAAGAGAGACTTTATGAGAATTATGTCTTCTTTACCACAGTGAGGTCATCAACATAAAGTGTGATAACAGGGGAGAAATTGATCTTTCTTCTAGCACAAAGCATCATGGACGGTCTAAGCACATTGCTATAAGACATCATTTCATTCGTGAGTTGGTGGAAAACAAGTCCGTCAATGTGGAATATGTTGGAAGTGAAGAAAATATTGCCGACATGTTGACAAAAGGACTGTCATCACACTTCCTACTTGCATTCTTGATGGAATGTGGACTAGAATATGGTTAATGTTGATTTATTCTTACTGTTTTTGCTTCACGTTATGTTTTTCGGTTACAGGAGTGACTTTATTGATTTGTTTGATAAAATGTCATGTTCTTTAAACTTGAGACCAGAGACAGTATTGAGCGAGGGGGAGTGTTAGGATATAGTATGCTCTGTACCTGTCTCCTTCTGAGTACCAGTCTATGGGTGCATCCCCTAGTATTAGACCTCTAGTGTCAGGAGTCACTGGGAGGTGGAGTTATATGATGTTGGTCCCTGTTCCTCCATCTCTCAGAGACAGTGAGGAGTGTGACACACAGAGAGACTGAGAGACAGAGTCCTGGTGTACAAGTGTGCAGAGCTGAGACTGCGAGTGGATCTCAGCTACAGAGACTCACAGTGTTCCAGTGCATGCACCCCAGCTCCAGAGCTGATGCTGAGCCGGGCACCGCATCATCCTCTCTACAGAGGGAGTCAGACTGCACGGCTGTGCAGTCCTCCATGCTTTACCACCACAGACATCTCCTGATAAGTACCGCTACCTAATGCTTTTACCTTGCGTGATATATGGGCTCCTGATTACCGCTATCAGTGTTACATCTGAGTCACCTGTGTACACTAAATAAACCTGCATTACTGTTTAAGTCTTTAAGTGTGTGGACTGACGTCACTGCACCAGATAGCCCAGTACACTCTGCCAACAAATTATCCCTGTCATTCTTTTAGTAATGGGAAAGCGATTATGTATATATCATCCCATCAAACAACGAATGATGGGGGCTATACATCCCTTAAGGGTAAAACAATGAAAACACATAATCAGATACATACGCTGTGCAGTATTTGCTCTTCAGGAACACTTGCAGGAGGAATGAAGACTCCTGTTCTCTCGCGGTGCTGTATGGAGCTATGACGTATCTCCCCGGCGACAGCTTGAAACTAACAGTAATATCCCGCCTCCTTTGTGCCAATAGGCCCGAGAGTTTCTCCGGGGTGAAAAATGAACTTGGAAGCTTCTCATGAGACTCCTGGACCTGGGAAATGAATAATGATGACAAGAATGAGGTTCAGGGTGGGGAGGAATCGTTCATTTGAAAACATAAAAATGCAATATTGTTAATAACTGTAACAATAATGTTTGTTACACGCCCACGTCTGGCTAACCACCCCCTTGTCACCTCCTAGGAACACCCACTGAAATTAACTCTCCCTGCAACCACATTTGTTCTGCATCGCCCAGCAGTAACCATCTGGATGGGGTGTGGTATGACTTGCCGGCGGCCGGGTTCCCGGCGGCCAGCATACCACGCTGCGCTCGCCACGCTGCGGGCACAGTGGCGCGCTACGCACAACGCTATTTATTCTCCCTCCCGGGGGGTAGTGGACCCCCAAGAGGGAGAATAGGTGTCGGTATGCCAGGTGTCGGGATTCTGGCGTCGGTATACTGTGCGCCGGTATCCCAACAGCCGACATACTGAATACCACCCATCTGGATGTATGCGCAGTGCCACTCAGATCCATGTGCAGACTAAAAACCTCTTCAGTCCAACATCGCCACTGAGACCACCATCAGGCTCTGAGCCGGCAACTGTATCCGCCTTGTTGTGCTAAAACATATACAGTGTCGGACTGGGGCATGACGGGCACGCAAGAGGAATGCAGTGGTAGGCGCTCATGCTTAAGGGATGTGGCCTGTTACCACAGAAGGTGATCAGCCCCCATAGAGGCTTGGCCAACCACTCGAGACTATGTAACTGACCCTCTGATAAGCTAACAATGTATAATATGACTGCACGGTCTGGAACATGACGTAAGAGGAGGGGGTGGTGCCCTCAGGCAGTTGGGCCCACTGGGGATTTCCCCTGGGGGCCAGTCCAACCCTGAACGTGTACATGTGTTGCACTGTTTTCTATGAAGAGAGCCAATCCTCAGCCAAATACAGCACTTCCCGTAAACTCGTTCCCACAGTGACATGTACAGTACAGTAGGTACCGTACTGTATATCAACTTACAAAAACACTGGAGAGAAAAATGACATTTCATTAAAGTTCTGCATTTCACTAATCATCTATAAATGTCATCGCTGATATATTTCATTTTTCATCACATTACTAAATGTCTCATTTTCATGAAACAACGGGTTTAGATAACAGGAACAGTTGGAGATTTATAGCGGTAATCATTACACACATGCTATCAGAATTGTTTTCTGTTATAATAATGTTAGGCCAGTAGAGTGACAGGACATATACAGGAAGGCTGCAACATGAAACGGATTCACAAGAAAATAGGGATAAATCCTATAAAAAAAAAAAATTTTTATTCCACATAATTAGTGACGCTAAATTTTCATAGGAAAAAAGTGATAAAAAAGAAACCTAAAATCCTAAATGGATAACACAACCAAGCTTTATAGATAGGTCGCAAAAGTGGCGATGCGTAGACGAAACAAAGTGACTTTGATTCGTGTTAGGTCTTGTTAGTACTTGCAAATATAACAAACATGGGTAGATTAAAAGCCTAATTCAGATCCGAACGCTGTGCTGCAAATTACACTGTCCTGCGATCAGATAGTCGCCGCCCAGGGGGAGTGAAAATTTGTCCCGTGCAAGTGTGCGATTGCATGTGTACGCTGTGCGAAAATTCCCATCAGTCAACGGACAGCTGCAAATCCATTCGCACCACACTCACCATCGAATGTTTTTCCTGTTCTGTGCAGTGTGTGCAGTCTGAGTGTAGCTCAATACTTACTCCTCCAGTGCGATGAGAAGGGGCTGATCGGGGCCGGAGCTGACGTCACACACCCTCCCTGGGAACGCCTGCGTTTTTCCTGACACTCCCTGAAAACGGCCATTTACCACCCACAAACGTCCTCTTCCTGTCAATCACCTTGCAAATGCCCGTGCAATTAAAATTATCGCACCATCCTGTCGCTGTTTGGTGACGCGTGTGCGCATTGCGGTGCATACGCATGCGCAGTAGTTCGATAATCGCCCGCTGTACAAAAACGCACAGCAGCGATCAGGTCTGAATCGGGCCCTAAGAGAGGAAGGGGCCCCGTGTACAGCATCTGTGCGGACTATCTCCTCTCTCCAGAGCGCAGGAGCGAGTAGTGTCTGGCACTGAGCCCGAGTCTACTGCACATGCCTGGGTAACTGGGAACATGGCGACATGCGCCATGTCCCCGTGTTTCTATGCTGCACATGCACAAATCTCCAGGAAAATGGCTGTCCGACCCAGAACACCAGAGAGGTCAATATATTAAATGGGTGCAGGGTGTACTATGTGGGTCCCTTGGACCCAAGGGCCACCGTAGACACTGCACCCATTAAAGATACGCCACTGACTGTAACTAGTAAGTAGGCAAATAATGGCAGTGTGCTTCTACACAGCAGAAATTATGAGGTACAATAATTCATAAATGGCCACCTTAAAACTCAAATCAATAAATCAGATACTTCTCACAATTATCGGCAGACCACGCATGAGACGTAGAAAACAAATGCATCTCACACTGTACACGGCCAGTTCTACCCCTACCCCCACCAACCCCCCCCCCCCAACTAGTCACCCCAGGCCGGAGAATAAGGCCCTTTGGGTAAAGCTGCAATGACGGTGTGAAAGCAAGATTACAGCCCTGCTGCCACTGTTTATTGTGCACTAGATGCGGCCGAGGGGTTTTCTGATTGGCGGAATGGGTTACTGTACTGTATGTGCACAGGTAAGTTACCAGCCCCCGGGACAGAAAATGTATTTTAGTATGAAGCCAGTAGTGTTACTGTTGTCTCCATTCTGTCTCGTTTATTTGCCCCTCATTTCTGTTTTCAGCTCGTACCTTGGAATCCACCTATAAGAAACGCAGACGTAACAATGTTACTATGCAGCAGATGAAATACTATACATTGTACAAGAGAATACACATTTTCAGAAAGAAGCTTATAAAGTGCAGTACATAGAATTATCTGGTTTCATAACACAATGAGGTTTACCGTCATTGCACATGTTGGTGTACCAGTGGTCACAGCAGTCACTTTTCTGGCCCATCCCCAGGGCCCCAGGAGATATTATGGGTTCTGGTAGATGGGGTGCATGGCTACATATACCTGGCATCATCTAGCCCCCACTGCACCCAGCCTTATACCCCGAACGGCCAAGCCCTCAACTCCAGGCAAATTAATGGTAGTCTCTAAATTTACATAGGAGCCTCTTCATCATCGGGGTCCATCTAGTATCCAACCCGCACAAGCAGCTGTCCTCGTAATCCAAATCACTGCTACAGAAGTAGCTATGATGGTTACTGGAGATGACCCGGCTGACTATATATGTATGACATGAGGTCACGCAGGTGCGCAGCCTAATATCGTGCAGTGCGGAGGTGGTGGACGGATCCACTTGGGTACAGCTTCGCAACACTGGACCTTCTTCCCATAGGAAGGAACATGGCTCAAGGAACCAGCACCATCTGAAGATGACGTTGGGTCATGCAATCACAATTTTCAGAGTTTGCTGAATACTAAGCTGTTCCATCAGGCCCCTAATAAGATTTTTCAAGCAGGACAAGTGGAGGTTATTGCTCATAGCAATAAGATTCTAGCCATCCTATATGTAATACATTCCATAAAATGATAGCTAGAACCTGATTGGTTGCTATACCTACACTTGTCCACTCTGTACATTCCTAAGGTTCAGTGTGATGCCTTGGGGTGGTTGGGTGTGCTGGCCTCGTGTCCCATGCTCTGGACTTGAACCTTATGAATGTTAGGGACCCACTTGATGAGGTCACCGGGTCACAGCTGGTGGGCACATATTTTTGGGCAAAATCATGCTAAGCACCTCAACTTTACTCCATGTTATTTAGCAGAGTTTACTATAATTATTCTGATTAGCAGTGCTAAGTAGTGTGCAGCTGCATTTTCTCTTTTTTTCTATGTGGAAATACAATTCTCAGCATGGCAGAACCTCTCATTATGTTTAGAATTAGAGCATGCAGTCCAAGCCCCCCATATATGGTACTTTATCTCTCTCCACTTTATCTCTCTCCAAGGCTTAGAAGAATCACATTGTGAAAAGAATGGAGAAATTGAGAAGTTGCCATAGCAACCAATGAGCAGTTATCTAGTGCATTCTATAAAATGATAAGTAGCCGATTGGTTGGTATCGGCAAATGGTTCACTCGTCCACTTGGCCAGTCTTTTCACTGCTTGATACAGCTCACCCTATGTCATGTTAGACTCTATTGTTGAAGACAGTTCTAACACACTTGTGCAAATGATAGAGAAGCCACGTCCTACAGTACTGCTACCCAGCTGCCCACAACCTTCATGCAATGAGACTGACTAGTATGTTGTACCAGTCATCCTGAAATACTGAATATGTTGCAGTAACATGAAGATTATTACGTCACTATACTGTCACCCCAAGGGCACTTTATTTCTGGCCAAGATCATACTGACACACAGGGGCGGATTGGGAACAAGAAGCGGCCTTGGAAAAATTTGTACTAGTGGCCCCACATGGGCAGCACCAGAGGTGTAGGGCCATGGCAGCAGTACCCTCCCCCCAAGACATTCCAGATAGTGGGCATGTCCAGCATCAAGGGGGAAGTTAAAAGGAGATAAAATTAAATATTATGAGCACATTATATGATACACCTTTAGAATTTAGGAACTATATCATTCTTTAGAAAGATATATTTTCTTGCTTATTACACCAACCGTGTATCCTTATCACTATTCACTCAATCTTATATGTCAGCCAAGCAGGCAGACAGAGCATACACTAGATCATCTACAATCACAGGCTAAGTGGCAAATAAATTTTCATATAAGCAAATTATTTTGGATCTTATTCATTATGTCTATAAAAAAGGACCACATGTCCTCAAACAAAACAGGCCCCGTGGGTGCGTCGGACCACCGGGGATCTTCCCTGTAAGCCCTATGGCCAATCCGCCTCTGCTGGCACAGTAAGTAAATAAGGAAGGTGTGTTCCTTCTCATTGCCTTAGGGTTAAGTTCCCCTATCATGAACTGTCCCACAATAGATTTTTTTGAAGGTCTGGAGAGCACTGGGGGACAATCTTGAGGACCACAGGCTAACCCCAGGTCTCCCGATGCGCCATATTGATAATTTTCCCTAGTCAGTCCCACCACACCTGATACCTCTTACTTAAGTATGAGATGGGCAATGGAACTTGTGATTTCAAAATTGTTATATTAAATGTCTAATGTAATAAGGCTCCGATGTGGTCTCAATGTTGAACAAGGAGTCCATAGTACCACCTGGAAGTTTGCTCAACATTACTTATAAACTAGAGCAAACTATTCATAAATGTCCTAATAATTCAAGGGTTTTACAAGACGAGAACTTAATGTCAAAGATTCATTTAAGATTTCAAGTGTAGAAACCAATACAGATGTAAAGAGAAGCAACAAAGAAATGGCTGTGTAAGTGAGAGAATCAAACTCATAGGCAAATGTGTGGGGGTGGGGGGTTTCCAGTTGCCCGAAAACCCCGTTCCCAACAGCCTGGCCAGCGGCCAATACATGCAGTGTAAAGGACGGAATGGAGCTGCTGCACATGCCCACTGGCAGCAGATGTTCCTACCAAGTCTGCTGTGGGAGTATGTGGTTCTGAGTGATCAATCACCTCACATAAGAGAATCTGGTAAGTGGCTTACCATGATCATTGGGCCTGCATACGTCTGATGTACTGTATTACATAGACTGCACTGTGTTTGGGGCTGACTATAGCTTTTTACATGGTAATTACTAATTATGCACCCTTCATGGGCTGGCAACAATCGCTCCAATACCACACATTTGGAAACCCCCCCTCCAGAAATCCTGTGGTAATATATTCTTTGTATATAATCTGATCCTGAACTAGTGTTCAGCTGCTTGCAAACACATTAGCAGAACGTGAAAAACAAATCACAGCTGAATAACTCGCAATAAATGTGGGCACTGAGCGCGATCAATATAATCCATTCAGCATTTAGCTGTACACGGGAATGCATTGTATTTCTCTGTTGATTGCAGCGTCAATTACCATATTGTTTAATCAGCATTATGTGTCTTCTGTCACAGCCAGTCCATTCCTCGCATTAATGCCGAGCAAGTCGTTTATCTTTAACGTCTTGCTATGTGCGGATCAGTTAACCGTAAGAGTCACGTACCGGAAGCAGCAAGAATCCTATCGGCAGCCAGTCGCCATCGAACTTCTGCCGATTCCTGGTGCTCTGCATGAGGGAGATGACGGCATTTAACCCTTTGTTCACCTCGTCAGACGGAGTCACTGTTATAATGTACTGAGGGTTCTTGTAAAAGCAGTCTGAAACGACAATATAATCTGCATGAACAGTGTGAAACATATATTAACCACTTGACGATTTTTCCCTTCAAAACCGTTTATGTACCGTTTATATACTCTCCGTCTCGCAAAATGAACTTTGGTGCGGCTGTACACACATATTTCCATCACCTCGCATGGGCTCACACTGCTGCAGGCAAGTGGGACCCTCTGCAGCCGGCGCCATGTTTCCAGGGATATCTTCAGAAAGATGGCGCCACACAGAGAAAGCAAAGTCTCTGTCACTCTGTAAACCGCTCTGAATTAGTGTGCAAAATTCATGGCTTACGGTGTCTGTCCCCAGGAATTTATTTCCATAACCTCCAGCCGTCATAGCTATGAAAATGATCTGAGCAAAGCTGTCTCTTTATTACGGATGGTGGTCATTAGGTCGACATACATTGGGTCGACCATATTTAGTCGACACGCATTAGGTCAACATGGTCATTAGGTGGACATGTACTAGGATGACATGGGAAAAAGTCGACATGAGTTTTTCACAATTTTTTAATTTTTTTTACCTTTTTCATACTCAGCGATCCACGTAGACTACAATTGGGAACGGTAACCTGTGCCGAGCGCAGCGAGGCACCGTGCCCGAAGAATGGCTCGCTTCGCTCGCCTTGCGAGGGGTCACGGGTGGTCATTCTGAGTTGATCGCTCGCTAGCGGTTTTTATCAGCCGTGCAAACGCTATGCCGCCGCCCACTGGGAGTGTATTATAGCTTAGCAGAAGTGCGAACGAGAGGATCGCAGAGCGGCTACAATTTTTTTTGTGCAGTTTCAGAGCAGCTCAAAACCTATTCAGCGCTTGCGATCACTTCAGACTGTTCAGTTCCTGTTTTGACGTCACAAACACGCCCTGCGTTCGCCCAGCCACGCCTGCGTTTTTCCTGGCACACCTGCGTTTTTTTCAACACTTCCTGAAAACGGTCAGTTGCCACCCAGAAACGCCCACTTCATGTCAATCACTCTGCGGCAATCAGTGCGACTGAAAAGCTTCGCTAGACCTTGTGTGAAACTACATCGTTCGTTGTAAAATTTCTTTGCGCGTGCACATTGCACCGCATACGCATGCGCAGAAGTGCCATTTTTTTTGCCTCATGCAGCTAGCGAACAACTCGGAATGACCACCGAAAGCAGCTAGCGATCACTTTACGTCTTACTCATCGCCAGGATGGGCACTTATTGGGAGCCTCTGTCCTGGAGACTGCATCCTGATACAAGGGGGGGGGGGAGGGGGGGGCATGGGGAGGGGGTGTTAGGTTTAGGCACTAAGGAGGGAGGGTTAGGGTTAGGCTGTGTAGCAGGATAATTATTTTAGCCAGACTTTCATTACTACACGTCACTTCTGTTTCGCTGGAAGCCCTTTGTCACGTTGCGCGCACTGTTCTGCAATACTGACTAGTATCAGCCCATCTATCATTTTGTTAGAGCCGGTCAGCTACATAGTCCGGCTCATCCTCTTATGTGGAGCGTTTACCTTTACTGAAGATGTTCCAGGAACTGTCCTCTCGGCTCCACTTGCTCCAGTACATGTCCTTGTACCATTTCTCAGGCTGATTTCCCCAGTCCAAAAATACTGGCATCCGATTGCAAACAATGAGCCTGGAAAACTCGCATAGAAAGTCGTCCCAAGACATCCTGGCGATGATAAGAGAGATACACATTAAGAGTAACGGAATAAAATCACTAGAGACTCAGTTATATGCAATCCATGTCGCCTGAGAAAAACGTTTTGGCAGACAGATATAGATTACAATTATTATGTTATCTGATTTATGCTCATTTAGAGGGTTTTAGATGACTTCATCCATGTGAATTTGTATGCAGGGCTGTTTGTGGAAATAGCAGGGAAATTGTGGGGTCTGCCACCACCACCACCACCACCACGGGTCTATGGTCCCTGCTCCCTTCAACCTCTTGAAAATGTCCCTCTCAAAATGGTCGCCGCCTCCTCTAGCATTTAAAATACAGTAACTGTCTCCTCTGAGGTGGGGCCCAAATACCCTGCTATAATAATCTACAAGATAAGAGATACCAGAACTCTCCATCGTTTCGGACCCTTTGCAGAGCCTTCCTGTCCTCTTCCTGCAGATCGTTCCATTGGGGACTTCTGAAAAACAAGTGGAGACGTTTATGTCACACATCTTATGTACAAACTGGTGAAATCACTACATGGTTAGGAAATGTCAAAATCTGCATATAGGCATGCACAACACCAACATTTATATCTTCCTTTTGTCATAAATATTACAGTAAATGTATCTTGCTTTCTGCAGCGATGCCAAAAAGGACATTAACCGCTCTGATTTATGTGTATTCCATTTCCAGCATTAATCGCAGAATGGGCCTTGCGGTGTTGTCCATAGTTTCCCGCTGCTGCTGCCTGTCGAAGTCGAAAATATTATAGTCACACGCATCACGTGCAAACACCACACAGATGGCCTCCGTGCGCGTACTTGTTCTGCCGTGCATGCGCATACTCGCACGTTGCGTATATTGGCTCACGAGGTCCTGCGTATAAGCGCGTGGTATGGGTAAATACGGTAGCATACGCATTCGCATGGAAAAGCCACAAAGACATATCTGATATTTAATCCTCATAGTGCACAATTTACACATACTGTAGCCTACACGCATCACACCAGCAAGTTACATTTGCTTCAAAGGTATAACAACAGGGGGATTCAACTTTACAGGATATGAGGGGACAGAATTAGGTTAGGAGGTGGTGTTTGGTATCCAGCTGTACAGTATTTCAAGGGCAATATTCCGATGGCAGTTTGCAGAAAGTAGCACGTTCCAGCACATAGATATGCGTGGTAGTACAATATTAATATTACACTGTATGTACTGTACTCTTGAGATTCGGCGGGAACCCAGTGGAGAACATCTGCAAGTGCACCTGGACCAGGCATCACCCACCTATTCAAACCAACCTATGACCCCTCCTGTACTGTAAAGGATCAGCCCTCTGACCTATAGGTGAAGAGATTACAGTTTCCATTGTTTCATGATTTGGACTACTGTATAAAAGCCAAGCCGCCAGGCCGGTCAGACATATTTTCTGAAGGTCATCTATCCAGATTGACTGAGGACCGGAAACGGGAGGCGCAGGCGAACAAACGTATGTATCCATTGATTGGACGCTTAGCGGTCTCTTATGTGATGGTATTTCTGTTGTACACCCTTTTGAGTAAATATTTGTTGCTGGGTTGGACCTCAACATTACATATACAATTGGTGTCGCATTTCCTTTCCTGTTAGGGGTTATAAAGTGTATTCCGCCGCACGTGTAGCTACTTTGTGCTGACAGCATGTCGGCGTGCTTACGCAACGTGTACGCATTTGAGAGGGGTTTCACACACACACACACGCTTAGCGGTCGCAGCGGCCTGAACATTTGTGTATTTACGGTATTGCTCTTTTCCTGAAAGTTAAACAAATTTAACATGCCTGATTGACAGGGTGTAGGAAGGAAGGGGGGCAGCGGGAGGCCTGCGTTCCTGGAAACGGGTGGGTATCACCCATTAGTAGAGAGAGCACCACTTTCCGTCAAACTCAAGTGACAGGTCGACACGCATACAATTATGCAAATCAAGCCCTAACCACGCCCCTAATTATGCAAATCACATCCTAACCACGCCCCTAATCACTCCTCCGACACTCCCACTTTTCTTCCCCTTCTGATATTGTTTTATAGGAAATAAGCTTACAAAAGGAGTTATAAGCGTAGTTTAATCATTGAAAAGCCTCCTGTTTATTAACTGTTAGTTGCACCAGTAAATGTTATATCCGGATGATTTATAAAATAAGCGTCGAGCTACGAATGCTGTTTATTGGTTTCAGAGTTCTATCTATAAAATTGTATAAACGTATAGCTTTAGTTCACCTTCTGTGACCGACAGTTGAACTCGATCTTTAAGCTTTGTTACAGATAGATGACCTATTAATGGCAGGGCACACAGATGTATGTGTGCATTAAGAGTTCACTATATGTGTATTTTAAGCTATGGTGTTTGTGACAGATTAGTAAACTAATGACCGGTACAAATAGACGTGTCATTTGTTTTAATTAGTAGTTGACATAGATGTCTAGGATGTCCTTACGTTGTTTACGTTGTTACAGACAGATTAGTTAATACAATATTGTACAATACACATAGACGTGTAATTTGTTTTAATTAAGCGTAGACACAGCGGTCTAGGTGGTCCTTATGTTTTTTTATATTTAGAGCTATTTGACTGATGCAAACAGACAAGAAAGTTGCAGGGGTAATTAAGTTCTGTTACTAGGTATATGATAATTTGTAAGACTGGGGAATTTGCTAGTGACCGAAGGTTGAACTTTGATTGCAAGCAGACATGACCAGACTTGTCTGGTCATTAATTAAGGTCTATCAAGAGTGCTATGAGAACACGAGTTTGTAATTGACTGGTTGTCGGATGTAAAATGACATACACGCTATGGATAATGATATATTATCAATTAGCAGCGGTTGGTGGTTAAGAGATATAGAGAGAGAACCATTTTAACTGCGCTGCAGTAACACGACTGGTAATAAGCATAATACTTAATTGACGGTTTATAGATGCTAACCAGTATTGATAGAGCCTAATGGTTAGCAACAAGTAGTACAAATCGGTAAAATCATTCTGCGTCATATAGGAACTAAACTGTTTTTATCATTTGACGAGCAAAATATTTTAAACATTAATGCCGTTTCACATTTGAAATGCTGTGGCTACATTAACAATACTTGACAGACATACGTATTAAACCTAAATGTTGCTAAAATATAGCAGCAAGATGGCGCTAAGCATGTATATATATAGTAATATCGTTTGTAAAAACACAGCGTGTTTATATTCAAAATGTTGGCATTGCTTTATGGAAGATAAAGCCGTATAAATTAATTGTATAACATAATTAGGTGTAAAATTATGTGTTTATTAATAAATAAGCTGTTTTTTGAAACCCTATTTGTACATGACCCCTATAGCTCAACCCGTAGGGTCTGAGTTTTGCATGTGTCAACAACATTTCAGCTTTATAAGGAGAGTCCTGTAACCATTCCATAACAGCGTTGAAATCTATCACACAGAAGATACTGAGTCATTGCAACTCAAAAAAGTGCACTTGTTCTGCATGCTGATGCTAATAATAATAATAATAATAATAATAATAATAATCAGTTTTATACATTGGTAAATGCACCACACTGCATTTGTCAGGAGGTTTTAACAGTTCCATGCCTCAGTTGTGGGTTTTGGTGTTCCCGTCCTCCTCTAGGCTGGAGAATAGGCAGCTGGTAGAACGCGCGCATTATTGATTGTCTTGATGCATAGGAATGGCACGGTATTGGTAGCTTTGGATAACCAGTTTCATCATACAGCGGGCTTAGTTATTATTCATGCATATTAGCATTTCCCTATTTACTT
The DNA here is from genome assembly GCF_028390025.1 of Pseudophryne corroboree. Lineage (NCBI taxonomy): Eukaryota > Metazoa > Chordata > Amphibia > Anura > Myobatrachidae > Pseudophryne > Pseudophryne corroboree. The sequence goes on from NC_086447.1 coordinate 906,527,427, forward strand.
TCAAAACACTTACTAAAAATAATAAACAATTAGGTGTAAAACATATTTGATTCCCCCTTACTCATTCTGCCGGAGACTACCTGAAATAGTAGCAATCTACATGATCCCCTGAATAGTTACTCAATCTCCCTGACAAAAAATAAATAAAAAAATCAGCGATACATACATTCAAAAGGGATCAGCTGCGACATTTCCCTGTATTGGTTATAAGGCACAATGATCCCTATGGTCGGGATTCCGGCGTCGGTATTTCGACCGCTGGGATTCCGGCCGGCGGCATTTAGTACTGATACCCCAATGGCTACATGCATTTTAAATAATGTTTTATCGTGCCCACGTACAGTATATGGAACATAATGTAATAAACAATACACAAAGAAATACGGCAAAATAGCAGTGTCTTTTCTTCAGCAAGTAGATCTTGCTAACTTTGGTTATTATTTACATTTGGATGTAAGTCATTTTCATGACACGCCTCTCAGATGTAACAGTACGCGTCCGCGTTGATATGTGTTAATTTCACAATATCACTGAAATGCTTTTTCAAAAGTAGGAAAGTATGATGTAAAATGAAATATTTGTTGTCTACACATGGCAGTGGTATCTACAGCTCCCATACACTGCTGTGTTTAGCATTCTGGGATATTCCGTGTTGATAGACCCCATTTGAATATGCTAACAGTATTAGCATTGGAAGCCCTGAAAAAAAAAAAAATGTGTATATCGCTGCATACATACCACATATTACTGTGTATTACAACGTGTATAAAAATGCTTACACCAACAATGTTGTCAGGCAGTGCTTAGTCAATTGGTAATACGTTGGCAGTCGTTTACTCTAACTCTATATCCCTAGCGCACTGTTACCAGCCTACCTCCTGTTCCCTGCGCTGTTTGGTCTTTCTCAAACTGGCTAATATTGTTACAGACTGTTACACCTTTACACGCCGGAATAAATGTGAGATTTTCTATGTTACACAGGTTTAATTCGTGGTTTTTTACAGACAATTCAATTTAAAACATGTTTCAAACGTAGCCGATTATGCCTAGTCATGGATCGGTTTTAATTATTTCTGCAAAATGATGTACAGTATGTTGGCTTTAATAAAAGCAGTTGTCTTAACTGACCGATCTATGTATTTTGGTAGGCCTTTCATATACGGCTCAACAACTTCTTTAATAATGTCATATTTACATTTAGCACTGTGGCTCACAACTTTAAGGAGAAAGAATTGACTACATAGGAGAGGAATGGGTTAAACATCCTGTGAGGGGTGGACCTAGCTGTGAGGTAGTACAGCCTTAGGAAAAGGGGGAGGGTTAGGGTATATATAGGCTGCAGTGGCCATTTTGGGCCTCTTTGCTGTTTGAATTTCCTTTGGGTGAGTTCTGCCTGGCAGATTGTTCACCCTTCTATATTTAGTGCACTTGTTTGAGAAACTAATTCTAATATGGCCTCCAGCCGCCCACGGCGATCCGTAGGCGCGCCAGCCCGTTACCAGGCCAGCGAGGCTGAGCCCGGGGCCGGGATGTCCGGCCCCGGGGAGGCCGTTACTGCACATGGGGCTGCTCCGAGGTCGTTGGGTACGGGGCGCAGGACGCGCTCCGCCGGCGACCCTGCGGTCGCGGGTGTAGCTGCTGGCGGCCGCGGTGGGCGGCAAGTGGCGGTCCGGAGGTCTGACCTCCTGGAGAGAGGGGACCAACGGTCCTCACCTCCGGGGGAGGTCGGGGGTGTCGGGACGGTACGAGCCCGCGGGCGCGCGCTGGCGCGCCTCGCTGGACGGCGCTCGGCACCCGCTGATGTGACACCCGGCCGGTCCCGCCTGCCAGGGCCGCTTAGTGGCTCCACGCGGCGGGGGAGAGCTGGGCGGGTGTCGGAAGTGACGGCGGTCCGGCCTGGGCCCGTCGGTGAGCCCAGCGCCGGATCGTCGGATGTAAATGCACGGCAAGAGGCTGCATCGGCAGCGGGGGGCGCCAGGACAGGAGGCGGTGGGGCGCGCGCACGACGTGCGCGCGCGCCAACGCGCGGCTCCGGCGGCGTCGCTCGCACACGGGTGCGCGCAGCGACGCCGCATCTTTCTGTGTCCCCTCAGCCCTCCTCGCTGCGGATTGCTTACGGCGGGGCGAGGAGGGAAAGTAGGCCTGGTGGAGATCAACCAGGTTTTCGGGGTCTTTCGCCCAGCGGTGCTGACAACACGGCACCGCGGGCGTCACGTGATTCACGAAGCATTGCCTCCCGGGCTGGACGTGGCAGCTCATCCGGGCGGCGGGCTAGCCCCGGGGTAGGGACGGGGCGAGAGGCGGGCAACACTTGCAGGGGACCTGGGCGGGCGGGCACAGGAAGTAGGGGGGGTTTATGTCCAGGGTGAGGTGCCCGGGCATTACGGACCTTTCCCCACAGGGCCGACCGATTTGTGGTCCGGATGGGTCATGGCTTCCCGTGCACAGCGGCGGGTCCACGCGGCGCGTTCCGCCCACTCGGCAACCAGCAGTTGACGCTCCTACGCCACGGGGTACAAATCTAACGCAAGACGCGTTCGCTGCGGCCCTCGCCACGGTGGTGGCTGCTTTGGGTCCGCTCTCAGCGGCCCCCGAGCGCGAGGTTGGGTCCGGGGGGTTGCCTAGCGGATCGGGCGCGGGTGCGGGCTCGGCCGCGCAGAGGGTAGCGCGTGCGTGCCGCGAGCTGGGTGCGGCCGCGGCTCAGCTGCAGCAGCAGCCACGGCGAGATGAGAATGTGCGTTCATCTGGCACGCCATCGCCTGGAAGGGCTAGGCGCTCGCCTCTGTGTGTCTCTGGGTCCTCTTCCCCTTTTTTGCCCGCAGTTGATCAGACGGATTCGGAGGAAGCGGAATCGGAAGTTGAGGACGTTTCGTACATCGCGCCTGACGAATCTGGATCCGACCATTCTACGGCTTCAGGTGAGGCTGAGCAGTCTGGGTCGGTTGCGAGTACTCCTTCAAGTTCGCGCAGCTCGTCCCCTTCATCCTCTTCTTCCTCCTCCTCCCTTTCCTCGGCGGTGTCCGACATAAGTAGCACGGCAAAGGCGAGGAAAAGGGCGATTAAATACGCCAAAAAGGCGGCTGGGAGGCAAGAGAGGCATAAGAGGCGAAGGAGGGTTAGCAAAGAATCTCGCAAGGCTAGGAAGCGGCGCGACTTGCCAGGCGTGGTTCGCTGCGAATATACCGCTGTCATGCGGGGGCTTAGGGATAGCTGCAGCAAAAGCATTCGTAGGGGGGACTACGTGGATGTCTTCGTCTTGACGAAAAGCGCGAAGAAAGAGTTCAAGGCAGCTACCGCCAAGAAGGGCATGGGGGCTGAGGCATTTCGCACGTTCGATAACTGGCTGGCGGGGTTTTGGGTTTTCGCGGCTTGTTACCTTGAGGACAGGCCAGACGAGCATATGAATGTCATCCGGTACCTGCACCTCGTGCATGATATGCAACGCACGTCGGCGGGTGACGAATGGCGTAGGTATGATGAGGAGTTCAGAGAGAAACAGGACGGGTTGTACGTTATGGACTTCGGGTTCAAGGACGTGGAGGTCTGGCTTAGGGTCACCAGGGCCTCGCAGCAGGCCAAGGAGCCCCGGGGCACAGGGGCGGACGGACACCGGGTCGGGCCGTCCGCCCATGCGCCCGGCGGGGACGGCGGGTCGGCCAAGCAAGTTAGGTCGGCCGTCCGGACTGGGAAACAGACAGCAACGAAAGGGTTATGCTTCGCGTTTAACAACGCGGCATGTACCTACGGCAAGCAGTGTCGGTTCCGTCACGCTTGCCTCCATTGCGGGGGTTCCCACCCTGCCTCCTCCTGCTTCAAGAATGCTCGGCAGGGTCCCTGCGCTAAACAACCCTACTCTAGAGGGGCATCCGGCGGGAGTGCTCCTCAGGGCGCCAACGCCAGTTAGGTTAAAGGCTATGCGTAAATGGTTAGGTTGGTATCCGAATAAGGAGGATGCCGAGTTTTTATACGAAGGTTTTAGTTTTGGTTTCCGCTTGCCTGTTGCAAGCGAGGTTACAGTTAGGGCGCAGAGGAACCTTCAGTCGGCTCGGGCATTGCCTTTAGTGTTGCGGGAAAAGGTCGATAAGGAGGTCAGGCTGGGCAGGATGGTGGGGCCGTTTGCATCACCCCCCGTGGCTGATCTCGTTATCTCCCCGGTGGGGGTGGTACCCAAAAAGACACCTGGGGCCTTCCGACTGATCCAGCACCTCTCCTACCCACCGGGGGCCTCGGTCAACGACGCTATACCTCCGGGTCATTGCTCGGTGGTATATCAATCGTTTGACGAGGCGCTCAATTTGGTCCGCAGCTACGGAGCTGGGGCCCTCATGGCAAAGATTGACGTCGAATCCGCGTTCAGGTTGTTGCCCCTCCATCCGGACTCATTCCGTTTTATGGGTTTCCGGATTGGATCGGAATATTTCATCGACAAATGTTTGCCGATGGGATGTTCTGTTTCATGCTCGTATTTTGAACGTTTTAGCACCTTCCTGCATTGGTGCGTGGAATCTTCGTCGGGTGGGCACGGCGTTGCCCATTACCTAGATGATTTCCTTTGTACGGGTCCGGCGGGTTCGCCGCGGTGCGGCGACCTGCTTTTCAGTATACGAGCATTGTTTGGTCACTTCGGAGTGCCAGTTGCCGAAGACAAAACGGAGGGGCCGATCTCTTGCCTGTCATTTCTGGGTATCGAGATCGACACAGTGGCAGGCGAGTGTCGCCTGCCTTCGGACAAAGTGGCTAAGCTTCGCGAGGCCATTGGCCAGTTCATGGGTTCGCATAAGGTTAAGTTGCGGCAGGCGCAATCCTTGCTGGGCATGTTTAACTTTGCTTGTCGGGTCATCCCGATGGGCAGGGTTTTCTGCCGGAAGCTGGAAAGAGCAACCGCGGGGTGTGCCAGGCCGCACCACTTTGTACGGTTGCCCGCCGAGATAAAAAGAGATCTGGCAGTGTGGGCCTCGTTCCTGGAAGATTTTAACGGGGTTCGAATATGGCAGGCACCGACGGTAGATAGCGCCAGATTGCAGCTTTTCACCGACGCGGCAGGAGCATCCGGTTTTGGGTGCTATCTTGAGGGATCTTGGTGCGCGGCATCGTGGCCAGCGGAATGGCACCAGGCGGGTCTCACTAGGGACCTTCTGCTCCTGGAACTTTTTCCCATCATGGTTGCGCTGGAGATTTGGGGCGAGCGGCTAGCGCATCGCAGCATCCTGTTCAGATGCGACAATCTGGGCGTGGTGCACGCGATTAACAACCAGAGGGCTAAATCGCTGGTGGTGCTGCGGGTGCTAGGGCAGTTGCTGCTTACTTGTCTGCGCAGGAACGTGTGGTTCCGCACGCAGCATGTGCCGGGTCTGGAGAACGGGGTCGCTGATGCGCTATCGCGAGGACATTGGGATAGGTTTTACTTGTTGGCTCCCGAGGCCAACCAACGGGGTTTTCATTGTCCCGGTTATGTCTGGCAGGTCATCGAGCCGGACTGGAAGGTCTAGCACTGCGATCGGTCGCGCCATCCACGCTTAAGGCTTACGAACAGGCCTGGAGCGAATGGGAAGAATTTGCTAGAGGACGGAAGCAACGAGGTAAGAGCGGGCATCGGATGATGCTTTCTTTTATTTGGCAACTTTATGTTTCGGGTAGGTCTAGAGCGGTGGTGTCCCGGTACTTGGCTGGCATTGCGTTCTTCTGCAGAATCAAGGGTGTTCCCGATCTGACAAAAAGCGGGATTCTGCTTAAGGCTATGAAAGGATGGGCGCGCGTAGCACCTACGCCGCCTGACAGGAGGCGGCCCATTGATGCAGCTTTGCTGCCTGGCATCATTGGGTCGGTTGGAGCCATCGCATCGTCTATGTTTGAATCGCTGCTTTTTAGATTGGCGTTCTCTATGGCCTACCACGGTGCATTTAGGATTTCGGAGTTGGTAGCGCCTTCTAAGCAAACGGATTCGCGCATGCTGGTGGGGGACGTGGTGGTGAGTGGGAGGTCCTTGCTGTGCAGATTGCGACGCTCTAAGACAGACCAGCTGGGGAAGGGCCGATGGGTCACCCTGGTTCCGGCACTTGAGGAGAGCATATGCCCAGTACGGTTGGCAGTACAATATGAGGCAGTAAGGCCCGACTGTCGGGGGTCGTGGTTGCTGCACTATGATGGGCTGCCAGTAACGAAGTTCCAATTTCGGTGGATGATGGGTCGCTGTCTGACGAGCTTGGGCCTTTCCCCCTCCCACTTCGGTACACACTCCTTCCGCATTGGGGCTGCTACGGCGGCAGCGGGTTTTTCGGGAGCCCAGATCCAGGCGGTGGGACGATGGAAGTCGTCCTGTTATAAGCGGTACATTCGCCCCGTCGCCTGAGATACTTTGCGTAAGCGTAGCTTGCATCAATCAGTTAGTGTAAGATAAGGTTTGCTTGGTTTATGCATATGTTATGGTCACTGTATGTTGGTTCGTTTACCCGTGTGTGATCCTACTCAGGGATTAGCCACTTGCCGCTGCGGGCGTGAGCCGGCAGCGGGGGTCTGGAGTTATTTTGCTATTTTTGCCTGACTTGACGGACTGAATTCTAATCATTAATTCGGCTAATCTGTGCTATCAAAGTCCCTCAGCAGGTTTTTTATGCTTTCACCTCCAGCTGAGTTATTTCATGTTTTACCCTCTTTTTCATACCCCCCCCCCCCCAAACCCCCCCCCCCCCCTGTTTAATTTCGTTTTGATTTTTTTTTTTTTACCTTTCCCTTAATGTCTTAATGCTTTTGCTTCAAATTTATTAGAATCTCGGGAGATCGGCTAGGCCGTGACTGCTGCGACTTAGGAAGCTATAAAAATAATTTTTCTTTTTGGCAGATCCTTCAGGTTAACACAATTTCGATTTATGGCATAGAATTTAGTAACACATTTTACCCCTTTTCCTTCCATTCAGGTTGTTTCGCTGACGGCTTGTCCGTTTGGGTGGTTGGCCACTCTTATGTCTTTTGGGCAGCTAGGTTTTTGGCCTCTGATACTGCTCAGAGGTTTCCTGGAGGTCAGGGAATCAGATGGCTTGGTTGGCGAGGAATGATGTGGACAGATCTATTGAGTAGATTAGTCAGTCAAGCTAGGAAGCATGGAGTTCCCAAGGTTTTGGTTGTCCACTTAGGTGGCAACGACCTAGGGAAGAGGACTTCCTTGGAGCTACGGTGGGCCATGATACAAGATCTGGCAAGGGTGGCCGCAGCATGGACCAATTGTGTATTGGTATTTTCCCTGATGGTGCCAAGGTTGAGTTGGCGCGGTGTGGAGGACGGACGCGTAATAGATGAGGCCAGGATAAAGGTGAATGGGGCGGTGGCGAAGTGGGTCTTGGCCCACGGAGGCAAAGTGGTTCGCCACCCTAGGATTCGGTTCCGAGACAAACACCTTTTTCGGCCTGATGGTGTACATCTATCAAATGAAGGGATGATGTTTTTCCTGCAGGATCTGTTCCTAGTGTTGCAGGAGTTAGGGTAGGTCATGGTGGCGGTGCGAGGACTCGGGGAGGGAGTCCTTCGTTTTTGGCGGAAAAGAACGGCAGTTTGTAGTTGTATCGTTTATATAGGTAGTAAGTTTCAGTGTTATTTGGTTTAGGTGCACTCACCTCCATCGACTTAATGGCCGCTCGACCACCCATCCGGGAGGCAGCGGCAGGGCACCCAGGAGCGGTGGGAAGTCACTGTGGGGGTTGTGTTGACACCTATTACCGGTTTTTGATAAGGTGTTGGACGGTTTCGGTCAGTTTACCAATTTAAGTTTACCAATAGTTTAATAGAGCCGTTCTTTTTTCTGCCACCATTATGCCGGCTGATTCGGCAGCTTAACAAATTTTTCCATTTACAGGTTTGCTATGGTTAGGGTCAAATAAATAGCTAGCAATTTTTCTGCCAAAATCATGTCTCCGTGTCTTTATTTACTGGTATAGAAGGTAACTAAGGTTTACTTTAATAAAGGGGGTCCACCAAATATCACTAGGATGTTTAGGAGAAAGAATTGACTACATAGGAGAGGAATGGGTTAAACATCCTGTGAGGGGTGGACCTAGCTGTGAGGTAGTACAGCCTTAGGAAAAGGGGGAAGGTTAGGGTATATATAGGCTGCAGTGGCCATTTTGGGCCTCTTTGCTGTTTGAATTTCCTTCCCGCCCTCCCGCCCTATTGGGTAGAGGTTGTTTTGTTTTACGCGGAGTGCATTGGCGTTTTAATTGCTGGCTGGTTTTCATTCGTTGGCTATTTATAGGCGGAAAAGAACGGCAGTTTGTAGTTGTATCGTTTATATAGGTAGTAAGTTTCAGTGTTATTTGGTTTAGGTGCACTCACCTCCATCGACTTAATGGCCGCTCGACCACCTATCCGGGAGGCAGCGGCAGGGCACCCAGGAGCGGTGGGAAGTCACTGTGGGGGTTGTGTTGACACCTATTACCGGTTTTTGATAAGGTGTTGGACGGTTTCGGTCAGTTTACCAATTTAAGTTTACCAATAGTTTAATAGAGCCGTTCTTTTTTCTGCCACCATTATGCCGGCTGATTCGGCAGCTTAACAAATTTTTCCATTTACAGGTTTGCTATGGTTAGGGTCAAATAAATAGCTAGCAATTTTTCTGCCAAAATCATGTCTCCGTGTCTTTATTTACTGGTATAGAAGGTAACTAAGGTTTACTTTAATAAAGGGGGTCCACCAAATATCACTAGGATGTTTATGGGTTTTAACAAATATCCGGTCTTTTACACCCCAATGTTCTCAACATCTTACCGTATCTTACCCCAATCAACGCATAAAATTGTATTTCAGCGTATTGGTCTACTTGTTCTGTATTTTGAATTCCAACAGCTATGTCGGTCGTCCGTGGTAAAAATATTGGGTGTTGCTGCTACACAATCAACCGCTGTAGTATTACCAGGAATTCCTGCAACAAATATTAACATTTCAACAGAACTATTCTGCTGTTCTTGTGTTATTGTCTCTATTTTGCTGTTACAGCGGACACGTTACTGACGCTTGATACAGTTTGTAACGCAATCCTAATCCGTTGAGGCGCATCATCTTCGGAATACGACAATTTCTTTTAAGATCGATAAATATTGAATTATAATCTTTGTCGTTCATTCTTGGTCGATGCGGTCTGTGTTTGTTCGGGTTGATACAGTCGTGATGTATCCCCATAACCAATGGCCTAGCATTTTTCTTTAGGCTGTTATGTCCGATCGAGGGCGTTGCAAATTGTTCATTCGCCGTTTCAGCGACTATTGTGCGAATTGTTGTTTTGCCCAATTATGCCAGGACAGTGCATTAGCGCATCTGTAGCATTGCAACTTGGTAAGCTAATGTGATTGATATATATGAATGGTATTGAATGTGAATTAAAAAAACAAAAACAAATCAACTCTAGGGAACAGGTTATATAATAGGTAGCATGTATCACCATACCAAGGTTGTTATAATCTCCAGGGCAATTCCACTGGATATTTATCCTATAATTTGGGTATAATTTTTAAACACATAATACTATGTGATCATGTGCAATCTGCCTATTTACACCAGTATTATGTGTTCCGGAATCATAATATATATGATAAATATATAGCGTTTAAATAAGATACAGTATTCTCACACTGACATACATATGAAAACCGATAATAAGCAGTTCCGGCTGCTGTAATCCTTTACATGATGATTTTGGTATGTACACATGTACTACAGGTCACTACAAAGATATGAATCATGATATATAAGATCGCTAAACAAAACAAAAGAGATCTGTAATGATTTTTGACTAACTAGTTAACTCAGTGTACAGTAATCATATAGGTCCCCGTGTCATATAGATATGTGCTTGGCATAAATATTCCCAAACGTTCCTAAATCTAAGATGTTTCATGCATGTTGTACCACTAAATATTGTAAATAGAATAACAACATGACAGATGATATAACTGAATTTATCATGATGAATCTTATATATTCCTATATTTTACTAATGTAATACCATTATGGGGTATAATTTTTAAACAAATATTACTATGTGATCATGAGCAATCTTCCTATCTACACCAGTATTATGTGTTCCAGAGTCATAATATATTTGATAAATATATATCGTTTAAATAAGACACAGATGAGTTAAATTTAATAGTAACAATACTCATATGTTATGTTGGTAATAATGTAACGGGCTATTTTAACATAACAGATCGTATTTAGGAAAATGATGACATGATATGCCTAGTGACCCAATAGTTATTAAAACTTTTTACTGTAAATATAATGTTTGTGCATGCATACCCCATGAGATATATACTACTATTAAGCACAAAAAAGCATATTGGTACTCTACTCTAACATTTAGGGTAAAAGATTAGAATGGATCAAGGTTGCATAGCTTAAGGACTGATATAGGTTCAGCAGCCTCTTTGACAATCCCTGTTATGGATATGAAGTAAACCCACCATTAATAAGCATTAAAACGGATGCCAAGAATATGATTTTGACATATGGTCCCAGATTTTCAAATAAAGGATGTGCAGCGTATCTACTTAATTAATCCTAATGGAGTCATAGTATTCAACAGGCAAATGTATCTAGATTTTTTTTCTTTAGCGACTACTTAGTAATGTTACCACCACTTATCCCTAGCTCAAACTGTTCTAGATCATAAATTTTCACCTTTTTGTGATTACTAGCGTGGAATCGTAGAAAGTGTCTCGCCAAACTTGTAATTTTCTTCATGTTGCTTATATCTCATTGTGTATTTTTAATGATATATACATGATCCAATATTCATTTTTAAAAAGCATCTTAGTCATGCCGTTATATTTATAAACGCATGAGCCTATTAAACAGTAAATTACACCAAATGTGTGGAGCAGTTAATGAAGCTTTTTATTTCTGTTTTATTGTTATTTCTGTCAGAGAACTTCTGAGTGATATGAATATATTGGCATGCTTGACATTGTCCACAGGGATAACAGACAGATAATGATGGATTTTTCCTCTGATGCTTGGAAAAGTGACTTCTAAACAAATTATCCCGTAAATTTGTTGATATCTTCCAGATGATCTGTATGTTCTTATCAAATTCTTTCTTCAGATCATCATCCATGTTGAGTATATATCGGTATTTGTGTAATGACGCATTGATGTGTATCTACTCTTTACAGTATGTAACGCTGTATCTTATTTGGCACAAGGTGGGTTTTCTTGTCTTGGGTATAAGTAAGGATATACTTGAGGTTTTATTGGTGGCATTATAAGCTTTCTGTAGGTTCTGTTCTTCATAGACAATCTTAGTGTATATCTTTAACTCCTCTTGCTCTTTTTCTGTAAATTTCAACATAAGATCAATTTCTTCTGGTTTGGATATATTCTCCTTTTGGAATTGATCTCAGAGTGGCGGGATAATGGGAACTGATGTGATGTAAAATGCTGTTGGCGGACGTGGCCTTACGGAAAACATTGGTGCTGATTTATCCAACAGCTGTTTTGGAAATCTTCAAGTCATGAAAAGTATTACTATTGTGACTTATATCCGATGTAAGTTTAAGTACTAAGTTGCTATTATTAAGAAGTTGAATAATTTTTCTAGAAAGGATGCTATTAATACTCTACGGGAGCGGGCAGAGGAAGGTGAGGAATCCACCTCAGATGTTATAGATTAATCCAGATCAATCCTACAAAAAAAAAAATCAATCTGAAGGAGACATACAGTCAACTAGCTGACACCACTACGTACAAGAGACTCTGATTTAATCCTACGTCCAAATTACTCATATTCTATGAAAAGCTCATTAAGTGAGCTTTTAATGGTGGAACTATAGCCAAGTCTGATTTTGATATCCTCAAAGTAATTGATCCTAAGGTTTCTATGCTGTGCTTATTGCCGAAAGTACATAAGTACTTTCAGGGCCGGTTCTAAGGTTTGTGGCGCCCCGGGCAAAATATGGGGGGCGTGGCTTCAATTGGGGGCGTGGTCAACGTGCTGAAAGAAAAAATAAAAATAAATAAAAAGAATACTTACCATCCCCGTTCCTGATCCAGACCCCCTCCGCCGGCGGCGCCGATCTTCTGCTCTCCTCTCTTCGATCTATGGGAGACACTAGAGGTCAATTATGACCCCCTAGTGTCTGTGCCACTATGCTGTGCGGTGCGCGATGACGTCATCGCGCATCGCACAGCAAAGGTCCTCTAGACGAAGGGAAACTAGACCGTAGCGTCTAGTTTCCCTTCATGGAGAGGACCTTTGCTGTGCGGTGCGCGATGACGTCATCGCGCACCGCACAACCAAGGTCCTTTCAATGAAGGGAAACTAGACGCTACGCGTCTGGTTCCCTTCAAAGCGGGGGGCACAGCAGGGCACTGCGGGGGGCACAGTGGCGGTTCTTGCCCTGGTGCGGCGCCCTCCGGATGGCGCCGGCGCCCTCCGGAAGGCGGCGCCCCGGGCAAAAGTACCGCTTGCCCGTGGCAAGAACCGCCACTGAGTACTTTACATGTCCACTCCGGTAGACCCAATTTTCTTGGGTATTGAAATTATAACGGAAAAAGCCAGCATTTTTGTGGTTAAGCACTTACGAAAATTTGTATTAGATACTCCATCGTATGTGCACGATATCATGGCCATACTGAATAAAATGTATGGGATTACACTATCATCCAATAATTTGCTATGTTACCCTTTGTGCATCTTTTGCACTTTGTGTTGATTAAATAACATATTAATTATTGGTCTGTATCTACATTTTGCTTAATAATACAGTTATGCTATCTGCTACATATTTCATTTGTGTCTCTTTTGCACTCTGTGTAGATTAAATATCATATTAATTAATGCGCTGGTTGGAGAATAGTTCAGTGAATAGTTGTACTTGGGTTCATATTTGAGGGCTAGGGAAAAAGTTAGATTTTTTGTAGGATTGATCTGGATTAATCTATAACATCTGAGGTGGATTCCTCACCTTCCTCTGCCCGCTCCCGTAGAGTGTTAATAGCATCCTTTCTAGAAAAATTATTCAACTTCTTAATAATAGCAACTTAGTACTTAAACTTACATCGGATATAAGTCACAATAGTAATACTTTTCATGACATGAAGATTTCCAAAACAGCTGTTGGATAAATCAGCACCGATGTTTTCCGTAAGGCCACGTCCGCCAACAGCATTTTACATCACATCAGTTCCCATTATCCCGCCACTCTGAGATCAATTCCAAAAGGAGAATATATCCAAACCAGAAGAAATTGATCTTATGTTGAAATTTACAGAAAAAGAGCAAGAGGAGTTAAAGATATACACTAAGATTGTCTATGAAGAACAGAACCTACAGAAAGCTTATAATGCCACCAATAAAACCTCAAGTATATCCTTACTTATACCCAAGACAAGAGAACCCACCTTGTGCCAAATAAGATACAGCGTTACATACTGTAAAGAGTAGATACACATCAATGCGTCATTACACAAATACCGATATATACTCAACATGGATGATGATCTGAAGAAAGAATTTGATAAGAACATACAGATCATCTGGAAGATATCAACAAATTTACGGGATAATTTGTTTAGAAGTCACTTTTCCAAGCATCAGAGGAAAAATCCATCATTATCTGTCTGTTATCCCTGTGGACAATGTCAAGCATGCCAATATATTCATATCACTCAGAAGTTCTCTGACAGAAATAACAATAAAACAGAAATAAAAAGCTTCATTAACTGCTTCACACATTTGGTGTAATTTACTGTTTAATAGGCTCATGCGTTTATAAATATAACGGCATGACTAAGATGCTTTTTAAAAATGAATATTGGATCATGTATATATCATTAAAAATACACAATGAGATAAGCAACATGAAGAAAATTACAAGTTTGGCGAGACACTTTCTACGATTCCACGCTAGTAATCACAAAAAGGTGAAAATTTATGATCTAGAACAGTTTGAGCTAGGGATAAGTGGTGGTAACATTACTAAGTAGTCGCTAAAGAAAAAAAATCTAGATACATTTGCCTGTTGAATACTATGACTCCATTAGGATTAATTAAGTAGATACGCTGCACATCCTTTATTTGAAAATCTGGGACCATATGTCAAAATCATATTCTTGGCATCCGTTTTAATGCTTATTAATGGTGGGTTTATTTCATATCCATAACAGGGATTGTCAAAGAGGCTACTGAACCTATATCAGTCCTTAAGCTATGCAACCTTGATCCATTCTAATCTTTTACCCTAAATGTTAGAGTAGAGTACCAATATGCTTTTTTGCGCTTAATAGTAGTACATATCTCATGGGGTATGCATGCACAAACATTATATTTACAGTAAAAAGTTTTAATAACTATTGGGTCACTAGGAATATCATGTCATCATTTTCCTAAATACGATCTGTTATGTTAAAATAGCCCGTTACATTATTACCAACATAACATATGAGTATTGTTACTATTAAATTTAACTCATCTGTGTCTTATTTAAACGATATATATTTATCAAATATATTATGACTCTGGAACACATAATACTGGTGTAGATAGGAAGATTGCTCATGATCACATAGTAATATTTGTTTAAAAATTATACCCCATAATGGTATTACATTAGTAAAATATAGGAATATATAAGATTCATCATGATAAATTCAGTTATATCATCTGTCATGTTGTTATTCTATTTACAATATTTAGTGGTACAACATGCATGAAACATCTTAGATTTAGGAACGTTTGGGAATATTTATGCCAAGCACATATCTATATGACACGGGGACCTATATGATTACTGTACACTGAGTTAACTAGTTAGTCAAAAATCATTACAGATCTCTTTTGTTTTGTTTAGCGATCTTATATATCATGATTCATATCTTTGTAGTGACCTGTAGTACATGTGTACATACCAAAATCATCATGTAAAGGATTACAGCAGCTGGAACTGCTTATTATCGGTTTTCATATGTATGTCAGTGTGAGAATACTGTATCTTATTTAAGCGCTATATATTTATCATATATATTATGATTCTGGAACACATAATACTGGTGTAGATAGGCAGATTGCACATGATCACATAGTATTATGTGTTTAAAAATTATACCCAAATTATAGGATAAATATCCAGTGGAATTGCCCTGGAGATTATAACAACCTTGGTATGGTGATACATGCTACCTATTATATAACCTGTTCCCTAGAGTTGATTTGTTTTTGTTTTTTTAATTCACATTCAATACCATTCATATATATCAATCCCATTAGCTTACCAAGTTGCAATGCTACAGATGCGCTAATGCACTGTCCTGGCATAATTGGGCAAAACAACAATTCGCACAATAGTCGCTGAAACGGCGAATGAACAATTTGCAACGCCCTCGATCGGACATAACAGCCTAAAGAAAAATGCTAGGCCGTTGGTTATGGGGATACATCACGACTGTATCAACCCGAACAAACACAGACCGCATCGACCAAGAATGAACGACAAAGATTATAATTCAATATTTTACCGATCTTAAAAGAAATTGTCGTATTCCGAAGATGATGCGCCTCAACGGATTAGGATTGCGTTACAAACTGTATCAAGCGTCAGTAACGTGTCCGCTGTAACAGCAAAATAGAGACAATGACACAAGAACAGCAGAATAGTTCTGTTGAAATGTTAATATTTGTTGCAGGAATTCCTGGTAATACTACAGCGGTTGATTGTGTAGCAGCAACACCCAATATTTTTACCACGGACGACCGACATAGCTGTTGGAATTCAAAATACAGAACAAGTAGACCAATACGCTGAAATACAATTTTATGCATTGATTGGGGTAAGATACGGTAAGATGTTGAGAACATTGGGGTGTAAAAGACCGGATATTTGTTAAAACCCATTAAAGTTGTGAGCCACAGTGCTAAATGTAAACATGACATTATTAAAGAAGTTGTTGAGCCGTATATGAAAGGCCTACCAAAATACATAGATCGGTCAGTTAAGACAACTGCTTTTATTAAAGCCAACATACTGTACATCATTTTGCAGAAATAATTAAAACCGATCCATGACTAGGCATAATCGGCTACGTTTGAAACATGTTTTAAATTGAATTGTCTGTAAAAAACCACGAATTAAACCTGTGTAACATACAAAATCTCACATTTATTCCGGCGTGTAAAGGTGTAACAGTCTGTAACAATATTAGCCAGTTTGAGAAAGATCAAACAGCGCAGGGAACAGGAGGTAGGCTGGTAACAGTGCGCTAGGGATATAGAGTTAGAGTAAACGACTGCCAACGTATTACCAATTGACTAAGCACTGCCTGACAACATTGTTGGTGTAAGCATTTTTATACACGTTGTAATACACAGTAATATGTGGTATGTATGCAGCGATATACACATTTTTTTTTTTTTCAGGGCTTCCAATGCTAATACTGTTAGCATATTCAAATGGGGTCTATCAACACGGAATATCCCAGAATGCTAAACACAGCAGTGTATGGGAGCTGTAGATACCACTGCCATGTGTAGACAACAAATATTTCATTTTACATCATACTTTCCTACTTTTGAAAAAGCATTTCAGTGATATTGTGAAATTAACACATATCAACGCGGACGCGTACTGTTACATCTGAGAGGCGTGTCATGAAAATGACTTACATCCAAATGTAAATAATAACCAAAGTTAGCAAGATCTACTTGCTGAAGAAAAGACACTGCTATTTTGCCGTATTTCTTTGTGTATTGTTCATTACATTATGTTCCATATACTGTACGTGGGCACGATAAAACATTATTTAAAATGCATGTAGCCATTGGGGTATCAGTACTAAATGCCGCCGGCCGGAATCCCAGCGGTCAAAATACCGACGCCGGAATCCCGACCATAGGGATCATTGTGCCTTATAACCAATACAGGGAAATGTCGCAGCTGATCTCTTTTGAATGTATGTATCGCTGATTTTTTTATTTATTTTTTGTCAGGGAGATTGAGTAACTATTCAGGGGATCATGTAGATTGCTACTATTTCAGGTAGTCTCCGGCAGAATGAGTAAGGGGGAATCAAATATGTTTTACACCTAATTGTTTATTATTTTTAGTAAGTGTTTTGAAAGTAAATAGGGAAATGCTAATATGCATGAATAATAACTAAGCCCGCTGTATGATGAAACTGGTTATCCAAAGCTACCAATACCGTGCCATTCCTACGCATCGAGACAATCAATAATGCGCGCGTTCTACCAACTGCCTATTCTCCAGCCTAGAGGAGGACGGGGACACCAAAACCCACAACTGAGGCATGGAACTGTTAAAACCTCCTGACAAATGCAGTGTGGTGCATTTACCAATGTATAATACTGATTATTATTATTATTATTATTATTATTATTATTATTATTAGCATCAGCATGCAGAACAAGTGCACTTTTTTGAGTTGCAATGACTCAGTATCTTCTGTGTGATAGATTTCAACGCTGTTATGGAATGGTTACAGGACTCTCCTTATAAAGCTGAAATGTTGTTGACACATGCAAAACTCAGACCCTACGGGTGGAGCTATAGGGGTCATGTACAAATAGGGTTTCAAAAAACAGCTTATTTATTAATAAACACATAATTTTACACCTAATTATGTTATACAATTAATTTATACGGCTTTATCTTCCATAAAGCAATGCCAACATTTTGAATATAAACACGCTGTGTTTTTACAAACGATATTAGTATATATATATATATATATATATATATACATATATATATATATATACATGCTTAGCGCCATCTTGCTGCTATATTTTAGCAACATTTAGGTTTAATACGTATGACTGTCAAGTATTGTTAATGTAGCCACAGCATTTCAAATGTGAAACGGCATTAATGTTTAAAATATTTTGCTCGTCAAATGATAAAAACAGTTTAGTTCCTATATGACGCAGAATGATTTTACCGATTTGTACTACTTGTTGCTAACCATTAGGCTCTATCAATACTGGTTAGCATCTATAAACCGTCAATTAAGTATTATGCTTATTACCAGTCGTGTTACTGCAGCGCAGTTAAAATGGTTCTCTCTCTATATCTCTTAACCACCAACCGCTGCTAATTAATAATATATCATTATCCATAGCGTGTATGTCATTTTACATCCGACAACCAGTCAATTACAAACTCGTGTTCTCATAGCACTCTTGATAGACCTTAATTAATGACCAGACAAGTCTGGTCATGTCTGCTTGCAATCAAAGTTCAACCTTCGGTCACTAGCAAATTCCCCAGTCTTACAAATTATCATATACCTAGTAACAGAACTTAATTACCCCTGCAACTTTCTTGTCTGTTTGCATCAGTCAAATAGCTCTAAATATAAAAAAACATAAGGACCACCTAGACCGCTGTGTCTACGCTTAATTAAAAAAATTACACGTCTATGTGTATTGTACAATATTGTATTAACTAATCTGTCTGTAACAACGTAAACAACGTAAGGACATCCTAGACATCTATGTCAACTACTAATTAAAACAAATGACACATCTATTTGTACCGGTCATTAGTTTACTAATCTGTCACAAACACCATAGCTTAAAATACACATATAGTGAACTCTTAATGCACACATACATCTGTGTGCCCTGCCATTAATAGGTCATCTATCTGTAACAAAGCTTAAAGATCGAGTTCAACTGTCGGTCACAGAAGGTGAACTAAAGCTATACGTTTATACAATTTTATAGATAGAACTCTGAAACCAATAAACAGCATTCGTAGCTCGTACGCTTATTTTATAAATCATCCGGATATAACATTTACTGGTGCAACTAACAGTTAATAAACAGGAGGCTTTTCAATGATTAAACTACGCTTATAACTCCTTTTGTAAGCTTATTTCCTATAAAACAATATCAGAAGGGGAGGAAAAGTGGGAGTGTCGGAGGAGTGATTAGGGGCGTGATTTGCATAATTAGGGGCGTGGTTAGGACTTGATTTGCATAATTGTAGGCGTGTCGACCTGTCACTTGAGTTTGACGGAAAGTGGTGCTCTCTCTACTACTCCCATTATCCCCCATTTCTGTGAGGGGAGAGCCAAGGGGAGAGCAGACCTCCTGGCCGTGCAGGCCAGCCTTCTGTGGGTCAGCTGCGCAAACTGACACTTACTCAGCTGGCCGTCTGCATGAATATCGCAAATGATGGTTGCGATATTTGATTCCAGCTCATACTTGCCTACTTTTGAAAACTAAAATCAGGGAGATTACAGTAGCATGTGCCTTGCAAAGCGCTGCGTGCCGCCATGGGGGCGTGTCAAACTCTACCCAAAGGGCGTGTCTAGTTCCACAAATAGGCGTGCCTATGCTTAAATGCTTGTTGTTGCAAGATATTTCTATATAACATTAGTAACAATATATTTTGGGAAGTTTTGCAAGTATTAATACTAACATTACTGCCTGAAATACAGGGTTTATTATTTGCAATATGTTTTCGCTGTGATATTTCTTTTCTTCTCACTCAGCACAATATGCATGGTAAATGTGATGCCTACTGTATGCAATAAATTCCAAATGCAAGTTGACCGTGTGTGAATTCATCCCTAAACATATAAGTAAATTATTATTTTGATGTTGTAGATGTTATTTTTATTGGGAACACTGGATGGTCTGCATCTTGTAGGCACGACCTATATTTATTGGATGTGCTATTTTCCATTCCATTGCAGCATTAACCAAATCATTACAGATACCAGCTGCTCTAATTAAACAAATGTGTTTAACTACAGAAAGATTGTACTAACAACAATTCTTACACCAGCAGCAGCAGAGGCATGCTATGGGTCAGTGCACATCAGCACAGATAAGAGGAGTGTGTGATCAGGTACTGCTCTCTCTCTCTCTCTCTCCCTCTCTCAGGGGATACACAAGGGGGGTAATGAGAGCCGTCCGCAGTGATTCCTGAGCAACTACAGCAACTCACTGTTCTTGCAAAGAAACTCCTTAGTGTCACCCCTGACAGAATCTGAAGAATCCAGGAGAATTGACCTATAAAGCAGGGGATCAGGAGATTTATGGCTGAAACGGGAGGCTCCCGCAGGATGCGGGAGGGTAGGCAACTATGTTCCACCTTGCAATGTCGGGTCGCAGTGCTGGGATCGCAGCGGCATGCACGAGGCGTCTCTTCTACTGAAACGTCGCCTGCATGTCCGTCCTTCAAATCGCACGAAAATTCAAAGCCGCTTACAAGCAGCGCTGAATCTCCATCCACTTCTGAATCAGTCCCGGACCCAGCGGTAATAGAGAGAAAGCAGAGCGCACTCCCCTCTAGACACTAATATCTAATAATACACAATCTGATTTATTTAAAAGACAATGGAGGGAGTCACTTCTATGAAACATGAGACGCATTTTTAAATTTGATACCGCCGTGTCTAAGCATTGGCGCAGGATTGCTACAAGAGATGATAACACCAACGTTCATTATTTATGAAAATCAATACAAAATGAGTTTGTACAGGTCCTGGCATCTGAGATCTAAAAAAACAACCGAAATGAATGTACTCCGGATATTTCTCGCATAGCAAATGACGGCAGTCGTTCGGTACACAAAGATCAAAGATGCAAAATATATTCTCTAGAAAGGAAGCAATCATGGGATTCTTACCTGGTAATGTCACAACGGAAACCATCATTGAAAAGCAAAAAAAATTAAAAAATCCTTTCAAAAATTTCAGAGGTCAAGGGTTTAACAATGGCTCCAACATGAAAGGTAAAAATGTTGGTGTCCAAAGAAGAATTCTAGAAATGAACCCCAGGGCATGTTATGTAGCCTGCAACTGCCACTCTCTTACTGTCACTTGGTCTTGCATGATGCAGCTTAATCTTGTACTGAAGCAGTCTCATGTTTCAGTGTCACGCCACACACACTGTAGATGGGGTATTCTGAATTAAGTGTAAATCGTTGGGAGAGCAGAATTGATGCTGTTAAAGCCACCAGATTCTAAATTGGTGAAATCCACAATGCTCTAGTAGAAGATTCTGAAGATGGAAAAATGCACCGTTTTTGAAATGCTGCCTACAGTGGTGCTAAGGAGGAGGGGGGGTACTAATTACCCAGGCCCACGCAGCTGGGTGTGTGTGGGGGGAAGGGGGGCGGTGATAATCCTTTCACCCTTGGCCGGCACCTTCTTTCCAGGGATATCTTCCAGGAACATGGGTGGTGATTCCGAGTTGTTCGCTCACTAGCTGCTTTTAGCAGCATTGCACACGCTAAGCCGCCGCCTACTGGGAGTGAATCTTAGCATAGCAGAATTGCGAACGAAAGATTCGCTAATTTTCTCGTAACGATTACCCCGCAGTTTCTGAGTAGCTCCAGACTTACTCTGCCATTGCGACCAGCTCAGTCCTTTTCGTTCCTGGTTTGACGTCACAAACACACCCAGCGTTCCCCCAGCCACTCCCCCGTTTCTCCAGACACTCCTGCGTTTTCAACTGGCACGCCTGCGTTTTTCCGCACACTCCCATAAAACGGCCAGTTTCCGCCCAGAAACACCCACTTCCTGTCAATCACACTACGATCAGCAGAGCGATGGAAAAGCTTCATTCTGCCGTGAGTAAATCTACTAAGTTTTGAGCTAAAATACTTAGCGCATGCGCACTGCGTACCATGCGCATGCGAATTTTCGCATGAATCGCTCCGTTGCGAAAATCGGCAACGAGCGAACAACTCGGAATCACCCCCATGGTGCCACACATTGACAGCAAAGACTATTTGCTGTGTAGTGTCCACCACCATCGTCCCCATAGGCGTGCGCAGCACATTTTATTAGGGGGTGCACTGTTGGAGGGGTGTGTCTAGCACCGCCTTTTGGGCGTGTCTAGCACCATCTATTGACGGTCAGCGTAATATAAAATATCCACCCTTGTACCAATCCTAATAATGCAGATGCATTGTCAGATGTTGTGGTGTGCACCAAATAAACACCCCTGATGGCACTCACTGCAATTAAACTGCTCCTCCTCAGCTTGGTCTGGCTACCCCTCTCTTTCCCCTGCAAGCTGCAGTCACTCACTGACAGTCGTAGACTAGTTACTGCTGCTGCTGGAAAAATGCGTTACGTGTCAATGCTGCTGCCGACCGCCTGCCAGTATTGAATTTGTCTTCCTAAGAGGAACGCTTGCTGCATGCTGCTCTTCATCGTTGTCTGGTGTTGGCATGGAATAGAAGGAGAGAAGTGGGCGTGTGATGGGTGGGCGTGCGAGCAGCATGATGTCATCATGTCACATCACGCTGTTTTTGTACATTGAGGTGGAGCCGGGAGTTTGAAAGCCGGTGGCAGTGGCACCCTTGATTAATCCAGGCGTCCAGTCAGTAATGCATTCCTGACAGGGTGCAACGCAGAAGGGACAGTAATCAGCCTGCTCGGCGATCGCTGCATCAGGCATGTAAGATCGGATTGTCGGACATTAGGGGGTGCCTGTGCGCACCAGGCACCCCCCCTGCGCACGCCTATGATCGTCCCTGGGAAGATGGCGCTGTCTGGGGAGGAGGGACCCGCTTCCTGATCAAGTAAAGTAGGAAGCAGAATCTACTATAACCCAAGAACGTCTGGATGGCTTGGAGTTGGCACTTCTGGCAATTGAGGGACCTGTGCTGGATGACTGCTACACAAACAATCTTCTGGATACTGTTGTGAAAATGAAAACTTGTAATACACGTTTTTGCAAGTTCGTTTAGTCAGATGACTTGTGTAATTTCATGTTGTGTTTTTGGGTTTCTTTAAAAATCATGCCTGTGTTTTGTATTTCAGAGTGTGAGAAGATACCCTGCATTATGAGAGTATAGCGTGCATACAAAATGGACCACCTAAGACTTTGCAGTGGCCAAGGGGTCACTGTCAGTATTCGAGACTTCCTTAAGGTCCAAGGACACTGATTCCTTAGCATGAAATAGCGACTGCTCAGAACTCATACCTAAGACTTACTTATCATTCCAACTGCCCTGCCATTCTCCAAAACCCCACGGATTCCATAGCCGAATTAACTTCACCATTCCTTTCCTAGATTTGACCTGTAAACAGGAAATATGTAGTTGATACATATGAGTCCAGTATCCATACAAGGGACAAGATAACGGATAATCTATTCACGTTTATTTTTGTAATTATTATTTATATTGTCACAAATAAATCTGTCCTCAGTTTGCTTGATTCTCCTTTCCAACAAGAGACAGAATGGGGACTTTCTAGCCCAATACTCTATAGCAGGCATTCCCAACCACGGTCCTCAAGGCACACCAACAGTGCAGGTTTTAGTGATATCCAGGCTGCAGCACAGATGGTTACATCAAAATAACTAAGGTACTAATTAAGTCACCTGTGCTGCAGCCTGGATATCACTAAAACCTGCACTGTTGGTGTGCCTTAGGACCGCGGTTGGGAATGCCTGCTCTATAGTGTATGGAAGAAACCAGATTAATATCTAAGGGAGGAGAAGAGCCCTAATTTTTTTAACTAAGAAGTATGGAATAAAAAGAGATAGGGCCTGATTCATATTTGTAAATAGAGCAAAAAAGCAAGCAACTGGGCAAAACCATGTGCATTGCAGGTGGGGTAGATGTAACATGTGCAGAGAGAGTTAGATTTGGTGGGGTGTGTTCAAACTGAAATCTAAATTGCAGAGTAAAAATAAAGCAGCCAGTATTTACCCTGCATAGAAACAAAATAACCCACCCAAATCTAACTCTCCCTGCACATGTTATATCTGCCCCCCCCCCCCCATCCCCTGCAGTGCACATGGTTTTGCCCAACTGCTAACAAATTTGCTGCTGTGATCAACTCTGAATTACCCCCTGGGTCTTAAAGGGAAGCCATGGATGGGTTTCACTGTCTTTGGGATGACAGTTACATGGGCTTCAAGAGTCTGGTCTGAGATAAAATCAGGGCATTAAAGGTTTGCAGTAAGAGAGGGATGGGGTTTTCTTTTAAAGTCTTAGAAGGACAATTGATGAAGTTGTCTATAGCAACCAATAAGTCTACCATGTATTTAATAGATTGTACTAGAATCAGTGATGGCTAACCTTGACACTCCAGCTGTTGTTCAACTACACATCCCAGAATGCCCTGCTACAGTTTTGCAATTTGGCCATGCTGAAACTGATGCAGGGCATGCTGGGATATGTAGTTCAACAACAGCTGGAGTGTCAAGGTTAGCCATCGCTGTACTAGATAGATGATAGATAAAAGATGATCAGATTCTATGGGCAACATCTACACATGACCTCTTTAGAAGCTTTGATCGACCCCTTATAATGGACAATATGAAATTCATCTGGGCCGGGGAGAGGATTTGAAGACATCTTCTAAGTCTGAATAATACATATGGAGGGCAATCAGCTGCAGCAGCATATCCCATCAATACAATTAGTGAGCTATGGGAGTGAGAAGCTAGTGTGCAACCACCAATCCACCACTGGTCGCTCATCCATTCAAGTGATGACCATGCCCGCAACACTGAAAGCCAAGATAGGGATGGCCATCAGAATCTGATGGTAGTCAACCATTAATGTTCCCTTCCGATGGAGAAGCTTTTTCTATTCAATGTCGGGATTTTCACCTTTGTATGCTTCTTTTCGGTGCCATTGTATCATGATTCTTTTGCAAAGATAGAGACACTGTTCCAATTGCACTATTGATTGTTGAACTATTGATTGGTTTTGAAACAACGGTTGCACGTGTCTAGTGTCCATGCTCATATGGTCGCAGTACCGATTGGACTCACGATCTCAGATACTGTATGTCTTGAAAATGTATTGGCCATTCCTGAGCGGTGACTGGGTGGTAACAGGAAGGTGGCTAAGCGGACACACGGAAGGCTTGGTTATGTGAGTACCGTGGGTGTGTTACTCTGATGCATAATCTGCACCTACAGTAGAATACGACTGGTGCAAGTTTCAATGGTGCAAGTTTCAATGGTGCAAAGTTTCAAAGTGGGTGTCTCAGTCCCTGAACAGTCATACACACGTATGTACACTAGGGAGGAGCTTATAGTGGTATTTGCATATATTCTCCAACGCAAGACTATATTAAACAAGTGGAGGTACCCCAGTGGAAGGAAACTTACTAAAGTGCTGTTATATACTATTATAAGGGATAGGCTTTACAAAAATTACGATTAAAGTGGGAAAACCCTTCTAAGTGCAAACTTTAAAACACCAGCGCTGTATATACCTTTCTGCTTGTGATCACCTGGCCAGAGTTCTTTATGCCTCGTATCGTTTTCTCTATAAACAGCAGTGTGTAAAGAATTAAAGTAAGGTGTGACTGTCTGCTAACTGGAAATACCGGTTTGAGCTTCAAATTGAAAGATTGAGTTATATTTGTGTTTGCGCAGAATAAAAATAATTTAAAATTGTTTTTATTTTCAGGGAAATATTTTTACAACTTAAGTAATATGAGAAGAAGTATTAACGCAGCGTCAGATTTCAGCCATGACTCTGAACAAAACATTCAAATTCTATACTTCGTGTTCTAGGCCCTACACTCTGGCCGATATTCCTCAAAGATATGAACGATCTCGTTCATTATTGAACGAGATAACGTTCATATCGTGCAGTGTGATGTCACCAGCGATGAACGATGCGCGGCCCCGCGCTCGTTCATCGCTGGTGCCCCGTCGGCTGTGCATGCAGGCCAATATGGACGATCTCGTCCATATTTGCCTGCACTTCAATGGGGCCGGGTGACAGGGGGAGTGAAGAAACTTCACTTCCACCGTCACTACCCCCCTGCCGCCGGGTCGCCCGTATCCGCCGTCGGGCAGCTCGGCGGCGGACCTTTATATGTGTAGGGCCCTTTCCTCTATAAACTCTACTGTCAGACAGGGCTGGATGAAGTCTTCAGAGGTTAGTTCACATGGCAGATGATGTAACCAGGTAATTAGTTTATTATGAACAAGGTAGAAACGGGTAGCGGAATAACACAGGATCAACATTAATGCAGCAGACACAGGATATATCCCAGTTGCAGGTAGGAGCATACAGGGCATGCTGGGAATTGTAGTGCGCCAGTATAATGCAGTTATGGTCTACTACAGTGTATGCAGCTTAGGTGCAATGGGATATATAATATATATATTTAATTGTTTAGCATGCTGTGGTGGCACAGAGGATATTGAGAGGAGACGTAGGCATTTCTATAATGAGTGCAGTGTATACCCATAGTATACTTACCCCTCTGGAGTCCCGCTGCGGGCAAAATTACTTGAAAAATGCCACCGCGGCTAGCAGGGGGGTGGGGTTAAGGAGTTGCAGGCAGCAGGGGGGTGGGGTTAAGGATAGGGATGCGGGCAGCGGGAGGCTGGAGAGGGGGATGCGGCAGCGGGAGTCGGCCAGGGTGGACGATGAACAGCGCAATTTTGGGTTCGGTCAGCAGGTGGGTGCTGATGGCTCTGGCAGGGTGACTGCCTGCCCTGCTAGCCCCGCCACACTTAAAACCACCATGAGGAGAGGCAAGGGCTGCTGTGCTCCTCTGGTTTGGGGGGGGGGGGGGGGGGCGAACACTGCTGTGCCGCCCCAGCAGGTGCCCTAGGCATGTGCCTCACGTGGCTAGTGGGAAATCCGGAACTGCCAGAAATCCGAAACATACAGTATTTGTTGCAGTAAATATTTATTAATAATCCTATTTCTGGCATTAGCTCCCCAAGTGTCTGCAATATATATTCCCACAAAAAAGATAAACGTTTACCTGTACAACGTCCGTAACGCAATAGGCGTGTCTGTCCACCAGGCCACTACTTAGATACACATTTTCTGGCAGTTTCTGAGAGGATGAGATGGACACTGAAATTATCAAAAGGTCTTAATTTTTTATGTATTTATTATTACGTACATAATGGGGGTAATTCCAAGTTGATCGCAGCAGGAATTTTGTTAGCAGTTGGGCAAAACCATGTGCACTGCAGGGGAGGCAGATATAACATGTGCAGAGAGAGTTAGATTTGGGTGGGTTATTTTATTTCTGTGCAGGGTAAATACTGGCTGCTTCATTTTTACACTGCAAATTAGATTGCAGATTGAACACACCCCACCCAAATCTAACTCTCTCCGCACATGTTAAATCTGCCTCCCCTGCAGTGCACATGGTTTTGCCCAACTGCTAACAAAATTCCTGCTGCGATCAATTTGGAATTTCCCCCAATATGCACACAAGTGTGTGAAGATATTGGTAGTACCGACACTGCTAGATAAATTATAAAACAATATAAACATTGTTGGAGCCGACACAAAGTATTGTAGATAATGAATACAATGTTTTAACTATAATACAAGTGAAAAAAAAATATTTTTGTACAAAATGATTTACAAGACATAAATCAAGAATGAGACTTCCAGGATAAATGCAATTCTATACTAACGAACCGCTTTCTCCCAACAAGCATGTATTATCAAATGCTCCGACTCACCAACACCTATGTATTCATTGTTATTTATATTAGAGATGAGCGGGTTCGTTTATACTTGGATTTACCCGAATCTCCTTATTGGCTATCGGACGTTACGTGTTTTGGATAGCCAATAAGAAAAAAACAGAAATTAAGTAATGGCGATAATTCTGGCGTAAAGAATCGAGTAAATCCGAACCCGCTCATCTCTAATTTATATTGAAGGTTGTTAGCAAATCAAAAAAGTTTGCAATTGGGCAAAACCATGTGCACTGCAGGTGGGGCAGATGTACTGTAACATGTGCAGAGAAAGGTTTGGGTGGGATGTGTTCAAAATGAAATCTAAATTGCAGTGTAAAAATAAAGCAGCCAGTATTTACCCTGCACAGAAACAAAATAACCCACCCAAATCGAACTCTCTCTGCACATGTTTCATCTGCCCCTCCTGCAGTACACATGGTTTTGCCCAATTGCTGACTTTTTTAATTTGCAAACATCTCTGAATAACCCCCATAGTGCTCACATTTCCCGCAGCTATCATATTCTCGGATTGTGGGAGGAAAACCACGCAAGCGCGGGGAGAAAATACATGCATGACACACAGGGCCATAATGGGAATTGAACCCATGACCTTAGTCTAAATTTAAATTTAATATGCAGCAGCTTTGAGTTAGGAATTTAAACAGTCAGATATTTGTGGTGTAAAAGCCCCCATACATTAACAATCATGAAAAAGCAATTCACAGATTCTGAGATTTTTCCCCCCCAGATTTAAAGATTTTCTAATCCACCAATCTGCTCTCATACATTAGAGATAGAGTATGTCTCAGTGATTTGCAGATCATCTTCAGCCTCTTGAAAGGCTCATCTTGAAAGGTTTAGTAGAAACGGTCTGCAGATAAATAGAGTGTAATAATAATAATTAAAGAACATTTGATACTTACATTGCTCAGTAGACTGTTCTTCTGGATGTCGATATTTTCTTTCTGGAACAAATCCAATAATGATTTCATTTATTTGTGTGCCTACTGGATGTAATATAAAGATCCCACATTTTCCCATAGGACAGAACTTCACACCTCGCGTGACCAGGATTGTGCCACATAACAATGTGACTTGTATAAAATACTGTTGCCCTGTGCTTATGCTCAGCCTACATGTATTTACAGTTGCGTGGATCTTATATTATCACCCACTTGGGTGTTCATGTACAAATTCAGTACAGTGGGGGCATCGCAACGCAAGTCACCTTAGAGATGTATACAATATTGAGTCACTCCTATTTTTAAGCTATGTCCTATAGGAGGCGTATTCTTGGACATCCAATAGGCCTGGTGCAAGTTTCCAAGTTAAAGGGAGATGTTAGTCAAATTTTTACAACAGATTTCAAATTGCAAAATCCGAGGTTTCACAGCAAATCTTACTATCAATATGCAAAGTTTGCCACAGCTGCATACAGCATCACCCAGGCAAATGCTAATTGGGTGACATACTGTAAATCAGTGAAACGTTTGCACCTTAATTCAGTGCTAGTAAGGGACCTTAATGTTTCCTTTGTCCAGGAACTAGGAAGCCATAAGCACACTGATGCAGCTGTAACGTGATCCCGGCTGTCCAAATACTGATACAGGAATCACAGCTGACAATGCCGGCGCCATAATCCTGAATGGGATCCCAATCCAGGCGCCAGGATACCGACAACCGGGATCCCGAACGTCACACTGCCGGGCCGCTGGAGAGGTAAGATGCGTGGGGAGGTTAGGTTTAGGCTGTGGGGAGGGGGGAGTCAGGGTTAGGCACCGACAGGGAGGGTTAGGCTGCAGGTGGGGGAGGGTTAGGTTTAGTACAGTATGTGGGAAGGATTAGGGTTAGGCTGCGGTGAGGGGGGATTAGGTTTAGGCTGTGGGAAGGGGGGGTCAGGGTTAGGCCCCACCAGGGAGGGTTAGGGTTAGGCCGCAGGTGGGGGAGGGTTAGATTTAGGCTGCGAGGGGGGGGGGGGGGGATTAGGATTAGGCTGTTGGAAGGGGGATCAGGGTTAGGCACCACCAGGGAGTCTTAGGGTTAGGCTGCTGGTGGGGGAGGGTTAGGCATAGGCTGCAGGGAGGAGGGGTTAGGTTTAGGCTGCAGGAAGGAGGGGTTAGGTATAGGCACACCCGGGGAGGGTTAGGGTTAAGCTGCGGGGGAGGGAGGGTTAGGTTTAGGCACCCCCGGGGAGGGTTAGGGTTAAGCTGCAGGGGAGGGAGGGTTAGGTTTAGGCACCCCCGGGGAGGGTTAGGGTTAAACTGCGGGGGAGGAAGGGAGGGTTAGGTTTAGGCACACCCGGGGAGGGTTAGGGTTAAGCTGCGGGGGAGGGTTAGGTTTAGACTGCGGGAAGGGAAGGTTAGGGGGCTATTGGGGGAAGGTAATTCTCACTATTGGAATGCCGCGGTTGGTATATGGACCGCCGGCATTACAAACCCAACCCGCTATAACGGTTTTAGCTATTCTGAATGAAAATAGACAGAAAAAAAAAAATCAAAACAAAACCCAAGTATCATACTGATGGTTTTTACTTACGTTGGTTGGTAGACTGATCTTCCGGGTGTCATTGTTTGCTTTCTGAAACTGATAAAACAATGACCTCAATTACCTTTTACCTTTCCATTCTTCACAGAGAACAGAAACACGCCAGGGTCCTGGTTCTGAGTCACAGGTATATTTCATTGCGCCCGTTCCTAGCGATTGTTACCAAACTGCGCATACATTGCCAGGCTGAAAAAACGCTTCCTTCAGCATTTGCGAGTGATCCAAAGTCATACGCATCTCTGTCATTACCACTGGGTGGTATGGGGCGTACACATGTAAAAGAAATGTTCCAGGTTGCTTTGTTGGCATGTAGCCAGACTTATTATTTATTCTAAGTTATGCATATGCAAAGAGGATGAAACACTCAGACAGGTCTCCTGCATGGGCTAGCCCTGAAGATAGTGATGATGCAGATGCAGAAGTTTGGGAGAGCGGGTGGTGCAATCACTTAGATGTCTACAACACAGAATATGGACGCATGGGCACGTTAAAACTCATCTTGCATTCCGCTCGCTGCATCCGCCCAGAATTGCATTCACATTACGTACGATTTTGAATTCCTGCCCGCTGTAATCAGGATTCGGTAAAATCATGTCTACAATTGTCATTTAATGATGGCCACCACGATTGCAATGATCTCACGCCTTATCAGACATAAAAAAGGGACGCTTATGGAAGTAGACCATTTTTGGCACTTATGTACCCAATTATAGTCCACAAGAATGGATTTTAATTTCTAAAGCAGAGATGTGAAGAGGGGCTCAGAGCTGACCCTAGGCATAGGCAATATAGACAAATACCTAGGGTCATCTGGAAAAGCCTAGGGGCATCTGAGAGAGATTTGATGGCTGGAGGTACACAAGAGGCAAAGACTTGATGGCTGGAGACACACAAGTTGGAGAGACGTGATGGCTGGAGACACACAAGTTGGAGAGACTTGATGGCTGGAGACACACAAGTTGGAGAGACTTGATGGCTGGAGACACACAAGTTGGAGAGACTTGATGGCTGGAGACACACAAGTTGGAGAGACTTGATGGCTGGAGACACAAGTTGGAGAGACTTGATGGCTGGAGACACGCAAGTGGGAGAGACCTGACTAATGGAGACACAGACACCCTCTGCCTCCCCAGTCACCCACTGTTACAAGACAGCGCTCTGCCTCCCCAGTCACCCACTGTCACAAGACCCCTTATCCGGTGCAAAAGGTCCTACACGGGGAGAGGGGAGCACCAGCCAGAATCTTGACTAGGACATCAAATTGGTAAGGTCCAGCCCGGGAGGGGCTGTATGAAGTTTGACCATGTAGGATCTTATGGCACGGATTGCTTCATTGCACACCAATCACTGTAGCAGGACAATCAAAATCATGCAATCATGCTGCAGTGCCGCAGAGCCTAATGACATTGAACACAGCGGCATGGCGTTTGATGATAAGACTCACGTTACCATGCTTGGTTCCAGCTACTCCTGCTAGCGATGGCGACCGGAGAGGGCTGAAGAGTTTCCTCTGCAGATACTGCATTTCAATCATATGTGACCATCTTTTCTAAACCATTAATGGTACAGCTGTGTGCATGTGGAAAGTAGCACTGCCGCTGGGTCAGCGTTTCTGCAATGTATTATATCACCACATGGTGGGAACACACATCTCAGTAAGAAGAATGCAATAGAGGCAACCATCACAATCTCAGAATCGAATGGCAAATCCATCACCGTTAAATCGGAAACACTGATGCTTTGTGACCATTGATTTCTGATAGCCATCCCTACTGTGGTGTGAGGCATATGCAGGGACATTTACTGTGTCTTTTAAAGCCACAGAGCATTTTGCTTCCAGCAAGATTACTCTTTCTACACATTTATGATAAAGTGGTGATAAACCATGCCTTGACTTTCTGTAGGAGACCTCATAGTACACTTTGTAATGACTACTCAAAATACTGTATTGCCTCAACAAGGGCGCTATTCAGGTCAACATATACACAATATGGATAGCAACACCACCAAGAGTGATATTTAAGCAATAGTCTGAGTATTGTGAACACCTTTAAGGGAAAAAAATCTTACTCTATTGAGTGGCGCTCAAAACATTCTCCATAAGTTGGATAGCTTCAATTGTAATGTCCAGTTATCCAGTGTAAGACCAATCAGAATTTTTGGGTTTGATTTTGATACTACACTCCTGCGCCAAATGAATAAGCAGCCTGGATCTAGTGGTAAATAGTGCCACCCACACTAAAAAGTATATAGAAAAGAATAGGTTACCACACCAATACACGGGCGCTTCACAGAGTTTTTGATCTGATACTCTCACACAGAATCTAGTGTCGTGTCTACCTAGACAAAAAATACATGCATAGTGTATTATTGTTATAAATATACAATCGAGATTTTCTGGCGTGAACTCGTACCGAATGGATTGGTCTACATATAGTAGACAAAATCACTGTGTCAAAGTCCAGACGTCAGATCATAACCAGAGATCCTCCCTCTCCAATCAACATCAGATAAGGTCTCCCTCCACATGGACTCAGGATAATTTCATATGAAAATAAAAGAGGATCCAATGGTGCAATACCATAAAAACAATTTAATACAGAAGAATAAAAATGGTACAGGTGGACTCTCACCAATTTTGTTGGTCTAACAAGTAGACAAATGAGCATTCAAAACATACAGGCGTCCCCAGAAAGTCAAGATGCCAGCAAGGGAGTCCTCCACGTGTACCCAGGATACCGTTCACCAACGCGTTTCGATAACAGCTTGTTATCTTCCTCAAGGTGTAATGGTATCCATAATTTCCGGGTTTTTATACCCCTCCCATAAAACATTAAAAAATCCTATTTCCAGACATGGATCATCCTGATAGCTAAACTCTCCCATCACATCATACTGATAAGCCATTCCAGATAGTCCGTTCCATAACATCATTGCGCCGCTCTTTCCCGCTCTTCGGAATCAATCACTGACTGGCGGAAGTGCATCTCAGCGTGTCTCTCTGTCCGGGCGGAAATGCGTCATCCCGCAGCCGTCACTATAGCAACGCGGTGTTTCTCTGGAGCGGACCTGTTACTGTCGTGACCTGCTTGACTGAAGTATGGTGTCCGGTTCAGGTCATACGTAAACAATCGTGTCCTTGTGCTTTGTAGGATAGGCGCCATTTTTATGAAGCCCGTTAGATGGAAAAATAAAACAACAATGTGTCAGATACCGATAACGGGATTAAATCATTATTACCTGACAATAATAATTGAATCATAATTTTTGATAGATCACAACAAGTCCCAAATAGAAATAACCAAATTTAACGTGCAATCGATACAAAAATAAAACTTTACATGGTGTAGGCTAAAATACCTTGAAAGCTAAATTAAATGAACCATTTTGTCTCAAAATCTTTATTGAGCCCTACCGGTTCTAACGTTTTATACTTAAAAATGGCCTGCATCTCTGCCTTGGCCAGTTTTCTAGGTAAATCACCTCCTCTTTTGTCAGGCATTACTTTTTCCAGAGCATAAAAATTGATGATATATTTGGGATCAGATTCATGGACATTTTTAAAGTGCATTGACAAAGCGTGAGTCTCTACTCCTTTTTTAATATTGCGGAGGTGCTCTCCAACTCTAATTTTTAATGCCCTCCCTGTTCTTCCAATATAAAAGCGTTTACAACTACATTCAATGCCATAAATAATATTGGTGGAGTGACATGTAATGAATTCTTTGATCACGTGTTTTTTATCGTTGATCAAAATCTCTTCCTTCTTATTACCAAAAGTATTTGGAATATTCCTACAAGCAACACAGGACCCACATCTATAGAATCCCTTAGATGTTATCCTGGATTGACCCGAAGGTGTATCCAGATGGCTTCGTACTAACTTTGTTTTTAGGTTGGGAGCCCTTCTATAGATGCAGATTGGTCTATCGGGCAGGTCCATCCCAATCACAGGGTCCTTTTTTAATAATGGCCAGTGTTTTTTAAGGATGTTTTTAACTTTGTTGTGTTGAGAGGAATAACTCGTGATGAAGGCCCACTTAAATGGATCATTCTCCTTGTTGGTGTCCTTCATTCTTGGTTCAATAAGAGTTGTTCTCTCTAATTTGGAGACTGTGTCTAACACACTTTCTAATGTGGATTTATCATAGCCTGATTCTTCAAAACATCCTATCATACTTGATGCTTGGGTAAGAAAGGTTTGTTGGTCAGAGCAGTTCCTCTTCAATCTTTTGAATTGGCCCGTTGGAATGCTATCTAGCCAATTGTGATGATGACAGCTTGCCCTGTTGATATATGACCGGGAATCAGTGGGTTTGATATAGTTCCTCGTCTTAAGGGTGCCTTCTTCTACATAGATGCTAAGGTCTAAAAAATTGACCTGTGCCTGGCTAACGTCAAATGTTAATTTGACGTGCTGGTCATTTGTATTAAGGTATAGACAAAACTGCTCCAAGGTCCCTAAGTCACCCTCCCAAATGAAAAAGATATCATCTATGTATCTATGCCATGTCACCAGGTTCGCCCCGTGGGTGCCTTCGGTCCAGACATATTTGTCCTCCCAGGCACCCATAAAGATGTTGGCGTAACTAGGGGCGAACCTGGTGCCCATGGCAGTCCCGCACTTCTGCAGGAAAAAATCCTCCTTAAAGATGAAATAATTATTATATAAAATGAAACTAATCCCCTCTATGATAAATTCCTGCATGTTTCCTGACAACTCTGACCTCAAAAGTGTTTCTTTAACTGCTTTTATCCCTAACGTATGATCTATATTTGTATAAAGGGAATTTACATCGGCAGTTACTAAGAAATAGGTCTCTTTCCAAACAATACCATTTAAGATGCGTATGGCATCTCCTGTGTCTTTCAAATGTGACCGATTAAGTACCACAAAGGGCTGCAGGTGGTGATCTATCATATGTGATAGATTCGCGGTCAAAGACTCTACCCCTGAGACGATAGGCCTCCCAGGGGGTTTCACCATACTTTTGTGCATTTTGGGCAGCACATAAATAGTAGGTATTACCGGATACTCCACAAATAGAAATTTACTCTCGGCATCTGTGATAACTCCTTTTTTGCTGTATTTCTCTATCAAGTCTTTTA
Organism: Pseudophryne corroboree; assembly: GCF_028390025.1. NCBI lineage: Eukaryota > Metazoa > Chordata > Amphibia > Anura > Myobatrachidae > Pseudophryne > Pseudophryne corroboree. The sequence goes on from NC_086447.1 coordinate 906,562,513, forward strand.
ATGAATTTTGAATCTTCTTAGTGGGGTCCCCACGCATCTGTTTATATGTGGATTTATCCCCCAACTGTCGATAGATTTCCTCCTCATAATCTATCCTATTCATGAGAACAATGCCTCCCCCCTTGTCGGCGGGCTTAATGATGAGTTCCTTATTTGACGTTAAGGTCTTAATGGCCCCCCTTTCTTGATGACTAAGGTTATATTGGATTCGTTCTTTCTCGAGTTTCTCACAGTCTTCTTTGACTGAGTGCATGAAGGTTTCTATAAAGCACCCCTTGAGGTAGGCAGGGTAGAAAGTGGACTTGGGTTTGAAAGAACTGGTTTGGTTCATTTCGGTGACCACAGCTTCTCCCTCTTTAATTTTGAAAAATTTCTTTAAAGTCAGTTTCCTGGTAAATTTCTCGATATCTATAAAGAGATCGAATTGGTTGGCCCTTACAGCAGGGGCATACGTAGACACGACACTAGATTCTGTGTGAGAGTATCAGATCAAAAACTCTGTGAAGCGCCCGTGTATTGGTGTGGTAACCTATTCTTTTCTATAAGACCAATCAGACTTTACAGAGCAAGCAGCAGTGGATTTCAATACAATAAACTTCTACTTATTGGTACAAGACCAAGGCCTGACTTTATAGAACATCCTACTTGCATCTGCTACAGGCCATCAGAAATCTAAACTCTGCAAGTCTTAGAGTTACATCTGAACATCATTGAACATGGGTTAAATATTGCTATTATTACATTTACCATTTTATGACTTTCAGATATTGGTAATTTGCTGGGGGGGAAAAAAGATAGGAGCAATTAGTCTCACCACTGCTGGGACACTTGAGCTTCGTTTCTTGGTTGTGTCATCCTAATAATTGGAAGAATGTAATCATTAGTATCAGGAATCGGCCTCTTAGGACATTAAATTTTTCCTGGAAAAACATGGTGGTTATTCTAGGGCTTTTACTGCATAGAACCGTACACAGGTGCAGTACACATTCGGAAAGACGCTATCGGCTGCTTTAAAACTGGTATTACATTGTGTAGCCACTTAATACATCATGCTGTGTCATGGTGTGTCTTCTGCGGGAGCAAAGAGATGCGGCTGAGCCCGTAGGGGGCAGGACTGGGCTGCACACGTCATTAGACCCCCGCACCCATTGAGACAAAGTGGAGCAAATCGTGGGTCCATGGGGAAAGGACAATCTGCATAATTTTAACCCTGTCCCCTCCACACGGTCCCGCAATACCAAGTATTATATCCACACATGGCCCATTACTCTAGGAAGTGGGTGTAAATTGAGAGTCCACCCATTTTTGCCGGGTCCTGGGGATTACCCAAAAAATCGTGAGTCTCCCGCACCTTCTGGGAGAGTAGGTAAATTATGTTGCGGAAAAACAATAGGTAAATGAGGACACAACCAGGGCCGTATTATCCATAAGGCTGACTAGGCTGACGCCTAGGTGCTCCGCAGGGACTAAGGGCCCATAAATTTTTGGGGTCAACCCATATTAGATTGACAGGGTAGTTAGGTTGACCTGTAAAAGGCCGACAGGGTTTATGGTCGACAGATACAAAAGGTTAACAGGACAAAAAGTTTGACATGAAAATAAAAATGGTCGACACCATGCTTTGGGCATGGTGTCTCGTTCCACTACCTCTGAACAGGTAGTGAAAAAAATGTTGTGTTGTCCGTATGTGTGCTGACCATTTGCACCTGTAGACCTATTGTATCTGTCAACTTTAGACACAGTCGACCTTTTACCTGTCGACCCAATGACCAGGTAGATCTTTTGTACCTGTCGACCTAATGTGTGTCAACCATATGGGGTCGAACTGTAGACTTTTTACCTAATTAGGGTCGAACTTTCATCTATACCCTCACCTGCACCCTAGGGCTCCAATGGTTAAAGGCACTTTGCACTCTGCGCTCTAGCAAGGCACACTCGTAGTCAGCTGAACTTTGTTTTGAGACAATGATGGGAGAAAGGGACAGTGGACCAATAGCGCACCAGCGTTATTTCAATAGAGAAAAGAAAAGGAAGAATGACTGCGCTGTGAGAGAAGAGGTCAGCAGACTTGATTTCAACTGGGTATTGGTGTTCGTGTGACTACTGAAAGTGTGAATGATGGCGGAAGATCAGCTTACCAACGTCACCTGTAGCAGGGTGAGAGTGACATGCCAGAGGGGGCGAGAAATACCTGAAAGCCTAGGGGCCTGTCCACGGGTTAATACAGCCCTGGACACATCTGTAGTGCTCTTCACTGATTTCTCATCCTTCTGTTGGTCTTGACTGATTAGTGTAGCTCATTGCGCTGCTATATTCAGCCACTTTCTCCAACAGGACATTTTTGAATGTTTTTGTACCAGTCTTAACCGTGGCCTATATGTAAATTAACATATAGCAACTACCACCCTCCATACCCACCCATTTACCTGAATCAGTGAGACAGCTCAAGTCATTAATATTGATTCACTGGGGCTCTCTGGACAAGCTCAAATGGAGCTTCTGAGTGTTGGCTCTGTGATCTATGTAATGGAGTGGGATATGGTCCTTATGTTGACATCACTTAGGTTGACAGTCATTAGGTCGACCACTATTGATCGACATACATTAGGTTGACACCTGGAAAAGTTTGACATGGGCATTAGGTCCACATGGCAAAGGTCAACACATGAAAAATTTGATATGAGTTTTTCACAATTTTTTTTTTCTTAATTTTTTGAACTTTTTCATACTTTACGATCCATGTGGATTATGATTGGGAATAGTAACCTGGCCCGAAGCATGCCGAGCGAAGCGAGCTATGCGAGGGGACACGTTCGCTAATTGGGGTTCCCGGTCACTTTACAAAGAAAACAACATTAAAAAAACTAATGTCGACTGTTTTCCATGTCAACCCGTCGACCATGTCGACATTTTCAAGGTGTGGTCGAACTAATGAGTGTCGACCTAAATATGGTCGTCCCAACAAACCCATTCCAATGGATGAAGACACCACCTCACATCGCTGCAATATTCCATGTCCACCATTATTCATTCACATAGTTGGCAAATATTATCAATAGAGGGACAATACCGTGCATATGGAGACTGCCAATAGCTCTGGAAGATTGCCTCAGATGTATGGGAAATAAGGTGGGCAGCACTTACCCATGGATTCTATTGACAGTACATATCCAATATAAGATTTGCCCACTTACAGCTAGAAACTATGGGCCATTCTGCCTTGTGAGCTTCCTCTAAGTGATCTGGTTTCCCCCCAAATGACAAAAACAAACTGAGAGATACATCACCCCCCTGGTGCACTGGTTCCCAAGCTACACCCTACTGTAACATATATTTTTTTTCACGACACCCCTAGGCCGAAAGTTTCTTATTGATAAATTCAAAATAAAATATTAAATTAGGACAACTGTGCTGACCTGTCACCCTTAGGGTCAGTTAAGTGGCGGTGCACAGAGTTACACTTTTGTTTGTCCACATATTTCATGATTGGCAGCTGCCAGCACAGGTTTTGCCTATCACAAAGACCATAAATACTTTGATTCAATCCCGGACCATGTGATAGGCACGACATCCAATTTGAGAATCACAGCCCCAGTGTGTTGGTGTGTGTCAATTAAATAATGGGTATAGATTGCAAGCTCCACTGGTCAGGGACTGATTGAAATACTTTCTGAAAAGTGTTGTGGGATATGTGTGCGTTATAAAAATAACGGTTAAGAATAGTAATAAAATATGCGTCAAACAAGAAATTACAATTCTAGATATATTGTGCATTATTGTTAGCGCTACTTTAGAGAACTGGGTGATATTTCCACTGACATTCTGTTCTCCTATACAGTGTATGTGCTGTGTATTGGAAGCGTGCAAGGACTAACCCACCGCCGTACCTGAACGTCATTTATACAGGCCATCAAGGTGTCACGCGTGGCGGTGCTGATCATATACCACAGATCATCCTGGTGCACTTTGCTGCTCTGCAGCTTGAACGTCACAGTCACCCCTCCTGTGAAGTTCACAAAGGCTTCTGCGGGGTCCCCCCAGTGCAGGTTTTGGTATGAACCCAGGAGTCTAAAACAGAACACAAAGACTTATGGACCTCATTCAGTAAGGATTGCAAATTCTGCTTATTAGCGTGTAACATCACGCAGCTGCCACGATCACGCCTATGCTATGCCCCCAGTTCACGCCCCCAGGCCCTGTGCATGTGCCCGCATAATGTTAGTAATTTTTTACGCTTGGATTGCGTTTTGCGATCCAACCCAAATAGGGCCCAATATTTGGCTTTTTTTTTTTTATTTCAAATTATTATTTATTTATTTTTGTTACCTATTTGTAGATGTGCTAAAAATCTGTGTTTAAAAAAGTAAATGGTGTGAAAATTGATGACCGTAAAGATCAAGGTTCATATGTGGTCTCATTGCTTACAATAAACTCCCATACTGCAAGTGGAAATAATAGTAATTACACATTTACTTATATTGTGATTGAAAATCATGCTGGAGAAAAAAATAGCTGAATGACCTTTTAAAAAACTCTAATCCCCTCTTAGCTCCTCAAACGGAACTTTCCAGCTGCGGCGCTAACTGCGAGCCAATCACCAAATTGCTTTAGCCGGTCCCCCCTTCTGGCCCTTTGTTTAGTTACCTACTCTACAGATGCCTCTACAAGGGCAGTTCCCAATTGCTGGAGTGTGAAACTATGAACGGACATGTTTCAGGAAAGGTGTAATGGATTATGGGAGTCATTCCGAGTTGATCGCTCGCTAGCTACTTTTAGCAGCCATGCAAATGCATAGTCGCCGCCCACGGGGGAGTGTATTTTAGCTTTGCAAGTGTGCAAACGCGTGTGCAGCCGAGCAGGAAGAAAAAGTTTTTGTGCAGTTTCTGAGTAGCTCTGGACTTACTCAGCCTTTGCGATCACTTCAGTGTTTTTGGTCCCGGAATTGACGTCAGACACCCGCCCAGCAAACGCCTGGACACGCCTGCGTTTTCCCAAACACTCCCAGAAAACGGTCAGTTGACACCCATAAACGCCCTCTTCCTGTCGGTCTCCTTGCGATCAGCTGTGCGAATGAATTCTTCATTAAATCCATCGCATAGCAACGATTCGCTTTGTACCCGTACAACGTGCCTGCGCATTGCAGTGCATATGCATGCGCAGTAGTAACCTGTTCACTGCGCTGTGAAAAACACCAGCGAGCGATCAACTCGGAATGACCCCTTATGATAGGAAAGGATCTGATAGGAAAGGATCTAGAAAGCTTTTACTAGCAGTACTATGGTTGCTCAGAATGTCCGTCGGAACATGGCTGACAGTGCCGGGGCAACCACGTATTTAGATGCAGTATCTGGCTGCGACAAGCCCTCATCTGACTAGCAAACCCCCCCTTCCCCGCTACCACCCATAAATGCCCATCGAAACTGTCGCTATTTGTGCTCCATCCGGAGCAGCCGCAGACTTAAAACATCATCCTCTTGCGTCCAAAATCTACACCGCGTCCACTCTTTATGTTAGGTAAAAATTTGTTGCTACAGGATATTCATTTTTTTTCCTTTTAATCTACATGTCAATGAGAAGACAAATAATTACTTTGCATAGGCTTTTTCCAGAAGGCAAGGCCAGAATTCATTTGCGCAAGACGGATGCACGGACAAGTACTGCCCATTGAGAAATGGCAACATGTCATCTACAACGATATCCACCCACTCTCCGAGATGCCACAGCTGAAAAGAAAGCCATTTGGGGAATATTACAAGTAGAAAATCATATCTAAGTTAAGATAAAGACAAAAAATTGATTATTATAATTGATTAGTCGTTGCAAATCATTCTATAACGATATTTACATATATTTATCAGAAGAAAAATAAAATATTTGTAAGATCGCAAATACTGTGATTTATACCTTAGACAACTGTAGCCACACTGGGGAATTAGGGGGAGATTTATCAAAGCTTGGAGAAATATAAAGTAGAGAGAGATAAAAGACCAACCAATCAGCTCCTGACTGTCATTTTTCAAACACAGTCTGTAACATGGCAGTTAGGAGCTGATTGGCTGGTACTCTATCTCCGTCCATAAATCTCTTTCCAATGCTTGAGGCCCATACACACTAGGCAATATAGTAAACGATATTGCTAATTTTTACCCTCCTGAGTGATATCGCTTACCTTATCGCCCAGTGTGTACGCTACTGACGACAGCCAATGCGCGGCCCCGCGGGTTGCCCGTGCAGACAGCTCAATTTGGACTCATCAAACAAAGCTGCATGCCCGGCCCGGCCAGGCTCCGGCATGATGTCATTGTGCGATATTGCTATGCCCACGTCGGGCAGCTCAGGCCGGGCCGGGGACACACTAGGCAATGTCGCTCATGGAGCACATCACCTAGTAGTGTGTATCCACCTTAAGTACTGTACATAGGGGCCCAATCCTCAAAGAGTTTTAGCTATTTAAAAATCGTTGCGTATGATAAATAGTGGCCCAGCCAATCAGCTCCCAACTGTCATTTTTCAAACACATGACAGTTACGAGCTGATTGGCTGGAGCACCATTTATCATAAGCAAAAAGTTTTAAATAGCTGAAACTCATTGATAAATGGGCCCCACAGACTCCAAAGTACCAACCAGGTATTTTTATCGCCCTTACAAAGCACACAGCTAAAATAATGAGTAAAAGTAATAATTACTGTGTCACTTACCCTGAAATGGAAGATTCCGGCATAGTTCTTACTGAATCTCTGGTTTGTCGGTACAACGTTCTTCAATAGTGTGGAGTTGAGTGTGAGAGCGCCCATTGCAGATAACACCCAGCAGTCACCTGCAGAGCACATCAGGTATGTCCAGGTTTTCCATGTTGCATTATACAGTAACCTGTGCTAGGTATCTACAGTCTCCTGGTCACACAGATGAGCCCCTTTCATCCAATACAAACTAACGTGAGCTAATGGCCGATGGGATTTGCCACAGAGACTGTCAATTCGTCCTACTCCCATGTTCTTCATGGAACACTCATGACCAAATGCAGACTGGAAATCAGCTTTCCTCAGAACCAGTGTAATTCTTCATATGTGTCCCTGATCAAAGGGACAGAATTGCAAGCTACATGGGTGGTCTTGACCTAATCCAGGGATCTAGCAAACATACTGGGAGTTGTGTAAAGTAGCCCCCTAGGTCCCTAACCTATGAATTTTCTCACATCTGCTAATGACCAGAAACTATTAAGATGCACCAATCATATGTATGTGAGTATTGGTGGCAGCCATTTTGTTGGAGCTCATTTATTCTAAATTCCAACTCACAAATAGTTGTTTTCTACTCTTGAGAATCTAGACCTGCAGAATTTACAAATAGAAAAATAAGAGAATAAAGTTGTTTGAAGGTATTGTCTACAGCATACAGTACAATGTTCCTTACCAAGTTGACTTTGCAGAATGTCAAATAGATTCATGTCATCCACAATGAAATGTGGATTTTTGCACAGGTCCTGTAGTGTTAAAAAAAAATAAAAGTGAAAAAAGGAAAAACGGAAAGAAAAAAAAAATGTAATTATTGTACAAATCAAACAGTTATTTAAAGTTTACAAAAATCTCTAAATTGTTGGCTTGATTACAGTGCCTTGCTAAAGTATTTACCCCCCTTGGCTTTTTAAATATTTTGTTACATTACAACGTGTAATTTAATTTTTTTAATCTGAATTTAATTTTTATAAATAAAAATCTGAAAATTGGCATGTGCATATGTATTCACTCCCTTTGCTATGAAGCCCCTCAAAAGTTCTGGTGCAACCAATTACCATCAGAAGACACATAATTAGTGAAATAAAGTCCACCTGTGTGTCACATGATCTGTCAGTATAAAAACACCTTTTCTGAAAGGCCCCAGAGGCTGCAACACCACTAAGCAAGATGCATCACACCATGAATACCAAGGAGCTCTCCAAACAAGTCAGGGACAAAGTTGTTGAGATGTACAAGTCAGGGTTGGGTTATAAAAAAATATCCAAATCTTTGATGATCCTCTGGAGTACCATTAAATCCATCATCTTCAAATGGAAAGAACATGGTACCACAACAACCTGCGAAAAGACTGCCCGCTGCCAAAACTCACAGACCGGGCAAGGAGGTCATTAATCAGAGAGGCAGCACAGAGACCAAAGGTAATCCTGAAGGAGCTACAGAGTTCCACAGCAGAATATCGTGTATCCGCGCATGTGACCACAATAAGCCGTACACTCCATAGAGCTGGGCTTTATGGAAGAGTGGCCCGAAAAAAGCCATTACTTAAAAATAAGAAGGCACATTTTGAGTTTGCCAAAAGCCATGTGGATGACTCCCCAAATGTATAGAGGAAGGTGCTCTGGTCAGATGAAAATAAGATTTTAAATCTACCGGTAAATCTTTTTCTCCTAGTCCGTAGAGGATGCTGGGGACTCCGTAAGGACCATGGGGGGTATAGACGGGCTCCGCAGGAGACATGGGCACTCTAAAGACTTTAGGATAGAATGGGTGTGCACTGGCTCCTTCCTCTATGCCCCTCCTCCAGACCTCAGTTAGAGAAACTGTGCCCAGAGGAGACGGACAGTACGAGGAAAGGATTTTTGTTAATCTAAGGGCAAGATTCATACCAGCCCACACCATCCACACTGTATAACCTGGAATATACGTAACCAGTTAACAGTATGAACAAAACAGTATCAGCCAACAACTGATCTTAACTGTAACATAACCCTTATGTAAGCAACAACTATATACAAGTCTTGCAGAATTTTGTCCACACTAGGACGGGCGCCCAGCATCCTCTACGGACTAGGAGAAAACGATTTACCGGTAGGTTTAAAATCTTATTTTCTCTTACGTCCTAGAGGATGCTGGGGACTCCGTAAGGACCATGGGGATTATACCAAAGCTCCAAACCAGGCGGGAGAGTGCGAATGACTCTGCAGCACCGATTGAGCAAACATGAGGTCCTCATCAGCCAGGGTATCAAACTTGTAGAATTTTGCAAAAGTGTTTGAACCCGACCAAGTAGCCGCTCAGCAAAGCTGTAAAGCCGAGACGCCTCGGGCAGCCGCCCAAGAAGAGCCCACCTTCCTAGTGGAATGGGCCTTTACAGAATTTGGTACCAGCAATCCAGCCGTAGAATGAGCCTGCTGAATCGTGTTACAGATCAAGCGAGCAATAGTCTGCTTAGAAGCAGGAGCGCCAACCTTGTTGGCCGCATATAGGACAAACAGAGCTTCTGTTTTCCTAATCCGAGCCGTCCTGGCTACGTAAATTTTTAAGGCCCTGACTACATCAAGGGATTTGGAATCCTCCAAGTCTCCCGTAGCCACAGGCACCACAATAGGTTGGTTCATATGAAACAATGACACCACCTTAGGTAAAAATTGAGGACGAGTCCTCAACTCTGCTCTATCCACATGGAAAATTAGATAGAGGCTCTTATTGAGACAAGGCCGCCAATTCGGACACCCGCCTTGCAGATGCCAAGGCCAACAACATGACCACCCTCCAAGTGAGAAACTTTAATTCAACCGTTTGAAGAGGCTCAAACCAGTGAGATTTTAGGAACTGTAACACCACGTTAAGGTCCCATGGTGCCACTGGGCGCACAAAATGGGGCTGGATGTGTAGCACTCCCTTTACAAAAGTCAGGACTTCAGGGAGAGAAGCCAATTCTTTCTGGAAGAATATAGATAGGGCCGAAATCTGTACCTTAATGGAGCCTAACTTTAGGCCCATATCCACTCCTGTCTGTAGAAAGTGGAGAAAACGGCCCAAATGGAAATCTTCTGTAGGAGCATTCTTGGCTTCACACCATGAAACATACTTCCTCCAGATACGGTGATAATGTTTCGCAGTCACCTCCATCCTAGCCTTTATCAGAGTAGGGATGACTTCTTCCGGAATACCCTTCCCAGCTAGGATTCGGTGTTCAACCGCCATGCCGTCAAACGTAACCGCGGTAAGTCTTGGAACACGCAGGGCCTCTGCTGCAACAGGTCCTCCCTGAGAGGAAGAGGCCATGGATCTTCTGTGAGCAGTTCCTGAAGATCTGAATACCAGGCCCTTCGAGGACAATCTGGAACAATGAGTATTGTCTGCACTCTTTTTCGTCTTATGATTCTCAATATTTTTGAGATGAGAGGAAGAGGAGGGAACATATAGACCGACTGAAACACCCATGGTGTCACCAGGGCGTCCACAACTACTGCCTGAGGGTCCCTTGACCTTGCACAATACCTCCGAAGCTTCTTGTTGAGGTGTGACGCCATCATGTCTATTTGAGGAAGTCCCCAAAGACTTGTTATTTCTGCAAAAACTTCTTGATGAAGTCCCCACCTCCTGGATGGAGAGTGTGTCTGCTGAGGAAGTCTGCTTCCCAGTTGTCCACTCCCGGAATGAATACTGCTGACAGAGCGCTTACGTGATTTTCTGCCCAGCGCAAAATCCTGGTGGCTTCCGCCATTGCCACTCTGCTCCTTGTCCCGCCTTGGCGGTTTACATGAGCCGCGGCTGTGACGTTGTCTGATTGAATCAGAACTGGTAGGTCTCGAAGAATATTCTCCACTTGTCGTAGGCCGTTGTATATGGCCCTCAATTCCAGTATGTTGATGTGTAGACAAGCCTCCTGGCTTGACCACAGTCCCTGAAAATTCCTTCCTTGTGTGACTGCTCCCTATCCTCGGAGGCTCGCGTCCGTGGTCACCAGAACCCAGTCCTGAATGCCGAACCTGCGACCCTCTAGAAGGTGAGCACTTTGCAGCCACCACAGGAAAAACACCCTGGCCCTGGGGGACAGGGTTATTTTCTGATGAATTTGAAGGTGGGACCCGGACCACTTGTCCAGAAGGTCCCACTGAAAAGTCCTTGCATGAAACCTGCCGAAGGGGATGACCTCGTAGGTCGCCACCATTTTCCCCAGTACTCGAGTGCATTGATGGACTGACACTCTTTTCGGTTTTAACAGGTCTCTGACCATGTTCTGGAGTTCCTGGGCTTTTTCCATTGGGAGAAAAACCCTCTTTTGTTCTGTGTCCAGAATCATGCCTAAGAAAGACAGCCGAGTCGTTGGAACCAACTGTGACTTTGGTAGATTTAGAATCCAGCCATGTTGCTGTAGTACTCCCAGGGAGAGCGACACGCTTTTCTGCAACTGTTCCTTTGATCTCGCTTTTATCAGGAAATCGTCCAAGTACGGGATAATTGTGACTGCTTGCCTGCACAGGAGCACCATCATTTCTGCCATTACTTTGGTGAACATCTGAAACTGGTAATGACAGTCCTGTACAGCGAATCTCAGGTATACCCGATGAGGAGGATATATGGGTACGTGACACCATAAAATCCCCCCCTTCCAGGCTGGAGATAACTGGCCTGAGCGATTCCATCTTGAACTTGAACCTTTTTAAGTACAGGTTCAGGGATTTTAAATTTAGAATGGGTCTGACCGAGCCATCCGGTTTCGGGACCACAAATAGGGTTGAATAGTACCTTTTCCCTGATGTATTATGGGAACCTTGATAATCACTTGCTGTTGACACAGCTTTTGAATTGCAGCTAAAACTATCTCCCTCTCTGGGGGAGAAGCTAGCAAAGCCGATTTGAAGAATCGGCGAAGAGGCACGTCTTCAAATTCCAGCTTGTAGCTTTGGGATACTATTTCCATCGCCCAAGGATCCACGTCCGACTGACCCCAGACGTGGCTGAAGAGTCGAAGACGGGCCCCCACTGGTGCGGACTCCCTCAGTGGAGCCCCAGCGTCATGCAGTGGATTTAGTAGAAGCCGGGGAGGACTTCTGTTCCTGGGAACTGGCCGTAGCAGGCGTTCTTTTCCCTCTACCCTTACCTCTGGCAAGGAAGGAAGAGCCCCGACCTCTTCTGGACTTATGCGACCGAAAAGACTGCATCTGATACTGTGGTGTTAACTTTTGCTGTGGGGGAACATAAGGCAAAAAAGCAGATTTACCCGCGGTAGCTGTGGAAACCAGGTCCGCGAGACCTTCCCCAAATAAAACCTCACCCTTGTTGTAAGGTAAAACTTCCATATGCCTCTTTGAGTTGGCATCACCCGTCAATTGGCGGGTCCACAGTGCTCGCCTAGCCGAGATCGCCATGGCTTTGGCCCTTGAACCTAGTAGCCCGACGTCTCTCATATACAAGACTGCGTCTTTGATGTGACCTAAGGTCAACAAAATGGTATCCCTCTCTAGGGTATCAATATCAGCTGACAAGGTATCTGTCCAAGCTGCTACCGCGCTACAAACCCAAGCCGATGCTATTGCCGGTCTGAGCAAAGCACCCGTATGTGTATTGGTGACTGTAGCGCCACCTTCTTGGATAAGCGCGTTAAAGCCTTGTCCACCCTGGGCGAGGATTCCCACTGTACCCTGTCCTGTGCCGGGAAAGGATACGCCATAAGAATTCTTTTGGGAATCTGCAGTTTTTTGTCTGGAGTTTCCCAAGCTTTTTCAAATAATGCGTTCAGCTCATGAGATGGGGGAAAGGTTACCTCAGGTTTCTTTTCCTTAAACATGTGCACCCTCGTGTCAGGGACAGAGGGGTCATCTGTGATATGCAAAACCACTTTTATTGCAATAATCATATAATGAATACTTTTGGCCACCCTTGGGTGTAACCTTGCATCATCGTAGTCGACACTGGAGTTAGAATCCGTGTCGGTATCAGTGTCTGATATTTGGGATAGGGGACGTTTTTGAGACCCTGAAGGGCCCTGTGACACAGTTAAAGCCATGGATTGACTCCCTGCTTTTTCCCTGGACTCTGCTTTGTCCAATCTTTTATGTAATAAAGTCCCATTTGCATTTAAAACATTTCACATGTCCAACCAATCAGGTGTCGGCGTTGCCGACGGAGACACCACAATCATCTGCTCCACTTCCTCCTTAGATGAGCCTTCCGCTTCAGACATGCCGACACACGCGTACTGACACCCCCACACACTCAGGGATATATCTATATGGAGACAGTTCCCCCAATAAGGCCCTTTGGAGAGACAGAGAGAGAGTATGCCAGCACACACCCAGCGCCACCGAACTGGAATAAAATCCCAGTAGTACAGCGCTTTTTAATATATATATATATATATATATATATATATATAAATACACTTCACTGCGCCAATTACATGTGCCCCCCCCCCCCCTCTTTTATGCCCTCTGTAACTGTGTTCAGCAGGGGAGAGTCCGGGGAGCCAGCTTCTGCAGTGTGCTGTGGAGAAAATGACGCTGGTTAGTGCTGGAAGGATCAAGCCCCGCCCCCTCACCGGCGGGCTTCGGTCCTGCTCAAATTATTTATACTGGCGGGGGTTTATTAATATACTGCCTCTGCAGTATCTATTGTATATGCCAGTGTCCCTTGAGGTTAATAATGCTGCCCAGGGCGCCCCCCCCTGCGCCCTGCACCCGTACAGTGCCTGTTGTGTGTGATCTGTGTGGGAGCAATGGCGCGCAGCGTAACCGCTGCGCATTACCTCAGTGAAGATCATGAAGTCTTCTGCCGCCTTTGAAGTCTTCTTTCTTCTCATACTCACCCGGCTTCTGTCTTCCGGCTCTGAGGAGGGCGGCGCGGCTCCAAGACAAACGGCGAGGGTGAGACCTGCATTCCGACTCCCTCTGGAGCTAATGGTGTCCAGTAGCCTAAGAAGCAGAGCCTATCATTTAAGTAGGTCTGCTTCTCTCCCCTCAGTCCCACGATGCAGGGAGCCTGTTGCCAGCAGTGCTCCCTGAAAATAAAAAACCTAACAAAAGTATTTTTCAGAGAAACTCAGGAGAGCTCCCTGTAATGCACCCAGTCGCCTCTGGGCACAGGATCTAACTGAAGTCTGGAGGAGGGGCATAGAGGGAGGAGCCAGTGCACACCCTTTCTATGCTAAAGTCTTTAGAGTGCCCATGTCTCCTGCGGAGCCCGTCTATACCCCCCATGGTCCTTACGGAGTCCCCAGCATCCTCTAGGACGTAAGAGAAACTAAAATGTAACTTTTCAGTCACCAAGGAAAACGCTATGTCTGGCGCAAATCCAACACATCCCATCACCCCAAGAACACCATCCCCACAGTGAAACATGGTGGTGGTGGCAGCATCATGCTGTGGGGATGTTTTTCAGCAGCGGGGACTGTGAAACTGTTTCGATTTGAGGCAAAGATGGATGGTGCTAAATACAGGGATGTTCTTAAGCAAAACCTGTTTCAGTCTGCCTGTGATTTGAGACTGGGATGGACCTTCACCTTCTAGTACGACAATGACCCGAAGCATACTGCTAAAGCAACACTCGAGTGGTTTAAGGGGAAACATTTAAATGTGTTGAAATGACCTAGTGAAAGCCCAGATCTCAATCCAATTGAGAATCTGTGGTCAGACTTGAAGATTGCTGTTCACAAGCGGAAACCAACCAACATGAAGGAGCTGGAGCAGTTTTGCCTTGAAAATGGGCAAAAATCCCAGTGGCAAGATGTGGCAAGCTCATAGAGACTTATCCAAAGCAACTTGCAGCTGTAATTGCCGGAAGAGGTGGCTCTACAAAGTACTGACTCCAGGGGGGTGAATAGTTATGCACGCTGGAGTTTTCTGTTATTTTGTCCTATTTGTTGTTTGGTTCACAATAATTAAATACATCTTCAAAGTTGTAGCCATGTTCTGTGAATGAAATGATGCAAACCTTCAAACAATCCATTTTAATTCCAGGTTAGTGAGGCAACAAAACATGAAAAATGCAAAGGGGGGTGAATACTTTAGCAAGGCACTGTTAATACTGGGCATTGTAACATTTGTGAATGCAATACATTGATGTGAGCCTTATTGGTATGGTTTCCAAATTTGTGGGACAGTCCGGGTGATTGGCACTGAAAGTCTGTAATTTGGCATACTTATGTTCCTAAAAGACAAATGTGCCACATGTGGATAGAGAGGTTCCAAAGCAGCTGCACCTACTCTCTCATAGAGGCTGACTCTGAGCCGAACGCAGCAGCGTTGTCGGATGCACTGGCGCAATATTTTCCATCTATGCATGCGTCTGAGTTGTACCGCGCATGCTTTCCTGATTTTATACATATGTAGCAGCCCTGATCATTGCCACAATGCGTACGCAAGTGAACAGGTATCGTAGCAATGACTTAGGGGGTTATTCCGAGTTGATCGCTCGCTAGCAGTTTTTAGCAGCCGTGCAAACACATTGTCGCTGCCCACTGGGGAGTGTATTTTCACTTTGCAGAAGTGCGAACGCCTGTGCAGCAGAGCGCCTGCAAAAACATTTTGTGCAAAACAAGACCAGCCCTGAACTTACTCTTCGTGTGCGTTGATTCTAACATTGGAGGGTTGGCTTTTGACGTCACACACCCGCCCAGCGTTCGCCAAGCCACGCCTGCGTTTTCCCTGGCACGCCTGCGTTTTTCTAAGCACTCCCTGAAAACGGTCAGTTACCACCCAGAAACGCCCCTTTCCTGTCAATCTTCTTGCGGCCGCTAGTGCGAATGAAAACATCGCTGGAACCTGTGCAAAACCACAATGGCCTTTGTACCCGTACGTTGCGTGTGCGCAATGCAGTGCTTTTGCATGCACAGAAATGCCTATTTTTAGCCTGATCACTACGCTACGAACAACGGCAGCTAGCGATCAACTCGGAATGACCCCCTTAGTGCGCCTGGGTGCAAACAGTCGCACCCGTGATCACACAATGTAATTCCAATGGATCTCTGCTGCAACTACATGCAAGTGCCTGCCGGCAGCACATGTTTTGTGGCAATGTGGTTACACCTGCAAACAGTTGAGAGTGCAATGAGGGCTGCTACATCTGTATACACAGTTGCACACACAGTAGCACAAATGTTGGGGGCCTTTCTGGATGGTGAATGGGAGGTAAGAGGGAGAAGTCTACAAAGATGCAGGGAGATGTTCCGTATAATAGGAGTATGAGGGGGAAATTTACTAAGCTCCCGATTTTGACCGAGATGCCGTTTTTTCATCAAAGTGTCATCTCGGTAATTTACTAAACACTAATCACGGCAGAGATGAGGGCATTCGTAATTTTTTGCAAGTCCAAGTAAAAAATTACGAATGAATACACCATCGGTCAAAACGCGGCTGTTTAAGTATGAATCTCGGTCATTTACTAAGAAGTGCAAAGCAAAAAACAAACAAACACTGCCGTGAAAAATTACAACTCGTAAAAAAGTGCTAAAAAAAAACAGACCTACTTTTTTTTTCCGTGATTGGATAGGCATGCAGGGATCCATGAGATCCGTGCATGTATATCAGTGGGAAGGGGTGGGAAAGTTGTTATTTTATTAAAAAAAATTGCGTGGGGTCCCCCCTCCTAAGCATAACCAGCCTCGGGCTCTTTGAGCCGATCCTGGTTGCAGAAATATGGGGGGAAAAATGACAGGGGTTCCCCCATATTTAAGCAACCAGCATCGGGCTCTGCGCCTGGTCCTGGTCCCAAAAATACGGGGGACAAAAAGAGTAGGGGTCCCCCGTATTTTTAAAACCAGCACCGGGCTCCACTAGCTGGACAGATAATGCCACAGCCGGGGGTCACTTTTATATAGTGCCCTGCGGCCGTGGCATCAAAAATCCAACTAGTCACTCCTGGCCGGGGTACCCTGGGGGAGTGGGGACCCCTTCAATCAAGGGGTCCCCCCCCCCCAGCCACCCAAGGGCCAGGGGTGAAGCCCGAGGCTGTCCCCCCCCATCCAATGGGCTGCGGATGGGGAGGCTGATAGCCTTTGTTGTAAAAGAAAAGATATTGTTTTTAGTAGCAGTACTACAAGGCCCAGCAAGCCTCCCCCGCATGCTGGTACTTGGAGAACCACAAGTACCAGCATGCGACGGAAAAACGGGCCCGCTGGTACCTGTAGTACTACTACTAAAAAAATACCCAAAAAAAGACAAGACACACACACCGTGAAAGTATAATTTTATTACATACATACACACATACATACATACTTACCTTAAGTTCCCACGCAGGTCGGTCCTCTTCTCCAGTAGAATCCAAGGGGTACCTGTTGAAGAAATTATACTCACGAGATCCAGGGGTCCAGGCTCCTCGGGAAATCCAGGGGTAATCCACGTACTTGCATAAAATAAGAAAACGGAAAGCCGAGCCACGAACCGAAAGGGGCCCCATGTTTTCACATGGGACTCCTTTCCACGAATGCCAGAAACCCACTCTGACTGATGTCTAAGTGGGTTTCTTCAGCCAATCAGGGAGTGCCACGTTGTAGCACTCTCCTGATCGGCTGTGTGCTCCTGTACTGAGTGACAGGCGGCACACGGCAGTGTTACAATGTAGCGCCTATGCGCTACATTGTAACCAATGCTGGGAACTTTCTGCTCAGCGGTGACGTCACTTTAGGTCAACCGCAGGGCAGAAAGTTCCCATCATTGGTTACAATGTAGCGCATAGGCGCTACATTGTAACACTGCCGTGTGCTGCCTGTCAGTGAGGACAGGAGCACACAGCCGATCAGGAGAGTGCTACAACGTGGCACTCCCTGATTGGCTGAAGAAACCCACTTAGACATCAGTCAGAGTGGGTTTCTGGCATTCGTGGAAAGGAGTCCCATGTGAAAACATTGGGCCCCTTTCAGTTCGTGGCTCGGCTTTCCGTTTTCTTATTTTATGCAAGTACGTGGATTACCCCTGGATTTCCCGAGGAGCCTGGACCCCTGGATCTCGTGAGTATAATTTCTTCAACAGGTACCCCTTGGATTCTACTGGAGAAGAGGACCGACCTGCGTGGGAACTTAAGGTAAGTATGTATGTATGTGTGTATGTATGTAATAAAATTATACTTTCACGGTGTGTGTGTCTTGTCTTTTTTTGGGTATTTTTTTAGTAGTAGTACTACAGGTACCAGCGGGCCCGTTTTTCCGTCGCATGCTGGTACTTGTGGTTCTCCAAGTACCAGCATGCGGGGAGGCTTGCTGGGCCTTGTAGTACTGCTACTAAAAACAATATCTTTTCTTTTACAACAAAGGCTATCAGCCTCCCCATCCGCAGCCCATTGGATGGGGGGGGGACAGCCTCGGGCTTCACCCCTGGCCCTTGGGTGGCTGGGGGGGGGGACCCCTTGATTGAAGGGGTCCCCACTCCCCCAGGGTACCCCGGCCAGGAGTGACTAGTTGGATTTTTGATGCCACGGCCGCAGGGCACTATATAAAAGTGACCCCCGGCTGTGGCATTATCTGTCCAGCTAGTGGAGCCCGGTGCTGGTTTTAAAAATACGGGGGACCCCTACTCTTTTTGTCCCCCGTATTTTTGGGACCAGGACCAGGCGCAGAGCCCGATGCTGGTTGCTTAAATATGGGGGAACCCCTGTCATTTTTTTCCCCATATTTTTGCAACCAGGATCGGCTCAAAGAGCCCGAGGCTGGTTATGCTTAGGAGGGGGGACCCCACGCATTTTTTTTTATTATTTTACAGTGTTTAATTAAAAAAAAAATAAACCCCAGCACGGATAACACAGATCCGGCCGAGATTGATTGTAAAAAAAGTCGGCAGTGTTTTGCTAATCACTGCCGTAAAAATAGAAAAAAAACCACGAATGACATCGACATCGGAACAAAAGAAAAACCCGAATACGACAGCTTAGTAAATTAGTCGTAATCAATTCAAAAAGTTGCAGTTTTACACTTTCGATGTCATTCGTGATTGAACTTTGACCTGAATCTGGAAAATACGAATCTTAGTAAATTTACCCCTGAGAGTCATGTAGCGGGTGTGTTGTGGAAAGCGCTGTGTACAAAGATGCTGAATCAGTCACATAGGAGGCCATACTCAGATGGGAAATCTGTGATGGCTATAGGACTGGTGTATGTTTTCATTATACTGGAAGTCTAAAAATGCACTAGGTGGGATTACAGATTATAAAGACGCTGACAATTGGTGCCTCAGTCTGTGTTCGAAGGGAGGAGCAAACGGTGCCGGCGTACAGGAAAATGGTGCTCAGAAGCTGCACTGAGACGGCAAGTCTGAGAAACCTGAAGCCTGCCATCGCAGATGAACATCGTGACTGATGTTCATCTCAGATGCCATCGCATCACAAATGCAGGGAGGAGGTGGTATTCTCCTACAATTGCATTGCTAAGGATTGCAATTGCAAAGCTGCTGCAAACAGCCCTTAGTCAGCAGAGACATGTGACTGGCAAAAGATGCAGACTTGGACACAGGCCCAAAGTGACTTATAATAAAGGCAATTCTAATTGCAACCTCCATCCACATAATGGGAGTTATGGGAAAGAGGCAGAGTACATATACTGTATTATTGGTATACCATATCACCAGGGGGAGAATGTAACCTCCATCCACATAATGGTAGTTATGGGAAAGAAGCAGAGTACATATACTGTATTATTGGTATACCATATCACCAGGGGGAGAATGTAACCTCCATCCACATAATGGTAGTTATGGGAAAGAGGCAGAGTACATATACTGTATTATTGGTACGCCAGATCACCAGGGGGAGAATGTAACCTCCATCCACATAATGGGAGTTATGGGAAAGAGGCAGAGTACAGATACAGTATGTACTGTATAATTTAACTGTACTGTTTCTATTATTAAAATATGAATATTAAATGTATTATAGTGCATATATACATAGGACTTTTCTAGAAACCCGCTATGCTATTAGAAATAACTGGCAGGAGCATAAGCAGAGGGCAGTAGCCTGCAACAGGCAGCAGTTGAGGAGATTGTAGAAGTACCTGAGAAGAGTGGTACCTCAGGAGCGCAGGATAGGATTTTACCTCATGTGAGCGATGGAGCACAGCCTGCAAGTAATATAGCCCTCCATTGGCTGAGTAAAAGTGCTTCTAGCCACCTGTATCACAGGACAGAAGGCTCTGCAAATGTAGGCGTAGACAAAGCTGCACCTTTCAGTAATATGATACAGATGGGGAAACAGCTGATCTAGTCATCACCTGAAGTGAAGCAAAGAACCTATAAAGAGCTAAATTACTTTCTACAATATAACAGCACGGCAACTTCATTAGAAACATTTTATTTCCAAAGACAAACCCTTGGGAATACACATCAGGAGCCATACGAACACAGTCCATCTAATGCGGAACCTACTCCAGTCAGGAAAGGGAGTGGAGTGCTCATATAATAATATATGCATATATATATATATATATATATATATATGATCTACTAACTTTATATCTGAGAACCAAATACGTTCTGTATGATAATTACAAATCCAAACATAAGTAACTGACAAAGTAAAAATTAGCTTGACACATGGTAATGAATGTAACCACTTACGTATCCAGGACTGAAAGAAATTTAGGATAATTCCTCCTACAAGGGATGCAGGGGCATTTGGACAGAAGAGGGGACCCACTCGCCGCCTCCATTGCAGGCCCCCTCCTCTCCGGCAGCTAATAGAAGCCATAGTCCACTGCACATGCACAGGTCTCTGGGAACATGGCATCCACTCCTTGTTCCTGTAGACATCTCCAGTGCGCATGCGCAAATCACTTAGTGGCCATTTTCCAAGTGATTTGTGGCCACACTGCCGGGCCACCACGGGACTCCAGTGGGGTAAGTATACTATATGGGTGCAGTGTGTGCCCCCCCCCCCGGACCTAGGGGCCCGTATGCACTGCACACACTGCACCCAGTATAGAAACGCCTATGAAGGGATGTGATATGTATTAACTGAAGATGTGTTGTGTTAATGTTCTAAACTTGTAAGGGAAAAATGGTATATGTTGTTAAGTAGACCTAGCAGTAAATTCATGTTATAGTTATATGTACTGTAGATATATACTTACCTGATGCTTTAAAATGGTTTAACCACATTGGAAAGACCTGAGTTACTGAGGTCACCTCTGGATATATAAATGTAGGCCGCTGTTGGGTATTATAATGCTATGGCCTTACTGCCTCAGTGCTACCCACTGTAGCACCACATCGTGTTGACGGCTTTTATATATATATATATATATATATATATATATAGCTGTATCTACCTTTCACTTACTGATTGTTTCCTGTGGGCATACCTCCCAACTTTGAGGGGGGAGGAAGAGGGACCCCGGTGCGGTGAAGCCGCGCGTGCCCTGAAAAGGGGGCATTTCTTGCCGCAGAAGGGGCGTGGTATCTGCTGATTGGGCGTGGCCAAGCGCCACGGACCCATTTTCGGTATTTTGGGGGGGTGCCCAGCGCTCCCCGAGCTCCCCTCCCAGCATTGAATAGATGCAGTGCGAGTGATCGGCTGCTTTGCAGAGCAGAGCAGCGCGTGATCAAAGCCTCCCCCAACTGCCCCCCCGCCCACGGGACAGTGCGACCCGCGGGAGGGACAGCGGGACAGTGTCTGAATAGCGGGACTGTCTTGCTGAAATCGGGACAGTTGGGAGGTTTGCTGTGGGTACAGTGAAACAGAGTTCTGCTGCACCAATTGAAAAATACAATGGAGATTTTCTTTAATGCTAATAATGATCTGAAATAAAGATATTATTGATGACTACTATCATTATCAAAACAATTAACAGGGATTTCGGACATTTGCATATATTAACTACTTATTGTTTATTTTCTAAAGGAGGGAGACTATAAAAAAAAGACAGAATATCCCTGTATGTAGAATGTGCAATTTGTCCGCTGACAGAGAAGAAAGAACACTAACCATTGGTCGCATCCATTTAATGTTTTGCGTATTGAACTCCACATTCAATTTGGAACCGATAATGTTCATATTCGCTGGGAAGGTTTCATCGGTAAATAGGACGCCCTTCACCAGGTGGATATCTCTCAGCGCCTCAAAATCCTGATTGTAAAACTTCCGAGGACTCTCCAGAGTCCCGTTCCTAGCATAAGCCTGAGGTCCTGGCTGCACCTCGCGCCTCGTATCATTCATGTTGCTGCTGAAAGAAGAATTACAGTATAGTATATAGTAAAGTCAGTATGTATATATTTCTGGGTATAACTAAGCAGGGTCGTCTTAACAGCAGTGTAGGCCCCATTTTCCAGTGGTAGGGGTGGGTGGTGCTATCAGTGGCAGCTTTGATGTCCCGCAGGCGGTAGGGAGTGTTCTATCTTCCGCTCAGCATGTAGGACCTGGAGCAGTCATTTCTGCTATTTACTCCTTTACTGGACAGATGGTGGGTTATTGGGAGGGTGGGAGAACACTGAACTGCAAAAGGAGGAATTTTACTGATTGAAGGGGCCCCCGGTTCATGACCTCAAGGGTGGTAGAGTGTGTTTAATATGTAGAGGAGGGGTGGATAGTGGAGAGGGCTTAATATTTATCATTTTCCAGTGGAAGGGCAGCTTGTTTGATGGCAGATATCGACAGTTCCTGAAAATAGATGTCTTAGCGTTCAATGGATTACAAATCTAGAGAGCCCCACCTTTCAGGAGGTACTGGGGACACCTTCCAGGAGGTACTGGGGACTTGGGAAAAAAGAGTTCAGGAACCAGAGCAATCCACCAATGAAAATATAAAACCAGGCATGTGGAGCTGGAGCAGGGACCAGCTGCTGGAAGACTGATATCTCTGGTTCTGGGTATAGTAGAGAAAATGACTGCACCCCACACCATACACTGCCTCTGTGTACACTGCACACGCATCCTCTACCATATACTGTCCCTATATACACACTGCACCCCCATACCCATCCATATAGTAACCCCTATATACAGGACAGCCCCTCCTCCATATACTGCATACCCTGCACTCCCTCCTCCATATACTATGCTGCAGCCCCAGGTTACTTACCAGCCCGGAACTCAGCAACAAGTAGCAGCAGTAACCGGGAAACGGGTACAGGAACCACCAGACAGTCCCGCAGCGCTCAGAGCCGAGGCATCAGGGGCACATGTGGCCACTTACCGACGGAGGGGGAAAGGTGAATCAGTCTGGCAGGAAGAGGTGAGACTCAGGGCTGCCAAGAGAAATCCTGGACCCCGGTACAGTAACTTCACCCCCCCCCCCTGCAGGGGGTGTGGCCACAACCTGTTAGTTGCATGGCTGCACCACTTTGGGGGCATGTCTAGCACACGAGAAGTATCGGGAGCATTACTTACCTCCCAGCAGTTGGGACAAAAGTGTTCACTATTAGGATGGTGGGACAGTCACATAAAAGCTGCACTGGTTGTAAAGCGCATTCCCTGGAACACCATAATTTTGTGACAGTGGATCCTCCATTGTAATTTTGGGACAAAGGATGCACTGCAGCGTGTAAGTGAAATCACTGTATACACACACATACACACACACACACACACCATACTTACCGACATTCTGGCTGCTCTCTGCGGGAGAGAGCAGCCAGGTCGGCTCAGCAGGCGGGCAGGGGAGGCTGTGATGTAAAGGAGGGGGTGGCCGGAGGCGGGATGGGGCGGAGCAAGGGTGCGGTCACAGTGACACCTTCTTTAAGCCACGCCCCCCGCTCTGTAATGCCGCGATCACCGGCATTACACTGCAGGGGGCCTGGCTATGATGACGCGATTCAGCAAGAATTGCGTCATTGACTGCCCGGACCGCCCACTTTACACACTAAGTGGGCGGACGGGCAGGGGGGACCCCGCAAATCGGGAGACTTGCCTGCTCTTCCGGGGGGCCGGGAGGGTCACCCGATTTTCGGGAGCCTCCCGGCCATTCCGGGAGAGTAGGCAAGTATGACACATACATATAAACCCGCACACATATAGTATATGCAGATACTAGGTGCTTCATCGCGCCCTACGGGCGCTCTTCACACCGTCGCAAGGGGCTACGCCCCCTTAACCCTTGCATGCCTTTCTGGGGTTCAATATTTGTGTTATATGGAGTATCACCTGCATTCCTTTGTTAGTGGTTAAATATTGCACAATGAAAGGGTGTGCGATGGTGAAGGAGGCGCAGCCCCTTGCGACGGCGTGAACAGCACCTGCAGGCCACAATGTACAGAATGTAGCGGGTGCGGGGGGTACTGCGGATGGTGTCTGTAGATGCTGCGGATGGAGGGGGGGGCGGAAGTGGGGGTGGGGCCCGGATGGGGAAGGGTTGGGAGGTGCTGCGGGTGGGGGAGGGGCAGAGGAGTGGGGGATGCAGATGGGGGAGGGGTCCGGAGGCACTGCAGGTGGGGGAGGGGCAGGGGTGCCATGGGTGGGGGAGGGGCAGGTGTGGGGATTTTGCAGATGGGTGAAGGGTTCCGGAGGTGCTGTGGGATGGGAAGGGGCGGGAGTGCCACTGGTGGGGTAGGGGTCCGTAGGCGCCATGGGTAGGGGAGGGGCAGGTACAAGTGTTGCGGCAGATGGGGAAGGAGGTCTGGAGGTGCTGCAGGTGGTGGTGGGGCATGTGCGGGGGTGCCATTGGTGGGGGAGGGGTGGGTGAGGGGGGGACCGCGGATGGAGGAGGGTGTCTGCAGATGCTGCGGGTGGAGGGGGGCAGGTGTGGGGGAGACATATAAGGGGGGTGAATGGTGGAGGGGGCCTGGAGATTGCTGGGGGTGGTGAAGGGGCGGAGGAGTGGGAGCCGCGGGTGGTGTAGGGGGTCTGGAGGCACAGCATGTGGGGGAGGGGTGGAGTGCCGCATGTGGTGGAGGGGAAGGTGCGGAGGTGTGGTGCATTGGGGAGAGGTCTGGAGGTGCTGCGGGTACTGTACCTGCCAAAAAGGTAGTTGGAGGGTATGCAGTAACAGGGCCAGGACAGGGGTGACAGGGTCAGAACAGGGTTGACTGGGCCAGGACAGGGGTGACAGGGTCAGAACAGGGGTGACAGGGTCAGAACAGGGGTGACGGGGTCAGAACAGGGGTGACGGGGCCAGGACAGGGGTGACGGGGCCAGGACATGGGCGACGGGGCCAGGACAGAAATGACAGGGACAGGATAGGGGTGACAGGGTCAGTGTAGGGGCGGCAGGACCAGGACAGGGGTGTCAGGGCCAGTATAGGGTTGACAGGGCAAGCACAGGGGTGACAGGGCCAGGATAGGGGTAGCAGGGCCAGCATAAGGGTGACAGGGCCAGGATAAGGGTGAAAGGGCCAGGATAAGGGTGGCAGGTCAAGGCCAGGGGTTACAGGGACATGACAGAACACAGGGCACGGGAGAGATTGGTATTAGGGACAGAACAGTGGTGACAGACAGATGTGTCTTACCGGAGTCACTGCTGCTGGCTGCTGCTGTTCCACTCCAACCTGTTGGCATCTGCTGCTGGTGGAGACTTGGCATGGCTGACTCTCTTAGGCTGTATTCCTGCTTCCTCTGCCCGTCCGCATCACTCCCCCCCTCCTCAGTCACACACCGCAGACCTCGCGCAGCTGCCGGGCACTGTGGTAAGGTGAGACTGGGAGTGACTGGTTAGCCCCCAGGAGATGCTGCGGCTGGAGGGAGGAGGGGGTCATAGCATGCACGTGGCGCGGACCTCACGGCTGCTGGGCACTATGGTAAGGGGAGACTGGGAGTGACTGGTTAGCTCCCAGGAGACGCTGATGCTGGAGGGAGGAGGGGGTCAGAACCTGCAAGCAGCGCGGACTTCTGCAGCGCTACCCGCCGGCTAAAGTGTGTGAAGGAGCTGGGCGCAACTCACTGCGGGTGGCAGCGCTGCAGCTAGCGGTGGGGTCGCAGGGGCTGGAGATAACAGAGGCAGTACGGAAAGTGCACAGCGGCTGGTGACCCACAAAACTACAGCTAAGAAGCGTGGAGTGTGCCAGAATGTGACGCTCCTCCCCACCAGAGAGACCCTGCTGAGTATGCTGATGTGGGGGTCAAGTATGGCATACCCCCTCACACACCCCCATACCTCCCAAATGTCCCAATTTTCGCGGGACAGTCCCATTTTTTGGGGTCTGTCCCGCTGTCCCACCCGCGGGTCGCAGTGTCCTGCGGTGGGGGGGGGGGGGGAGCAGTTGGAAAGCTCCTGTACTCGCTGTTCTGCTTAGCAGAGCAGCGGTGAATAGTGGAGACAGAGGGAGAGGGGGCATCAGGGGGTACGGATTAAGGGGGGGTTCCAGCAGCAGAGCCGGATTAAGGGGGGGGGGGGGGGGGCAGGCGGTACGTACCGTTGGCCCCACAGTTTTAGGGGGCCCCCTGGCTGGAGTAGCTCTGTCCCAGCTCAGAAGCTCCCCCCCCCGTCCTGCCAGCAACAGCGGCAGCATTGTGCTACAGTCAGCGCATGCTGCTGCGTATTGGCAGGTCTGTGGTGTTACAGGGAGGCAGCAGTCTCCCTGCTTTCTTCTGCCTGTGCGGGTGTGTAGGGGACAGCGACCACCTCCTCTGGATTTACCTCTAGCTGAGGGGCCAAAATACAAAAAAAAATAAAAAAAATCCCGGAATTTGCATAATGGGGCGTGGCCTCGCGTCCGCGATTAGGCCACGCCCCCAACCCACAGCAGGCACAGCAATGAGATAGGGCTCCCCTGTCTCAAGTACCCTGTGCCCCCCGGACTCATAATCAGCCCCTGGGGGCATGCCAGCAGCTCACAGAGCGCTGGGCATGCCCCCTCACTGACGAAAACGGGGCCCTCCCGCGAAGCCACGCCCCCTTTTCGCCGTGTGTGTGTGTGTGTGTGTGTGTGTGTGTGTGTGAAAGCTGGGAGGTATGCACCCCTGCCTGTGCCATGTCCATACTATCTGCTTCTGCAGCTGCTCCTAGTGTCCTATAGATTTGGC
The DNA here is from genome assembly GCF_028390025.1 of Pseudophryne corroboree. Lineage (NCBI taxonomy): Eukaryota > Metazoa > Chordata > Amphibia > Anura > Myobatrachidae > Pseudophryne > Pseudophryne corroboree. The sequence continues at coordinate 906,589,133 of NC_086447.1, forward strand.
CAGATCTGTGACTCATTTGACTAACTCCGCCCACTGTTGTGACTCCGCCCAGCGTTAGCAAATGAATCACAAGATCACAGATCTGGGCTATTATATAGGAGATAGCAGAGAACTTTCAGTTTACCATGATTAAAGATGAATAAACTGAAATGTTGACTTGCACATTAGTGGTTATCACCAGAATATATTGTTACATTAGTCCCGAGAGTGCCGCAGTATTACTGCTTATACTACCTGTCAGCCCACTAAGGGCACCAGGGCAATTGTGCAGTATTATGGACAGAGTGCCAGCCATGACTTATATAGAGATAGATAGATAGATAGATAGATAGATAGATAGATAGATAGATAGATAGATAGATAGATAACTAGGGGTGTGGTATAGAAAATAGATAGTAAGTAGGTCGACAGTGTCTAGGTCAACCACTATTGGTCAACAGTAACTAGGTCAACAGGTCAAAAGGTCGACGTGAGATTTTTATGTTTTTTTGGTGTTGTTTTCTTCGCAGAGTGACCGGGAACCCCAATTAGTGCACCGTGTCCCCTCGCTTGGGCAGATTACCATTCCAATCGTAGTCCACGTGGATCGTTAAGTATGAAAAGGTTGACAAAAAGAAAAAAATCGCGAAAAACTCATGTCGACATTTTGACCTGTCGACCTAGAACTTGTCAACCTAGAGACCCTGTCGACCTAGTTACTGTCGACCAATAGTGGTCGACCTAGACATTGTCGACCTAGTTACTGTCGACTTAGAGACCGGATCCTGATAGATAGATAGATAGATAGATAGATAGATAGATAGATAGATAGATAGATAGACACATACACACACGTATATACTGTATAAAGGCCCTCATTCCGAGTTGTTCGCTCGCTAGCTGCTTTTAGCAGCATTGCACACGCTAAGCCGCCGCCCTCTGGGAGTGTATCTTAGCTTAGCAGAATAGCAACGAAAGATTAGCAGAATTGCTACTACATAATTCTTAGCAGTGTCTGATGTAGCTCTAGACCTACTCCTAGATTGCGATCACCTCAGTCCGTTTAGTTCCTGGTTTGACGTCACACACACGCCCTGCGTTCGGCCAGCCACTCCCCCATTTCTCCAGCCACTCCCGCATTTTATCCTGGCACGCCTGCGTTTTTTAGCACACTCCTGGAAAACGCTCAGTTACCACCCAAAAACGCCCCTTTCCTGTCAATCACTCAACGATCAGCAGTGCGACTGAAAAGCACCGCAGGATCCACAGCAAATCTACTAAGTTTTGTGTAAAATAACTTAGCGCATGCGCGCTGCGTACCATGCGCATGCGCATTTAGCAACAAATCGCAGCATAGCGAAAATCGTCAACAAGCGAACAACTCGGAATGACCACCATAGATAGATATTACGCACACACATACAGGACAGTGGAGAGTCTGGCTGGGCCCAGGTACTTTTCAGGGGCAATTGCCTATTCACAGGAATATTTAAAAAGAAATACAGAAAAAATTGTATTTTAAGCGCCACCATGGCCGCACTCCAGCCCCGCAGTCAGCAGCGTGTGCTGGGCTGAGGAGAAGAGCTGTAGCTGCTGCTGCCAGTTAAGGGGGAGGAAGCCCAGTAGGTCGACATGGTTTCTAAGTAGACAGGGACTCTAGGTCGACATGTACTAGGTCGACATGACAAACGGTGGACATGAGTTTTTCACATATTTTTTTTTCTAATTTTTTGAACTTTTTCATACTTTACAATCCACGTGGACTACAATTGGGAACGGTAACCTGTGCCGAGCACACTGATGCACCTTGCCCGAAGTCATAAGCCATGCGATGAGACACGGTGCACTAATTGGGGATTCCCAGTCCAGTTACGCACGCGGGGGGGGGGGTTCTGAGCACCCAGAAACCCCCCCTCCACCACTTTTTTTTTTTTTTTTTTTTGCTGCATTTTGTGAGCCGAGTATTATTAATGGATGTCTAGTGTCCTCTGCAGCCTGCTGTCTTCCTGGTGGCACTTGTAAGTGCTTAATAAAAGTTTACTTTATTTTAATTATAGTCCATATATATCCATGTGCATACATATATACACATGTATATACATACATATAAACACACACACACACATATATACATGTGTATATATGTGTACTGTATGTGTGTGTGTGTGTGTGTGTGTGTGTGTGTATATATATATATATATATATATATATATGTATGCATGTTTAATATGCTATGTGTATATATGTGTGTGTGTGTGTGTGTGTGTGTGTGTGTGTATATATATATATATATATATATATATAGGTGTATATACGGTATATATATATATGTGTGTGTATATGTGTATATATATATATATATATATACTGTATATGTATATATATATAAATATATATATATATATACATACACACACTAGTTTTACGGACCCAGCATATACTGGGTCACCTCAGTCCCCACCCCCGTGCTTGGCTCCACCAAGTTCTGGAAACCCCCTCCCCATGCAAATCCTGCGTTTGCCACTGCAGTCACTCTACGAAGAAAATGACACCAAAAAAATAAAAAAGCTCATGTCGACCTTTTTCATGTCGACCTACAGTAGTACATGTCATCCTAGAGTCCCTGTCGACCTAAAACGACCTACTTACTGTCGGCCAATAGTGGTCGACCTAGACACTTTCGACCTAAGTCTAGTCTATCTAACATACCACACCCGTTTAACACATTGCTCCTGCTTCTTTCCTATTAACAAATATTAACACTTTAGTATTTTTATGGTGTGCTGCCCTGGGGTGGTTGGGACTGAGCCAGCTTTGTGGGGTCCACACCCTGGAGTTATACTTAGTATTAGTGACCTCCAGTAAGAGAGACGCCTTGAAGTGGCCTGGAGGCTTATCGCGTTTTTTACAAAATATATGTAACCAAGATCTCCAATTTTTCTATTGCCATATAGTGTACAGGTCTAGTTACTAAGGGCGGGATGTACTAAGTTACATCACCGCCCATCACAGCTGATTGTCATAATGCTGTACTTACATATGCGATTAGCATTGCGAAGGACAGCTCTTCCGATAAGAGCTGTCCTTCACGATCTCCGGCGGTTCCATGATTTCCGGGTTTTCGCACCGGAGAATCAGTCTGTGCATGCGCAGAGTGACGGAGACAGGTGCGATGCATGCTGGGAGGGATCCGATTAGATCCCTCACACCAGCACTGCAGAGAGAAGCCCATAGGCTTCTATGGGGGATCGCCAGCAAATCCCCTACGCTGCGCTGTCCTGGTGGCCGGGGGTTAGTACATTCCTAAGATTCATTAAAACGGGGGTTTAGTGCATTTTCTGTTTAGTACATCCTGCCCTAATACCCTTGGGGTGCGTGGGATTACCCCTTTTGCTTGTTTCTTGTCTAGAACCCCCTCCTGCAGTACCCGAGGAATGTTACCAGTTTGATTTGAGCAGTTTACCATTATATATTGGAGTTCAGTGAGGCATAGATGGGGTCGGCATTAGGAGGGCATGCTGGGCCCTGTAGTGCCAATTGGAGGATACAGGGGTGATGCCACGTTAACTAGCACTCAATCTGCATGTATATTTGTGTGTGTCATTATCATGTGACCTTTCATTAAGCAATTATATGACCCATAGTGGATACAATTATAATAGCTGTGTGTGAGTTTGGGGTGCTGTGCCCCCTGGATTTGGTGTGGCTGGGCTGCCTTGAAATAGCACACCATAATATTTATTTAGCACTTTTGTAACACCACTATTTACTTTTTCACTAACACTACTTTTTGGAGTATTTTAATAACATCCTTATTTTTGTATCACTGTTGAACACATAGCTCCTGCTTCTTTCTTATTAACAAATATTAACACTTTAGTATTTCAGTGGTGTGCTGCCCTGGGGTGGATGGGTCTGAGCCAGCTTTGTGGGGTCCACACCCTGGACTTATACTTAGTATTAGGGACCTAAAGTAACAGAGACACCTTAAAGTGGCCTTAAGGCTTATCATGTTTTTTGCTAAAAATATGTAACCAAGATCTCTAAATTTTCTATTATAGGGGATGAGGTCATGTGACAGCCGCTCGTGATCCCGGTGCTCGCGATCCCGGCAGTCACCATGCTGACGCTGGGATACCAAATGATCAAAATGCCGGCATACAGAATGCCGACCCACAGGGACTATTCCCATGTGCGGGAGTCCATGACACCCATAGAGTAGGAATAGAAATTGTAGCTAGTGCAGCGAGCCACCGAGCCCGCAAGGGGCTTTGCTGCACTCGCCCCCCACCAGGCATTCTACTGCCAAGATTCTGCAGTCAGTATACCTACCGCCGGGATCCCCAGCACCAGTTTACCTGCCCCAACCCCCATATAGTGTACTGGTCTTGTTACTAATACCCTTGGGGTGCATAGGAAAACCCCACTTTTTTTGGGTGGGGAGGAGGCAGATAACTGGCTCAGTTGCTTTATATATACTGTGCTCTGATGGAGGTGTTCGCCTCTCCCACACCCCGCACAGGCCATGCCCAGACCCCTCCGGCTAGCTGCTGGTGGCTACTGGTGTTCTCTCCCCCTGAGACTAGCCGGGAGCTGTGCGGGGACTGGTGAGCTTATACGTGCCAGTACTGGTGTATATTGGGGGTCATTCCGAGTTGTTCGCTCTGTAAATTTCTTTGCATCGCAGTGATTTTCCGCTTAGTGCGCATGCGCAATGTTCGCACTGCGACTGCGTCAAGTAAATTTGCTATACAGTTAGGTATTTTACTCACGGCTTTTTCTTCGTTGAGGCGATCGGAGTGTGATTGACAGGAAGTGGGTGTTTCTGGCCGGAAACAGGCCGTTTTATGGGCGTGAGGGAAAAAACGCTACCGTTTATGGAAAAAACGCGGGAGTGGCTGGAGAAACGGAGGAGTGTCTGAGCGAACGCTGGGTGTGTTCGTGACGTCAAACCAGGAACGACAAGCACTGAACTGATCGCAGATGCCGAGTAAGGTTGAAGCTACTCAGAAACTGCTAAGAGGTGTGTAATCGCAATTTTGAGAATTCTTTCGTTCGCATTTTTACTATGCTAAGATTCACTCCCAGTAGGCGGCGGCTTAGCGTGTGCAATGCTGCTAAAAGCAGCTTGCGAGCGAACAACTCGGAATGACCCCCATAGTGCAGCATCATTATAGCCTGCCCATTACAGATATACAGCATCTATATTTATAAAGGTTAACGCTACACACACCAATGCCGTGAGGTGAGGCTAAGGGCAGAAATCAGCACTGCAACAGCACTGGAAGAGTGCGAGAAGAAATCCTCTTGTCGGATGTCACAGCATGCTGAATTGAATAGCACCAGGAGCTAATTCCCGGCGCTGTTTAATCCATACAGAATTGAATTGAGCGCAAAGATTGGAAGGACTGGGCTGACCGATCCTTAAGGGCCCTACACACTGGGCGATAATAGTCAAAGATATAAACTATCTCGTTCATTAATGAACGAGATACCGTTCATATCTTTGAGTGTGGAGGCACCAGCGATGAACGATGCTCGGCCCCGCGCTCGTTCATCGCTGGTGCCCCGTAGCTTGTGCATGCAGGCCAATATGGACGATCTCGGTTGCCTGCGCTGCTATGGAGCCGGGTGATGGGGGGAGTGAATAAACTTCACTCCCACCGTCACCTTTCCCCCGCGGCCGGGTCGCCCGTCGGCCGTATCCGCTGTCGGTAGCTCGGCTGCGGATAGCTAAATGTGTAGAGCCCTTTAGACCCCAAATAGATTGTTTCCTCTCAGAAACTGACTGCGGGTTTGTGGGAATGTGACTGATATAATCAGGGCTGAACTAAGAGCACAGGTAAAATATCTTATCTCCTTGTATAAATATTTGATCACTTGGTCTATGTGACTAGGTGAAAAATATTCTCATTATATTTTCCTTATCCACTTGTTTTAAATTGCAAAACAGCCTGAGCTAAGATGACATAATTACGTCTGTAGCAGCTCTGCGGGGCGGGATTGTGACTACGGTCGGGAAGGAACGCCCATAAACAAATGTTATTAAGCTGTCCAATTTTACTGCTGTCTTTGTTCAACCTCAAAGCTCTACCCTGAGGGCATCTTACTTAGTGTCACACATTTCATTTACCAGTGCCACACACCAAACCGGAAAAGCAGTGAGCGTCCTCTGCCTCAGGGCAGACTAGCAGCAATCTGCTCACACATACTATAGGTAGGTACTGTACAAACATAACATATCAATAAGGCCACGGACAGACGTTTTTACAACTTATACAGGTGTACGGCACTGCGCACTCTGGGGCGGAGTCTGACAAATCTGTGGCCGCAATTCCATAATGCCACGGCAGACTACATTTACATTTACGGCTTATGTGAGAATCCAGCCACCATATGCCAAACATCCATGCGTTTGCCTGTGGAACGTCATCACGTCCGCCTGCAGCCGCAGCAATCGTCATTAGTCTCTGGACATGTGTCCACTTCATGCTGGCTGCAAAAGACTCGTCTGACGTAGTCGTCCCATCTGCGACCGCATTGAAGTTGACTTATATACGCAAACGACACGCCCATGACACACCCACATGGTCACCACCCAGTTGCCGCCCAGACACGCACATTTCACAGAAAGAGAGGTCCAATCAATCCATCCGTACTTGCAGTCTCCATCCGTGTGCACATTCCTGGTTTCGGCGCGTGCTCACTCGTTTGCTTTCCACAGCGCACGTGCAATATGCTTAAACCCACGGGATGCGGCCACAAACCCACCTGGGTTCAACTCAAGAGCCAGGCCCTCAGTGCACATATCTCTTGCATGAAATGATCATTTTATCGCAGGACATGATCCAAATCTCATTGGATTCTATATTTAAAATGCTAATACGTAATAAACTCCACAGCTTGCTTTATATACATAGATTTCCATGCAACCTTAAGGACATGAGAAGTGGAACTGTGCAGTCATCCATACACAGAGGTTACCAAACAGTGCTGGATTACCAAATAGGCAGAGTAGGCACCGGCCTATGGGCCCCAAACCTTTTAGGGGCTCCGTGACAATGGGTCAAAATAATACTAATTTGATCTTGAAAGAAAATTACAACCAAGCGTTCTTACATTGGGCCTAATTCAGACCTGATCGTAGCAGCAAATTTGTTAGCAGTTGGGCAAAACCATGTGCACTGTAGGGGGATGTAACATGTGCAGAGAGAGTTAGATTTGGGTGGGGTGTGTTCAATTTGAAATCTAAATTGCAGTGTAAAAATAGAGCAGCCAGTATTTACCCTGCACAGAGACAATGGGTGTGGATCATTAAATCGAGGTCTAGGTCGAAAATGTTTAGGTCGACCACTATAGGTCGACAGTCACTAGGTCGACAGGGTTTGAAGGTCGATAGGGTTTCTAGGTCGACATGTACTAGGTCGACAGGTCAAAAGGTCGACATGAGTTTTTCATGTTTTTTTGGTGTCGTTTTCTCCGTACAGTGACCGGGAAGCCCAATTAGTATACCGTGTCCCCTCGCATGGCTCGCTTTGCTCGCCATGCTTCGGGCAAGGTGCCTCGTTCCGCTACCGCTGCGCTCGGCACAGGTTACTATTCCCAATCGTTGTCCGCGTGGATCGTTAAGTATGAAAAAGTTCAAAAAAAGAAAAAAAAGTGAAAAACTCACGTCGACCCTTTGACCTGTCGACCTAGAACATACCCCACCCAAATCTAACTCTCTCTGCACATGTTACATCTGTCCCCCCTGCAGTGCACATGGTTTTGCCCAACTGCTAACAAATTTACTGCTGCAATCAACTCTGAATTACCCCCATTGTTTCCAAAAGAGAGAAAAAAATGAATCAACTCAATGAAACGAAAACTGTACATTAAAGACTCTGTAGAGAAAATACTGTAATAATGTAATGGTCCTATTAACAACTTAAAGTATATAAACCACAGACATTAGATTCACATTACAGGTTCCAGATCGTAGACCGTTGGTTTGTAAAATTAAAAATGTATTAGGAGATAATTTGTGAGTGGGGACTCCGAGATTTCAACAGCCTAGGGCACTGTTACCGATAGAGATGAGCAGGCTTGGATCTCAGAGATCCAAGTCCACCCAAAGTAACCCAACTGGGGCGGAATCCGGACCTGCTGTTTAAATTTCCATGCTAATGCCAGACTTCAGATTGAGGCAAAACGCCATCAAGCAGTATTGGATCTCTCGTGAGTTTTGGATTCTATATAAGACCCCTGCAGCGGTGATTCCTGTGCCAGTTCCACCCGTCCACACTGCTGTGCGCTCCGCTCAACTGTGCTGCGACTGTGTCTATCAACTCCAATGGCTGCTCCTGTGTCAATCTAATCTAGTGACTGCTCCTCTGCTGCTGTGCTGTGCTTCGTCCATTCCCTCCAGAGGCTGCTCCTGTGCTCTCAGTTATGTGCCGTGTCCATCCGCTCCAGTGCTCAGTTATGTGCTGTGTCCATCCACTCCTGTGCTCAGTTCTGTGCTGTGTCCATCCACTCCAGTGCTCAGTTATGTGCCGTGTCCATCCGCTCCTGTGCTCAGTTATGTGCTGTGTCCATCCGCTCCAGTGCTCAGTTATGTGCCGTGTCCATCCACTCCTGTGCTCAGTTATGTCCAGTGTCCATCCACTCCTGTGCTCAGTTATGTCCAGTGTCCATCCACTCCTGTGCTCAGTTCTGTGCTGTGTCCATCCACTCCAGTGCTCAGTTATGTGCCGTGTCCATCCGCTCCTGTGCTCAGTTATGTGCTGTGTCCATCCGCTCCAGTGCTCAGTTATGTGCCGTGTCCATCCACTCCTGTGCTCAGTTATGTCCAGTGTCCATCCACTCCTGTGCTCAGTTATGTCCAGTATCCATCCACTCCTGTGCTCAGTTATGTGCTGTGTCCATCCACTCCTGTGCTCAGTTATGTCCAGTGTCCATCCACTCCTGTGCTCAGTTATGTCCAGTGTCCATCCACTCCTGTGCTCAGTTATGTGCTGTGTCCATCCGCTCCTGTGCTCAGTTCTGTGCTGTGTCCATCCACTCCTGTGCTCAGTTATGTGCTGTGTCCATCCGCTCCTGTGCTCAGTTATGTGCCGTGTCCATCCGCTCCTGTGCTCAGTTATGTGCTGTGTCCATCCACTCCTGTGCTCAGTTATGTCCAGTGTCCATCTGCTACTGTGCTCAGTTATGTGCTGTGTCCATCCGCTCCAGTGCTCAGTTATGTGCTGTGTCCATCCACTCCTGTGCTCAGTTATGTCCAGTGTCCATCCACTCATGTGCACAGTTATGTGCTGTGTCCATCCGCTCCTGTGCTCAGTTATGTGCTGCGTCCATCCGCTCCTGTGCTCAGTTATGTGCTGTGTCGATCCGCTCCTGTGCTCGGTTATGTCCAGTGTCCATCCACTCCTGTGCTCAGTTATGTGCTGTGTCCATCCGCTCCTGTGCTCAGTTATGTGCTGTGTCCATCCGCTTCTGTGCTCAGTTATGTGCTGTGTCCATCCGCTCCTGTGCTCAGTCATGTGCTGTGTCGATCCGCTCCTGTGCTCAGTTATGTCCAGTGTCCATCCACTCCTGTGCTCAGTTATGTGCTGTGTCCATCCGCTCCTGTGCTCAGTTCTGTGCTGTGTCCATCCACTCCTGTGCTCAGTTATGTGCTGTGTCCATCCGCTCCTGTGCTCAGTTATGTGCCGTGTCCATCCGCTCCTGTGCTCAGTTATGTGCTGTGTCCATCCACTCCTGTGCTCAGTTATGTCCAGTGTCCATCTGCTACTGTGCTCAGTTATGTGCTGTGTCCATCCGCTCCAGTGCTCAGTTATGTGCTGTGTCCATCCACTCCTGTGCTCAGTTATGTCCAGTGTCCATCCACTCATGTGCACAGTTATGTGCTGTGTCCATCCGCTCCTGTGCTCAGTTATGTGCTGCGTCCATCCGCTCCTGTGCTCAGTTATGAGCCATGACCATCCGCTCCTGTGCTCAGTTATGTGCTGTGTCCATCCGCTTCTGTGCTCAGTTATGTGCTGTGTCCATCTGCTCCTGTGCTCAGTTATGTGCTGTGTCGATCCGCTCCTGTGCTCGGTTATGTCCAGTGTCCATCCACTCCTGTGCTCAGTTATGTGCTGTGTCCATCCGCTCCTGTGCTCAGTTATGTGCTGTGTCCATCCGCTTCTGTGCTCAGTTATGTGCTGTGTCCATCCGCTCCTGTGCTCAGTCATGTGCTGTGTCGATCCGCTCCTGTGCTCAGTTATGTCCAGTGTCCATCCACTCCTGTGCTCAGTTATGTGCTTTGTCCATCCGCTCCTGTGCTCAGTTATGTGCTGCGTCTATCCGCTCCTGTGCTGGCGATGCATTTGTCCAACCGAGCGCGCCGAGCGCTTCGCTGCTGAGTGAAGAGAATGCATGTTAGTGGGGTCGCATATCAGCGCGGGGGGGGGGAGAGGGCCCGTCATGCGGGACGGAATTGCCCTGTGCTGGGTGTCCCCCCGCTGGCTAGTGTTAAGGGCTGTTGTGCAATTTTTCGCACAACTACAGCCCATGCTGAATTAGGTCCTTAGGAGCAATTGGCGTTCCGACCGTAAAAATGACATTGAAGATGCTGGCCCATGCACAGGGCCAGTCCATTTCAATCAGACAGAGGTGTTCGTGGGGTGGCAACGCTCCGTTGCCCAGGAGGAGACAGAGCGTTGCGGAGGCAGTGTCAGGAAAATGGAAATGTGGCGGGGGAAATGGGGGGCGTGGCGTGGCCGTGATCGAAGCAGCCGCTTCTATCAAAAAGATGGCGGTGCGACCGCAATTTCAGCATGGTTGCAGAGGGGGGCAGTTAGCATGCTGGGCGACCTTGCCCTGCGATGGGAGGCCCCCAGCATGCTAGGAAAAGGATAGCAAATTCTGCTGATTACTGAATTAGCCCCAGAGTCCTTAATCCTGAATATTGAATGACTGAAGTAGTACTATGTAGCTTTCTATACTGTATATAAGATTGTGAGTAATAGCCAACAAAATACAAAATGAGTTACAGGGTACGGGGCAGCTTGATAGCACAGTGGTGGGTATTGTTGCATTGGGTCCTTGTGTTCCAGGACTGCTAATTCATTGATTTCACATTGCAGGGTTTGTTGGATCTGGGGTTCTGCTTCAGTTTAAGTAGAATGAATGTAGAAATAGTTAATCTTTCAATTTATAGTAAGGACATTTTGCCAATGATCTGTGTGACTAGGTGGAATTTATACTGTTTATTCACATATTTCTTATTGCAAAACAAGGAAATGGGAAAGATATCAGCTCTGATGACAGTTCCAGAGAAGATCTGAAGGAAACGTCTGCAAATAAATGTTATTACACTGAACAATTTTGCTGCTGTTTTCTTTGTTCAACCACAAAGCTCTATCCTGAGGGCTTCTTACTTATTGCCACGCCACTAACCCTTCACTTACTATACACCTAACAAAGCAGTGAGCGTCCTCTACCTAAGGGTTATCTGAAATCTGCTTACACGTACTATCGGGGTCATTCCGAGTTGATCGCTAGCTGCTTTCGTTCGCAGCGCAGCGATCAGGCAAAAAACTGGCAGTTCTGCGCATGGGTATGCGGCGCAATGCGCATGCGCGTCGTACTCTTACAACAAACTATGTAGTTTCACACAAGGTTTAGCGAAGCTTTTCAGTCGCACTGCTGACCGCAGAGTGATTGACAGGAAGTGGGTGTTTCTGGGTGTCAACTGGCCGTTTTCAGGGAGTGAGAGAAAAAAACGCAAGCGTGCCAGATAAAAAAGTAGGCGTGGCTGGTGAAACGTAGGCGTGGCTGGCCGAATGCAGGGCGTGTTCGTGACGTCAAAACAGGAACTAAATAGTCTGCAGTGATCGCAAGCTAGGAGTAGGTCTGGAGCTACTCTGAAACTGCACAAAATGATTTTGTAGCCGCTCTGCGATTCTTTCGTTCGCACTTCTGCTAAGCTAAGATACACTCCCAGAGGGCGGCGGCATAGCGTTTGCACGGCTGCTAAAAGCAGCTAGTGAGCGAACAACTCGGAATGACCCCCTATAGGCCAAGTGCATACACAGTACAGTACATCAGTAAGGTCTCGGACAGGTGAAAGACACTGGACACTATGGGGATCAAGCTGGATTGAGCGTAACGTGCGTCTAAATTGCAAACGTACTGTATAATATATCCCACAAAATAAGCACATTGTACTTAGCGTGTGTATTACCCAGCATTCAATTGAAAGCATGGCAGGGTTTGTCACATGTTATTGCTCCATAATATACTACCTGTATACAGTATATGATACTCCTAGCTAGGCTACATTGTTTATTATGGTGCATGATACCCCAATATTTCACCCCACCTCAATCACAGCCCCTTGCAAGTGCCAGCCTGGTCATCCGGTAGTTACAGCCCATTACTATATATCTCCTCTGCGTTACAAGTTGCTGGTGTATAAATACCAGTTTTTAATATTATTGTCGTTTTCCATATAGAAAATTAAACAATAATAAGATTTGACTATTGAACAGAAGCTGCTGTGTCCAGTCAATGGCCCTGATTCAGAGTTGTACCCTGCAAATGTATACACAGCAAATGTGCAAAAATATGCAAATGTCGCAGACAGCGGGAATTGTACCGAGACGACCACTGAACACTTTGCCTACTGATGCCCACTGAACACTCCGGAAAAGCCCGGAGAGAGGACGCTGGAGGGAACTTCGGGGGGTGGGGCTGAGCTCTGACATCATTAAGCACCATCCCCACCTCAGTAAAAACGACGCGATTTGCGGGTCTGCGGGAAGAGGGTGAATTTCTTCATTTTAGCCCCTCACCCTCCCCATGGACACCCAAAAGCCGGAGATTATCTCTCCTTCCTGCCCGCTTCTCTAGGGTGCGGGCAGGATGCGGGAGATCTGCCAGCTCTTCTGGGGGTGCGGGGGGCTACCACAAAAATCGTGAACATCCCGCAAAACGAATCCCTGATCTGCACGCACCGCCAACCGGATCCTCCAGCTAGTGATGACTGTCGATCCGTCAGGGAATCGTAGAAATTATTTATTATTCCCAATTCTCCGGCCATCAGGGGATCAGGACATTTCCCCAATACATCTCAGATGTATGGGGGCCGTTACACAAATATATCAGTGTAGGTATCTGGATAATAAAGAATAAAAGATCCAAATAGTGTACTCTACACACAGCGATGGCGGAATAATGTACCATCCGCACTGTTTCCTTATATTTATGTATCAACGTTCACTTACATACTGTAGCGCCAGCATAGTCCATTGTGCTTTACAATCGGGAATATATGCAGATGAATATATTTTAAATCGTTGCAGATTATCAGATACTCGAGGAGATCAAGTGATGTTACACTCGTTGTCTAGTGCAGATTGTAAAATAAACAGGATACAGGGGGTCATTCCGAGTTGTTCGCTCGTTGCCGATTTTCGCTACGGAGCTATTAAGGCAAAAATGCGCATGCGCATGGTACGCAGTGCGCATGCGCTAAGTAATTTAGCACAAAATTTAGTAGATTTACTCACGTCCGAACGAAGAATTTCCATCGTTGAAGTGATCGTAGTGTGTTTGACAGCAAGTGGATGTTTCTGTGCGGAAACTGGCCGTTTTCTGGGAGTGTGCGGAAAAACGCAGGCGTGTCAGGGAAAAACAAGGGAGTGTCTGGAGAAACGGGGGACTGGCTGGTCGAACGCAGGGCGTGTTTGTGACGTCAAACCAGGAACGAAACTGACTGAGCTGATCGCAGTGTAGGAGTAAGTCTCGAGCTACTCAGAAACTGCTAAGAATTATTTATTCGCAATTCTGCTAATCTTTCGTTCGCAATTCTGCTAAGCGAAGATACACTCCCAGAGGGCGGCGGCCTAGCGTGTGCAATGCTGCTAAAATCTGCTAGCGAGCGAACAACTCGGAATGACCACCACAATACTGTGTAACATAATACACAATACAAATACATAATGTATATAAAAACTATACAAAATAAATAACAATACACAACTATAAATATTGTGGGTTCTTTTATTATTAATTTTACACTATACCAGATATATATCGAATAAATAAATGTAACCTCTGGTGTCATACATTCCGCCTTCACAGGACACCAGCGTTCCCAATAATCTGCAGGAAATTGTCCTGTAAACTAATCTTGACCAGTCTATTAAACAAATGAAATAGAAATAGCTCTAAATCATCATTGATGTGACGGCTGACTACCTACAGTAGGTGTTTGCATTTGTTGTAGCCCCCTCCCGCCACACATACACACACACACACACACACACACACACACACACACACACACACACTCCTACAGTACCTCATACCACTGGCCACTGGTAATCATCTTTCCAAAGAGCATTAAACTTTGACTTGTGCCTTCACCCTTCCGCTCGTCCAAACTTTCTACATTCTACTTACTTTTACTGTGTTGGTTCAGGCTCCTGGGACAGGGGACACCCAAAGCTTCCTATACAGTGAGTTATGAACCTCTGCAATCCGTCTGCTCTCAGGAGATTCTCTGAGAAACACCTTGAGCTGCCGGCAGACTATGTGAAGATGGGATTACACACATCTACAGCAAAAGAGGTGACCGGTGGCTCTTCCCACTAGAACGAATGCTATATACACAGCTAATGCGTCACAACATGTCTCTGGTGCCCTGAGGCACCTGGTTTCCAGTAACACAGAGACTGAACTATATGCATTAAGTCTTCCTCAAAAGTATATTTTGAAAGAGAAAAGCTTTTCTACTGTATACTGTATGTTGGAAACTTCTTCCTCTCTCGTGATCAATGGGTTTCATTACCAGTCAGATCTTATCAGATAAACTATAATCTTTTTTATTAAATGTATGCATATTATTTGTTGTTGTGTGAATATATTTGTATTGAATATAATACCCTCTGGTCTATTATCTTCTTCCTGTACATTGGAGCCATGGAAGCTGTAGGAGAGAGGATTGTTTCTTATCACCGATGAGCTAAAATCCAAGATTTATTCTGTACAGTATCTCCTGGGAGTTGTTCTATCCCTTAAGGATCATCACTTAGGGGCCTATTCATCATCGGATGTGGATTTCATACTAGGCACATGGGGCACGTGCCTAGGGGTGACACTTATTTTTATTTTATTTTGTAGCTAGTGAGAGAGGAGGTGGCAAAAGTCATTAAATTGTGGTGGTGGAGTTGGGGGGGTGAGGTTGGTGCTGCTTTGGCAGTCGGGAGGCATCGACATGAAGGGGGCAGAGACAAGATAGGGTGCAACTGATAATGTTAAATGTATCCCTAGCCGGACAGCCACCTATAATTAAGTATCCAACTTACCGTGAGTTGCGGCGGCAGATGCTAGAGTACTGGAACTAGTCCCTATTGCTCCGGTGCAGGGACAGCTGCTCTGATAATCAGATGACTCTGCGATCAGTAACACTAGCAGAGTTGCTTAGCCCCCCCTCCCGCAACAGGTTGCACATATGTAACTTGCAGTGGCACCTGCAAAATTATTTTACCACTTTTTTTTAAGGGTGTGGCCATGCCTTCCCAGATTTGGCCACACCCCCTTCAATACCCTTGCTTCTGAGGTCACGCATGCGCCGTTCTTGCAGTGAGGAGGCTGAGGAAGTCTCCACTCAGATCCCTCTTTTCACTCCAGACCCGGAATGGAGCAGTGAGAACAACTGCCATCTGAAGATGGCATTGATTCCCGCCGGTGCCGGCTCCAGGCATCTTCCAATAGAGCGGCCGAACAGGACGCCACACGTAATGGGTGCCGCTGTCTCTTGCCACCATATTGGAGCCAGATCCCTACAGCAGCAGCGTCCGTCCCGCGGGCCGCCTCCTAGCAGTTTAGCTTTGGCCCGCCTACAGCACTCCCCCTCGCCGTCACAACCACTGCTAGGAGGTGGGCGCAGGACGGATGCTGCTGCTGTCCCTTCCCGTGTACACTGTCACCAGAGCAGACCAGTTCTTCCTCTGCTGGCTGCTGTGAGGGTGCGGTGCATCTTGAAGCAATTGGTTACTCCTGAGTACCCACTCAAAGTAAGCCCTGCCGTAAGGGTATTTTTTTTTCTCGTATGGTGCACTGTTCTACTGGATAATGTGTATCTGGCACTGTGGAGGCATATAATGTGTATCTGGCACTGCTGGTGGCATATAATGTGTATCTGGCACTGTGAGGGCATATAATGTGTATCTGGCACTGTGGGGGCATATAATGTGTATCTGGCACTGCTGGGGCTCTGGCACTGCTGGGGGCATATAATGTGTATCTGGCACTATGGGGCATATAATGTGTATCTGACACTGTGGGGCATATAATGTGTATCTGACACTGTGGGGGCATATAATGTGTATCTGGCACTATGGGGCATATAATGTGTATCTGACACTGTGGGGCATATAATGTGTATCTGACACTGTGGGGGCATATAATGTGTATCTGGCACTATGGGGCATATAATGTGTATCTGACACTGTGGGGCATATAATGTGTATCTGACACTGTGGGGGCATATCATGTGTATCTGGCACTGCTGAGGGCATATAATGTGTATCTGGCACTGTGGGGCATATAATGTGTATCTGACACTGTGGGGGCATATAATGTACAAGGCCGCCCAGCATGCTGACCGCTTCTCCCCTACTTTATGAAGCAGAAATTGCGCTAACCTTGCAATTTCTGCTTTATAACAGAAATTAGTGATGGCTCCTGCCAACGCAGCTTATCTGCGCCCGCAGGAGCCCCGCTGCTGTGTTCACGATCACGGCAGCTGCGTGTGACATCACGCAGCCGCCGTGATCACGCCCCCATATGGCCACCTCCACCCCCCGTTCGCACCGCCCCCGCAATGCTCCATCTTCTCCCTGGAAACGGAGCATTGCCTGCCCCACTACCGCCTCTGCCTGATTGACAGGCAGAGGCGATCGCATATTCTGTCGCTCCCCCCGCAGAAAGTGTGGGTGCATGCGCCCGTGGAGCGATCATAAAAGTTCAGGTTGGAACGCGATTTGCGATCCAACCTGAATTAGCCCCTTTATGTGTCTGACACTATACTGGAGACATGTGTAAGGAATACTACTGTGGGCATTATGTGTATCTGACACTATACTGGAGACATATGTAAGGAACACTACTGTGGGCATTATGTGTATCTGACACTATACTGGAGACATGTGTAAGGAATAATACTGTGGGCATTATGTGTATCTGACACTATACTGGAGACATATGTAAGGAACACTACTGTGGGCATTATGTGTATCTGACACTATACTGGAGACATGTGTAAGGAACACTACTGTGGGTGTAACACTCCGATCGGGACTGTTTCAACTACTAGTAAATAAGTATATATTTTTGTATCGCTTCTATGTCCTTTATTATATCCAAGGAAGTTCTGTCTTCCGTTCTTCGCAGAGAGGCAAGTAAGAATTGCACGAGACTAGCAAAGAAACGTTGTGACGTAGTGTATTTATTACTTCTTCTGTTTATCGTATTGCAGGAATTTCAATATACCTGCAGACATTTCACCATATAATAATATAGAAACAACTGCCTATTGTTACAACGAATAAATAATCAATGAAGTAACGTTTTATTACACCGGAACCTAACTTCCGTCCTGGTTGTTATACCCGATGTCACCGGGACACCTAAAAGTAAAGGGGTTATTGCAACCTAAATCACATTACATGTACAGCATATTTACTATCAATAAATATGAATAATACATTCACTAATGCATTTACTTAATCCGTCAACAACATTAACCAATATTCTCTTCCTATAGTATAATGTCTTTGTTGGTCTATCTGAGTACTCTGTTCTTCTCGTTGGTGCACATTAACTTACGGGGCTGGCCAGTAAAGGGTTGTATATCCCACTTATAAAGTTATGGTATTCTCCTCCTCCTATAGGATGGCTAACCCGTGACCCTGAAATGTAATCCCCAACCCCGGTCCCTCAATCTGTCCAAGTTCTTGCGGAGCAGTTATCTCCTACAAAGAGATTAATGTAGCATATTTGTAACCCTGCTCTATTTCTATTAATCTTCTGATAGAGCAAGAGGAAAAGGTACAGTTAGTAGAGCAGAAGTTGAGAGCGAAGCAATTAGTCTTAGCTGCTGGTAGTGCGATTAGTAGGGTTTTAGTTGACGAGGTTGCAATAGCATTATAGTATGAGCGCAACGTGGATTATTACTTCTAAGGCAAATATGCAAAGAGTTTAGTAGTGTTGCCCTTAACTATAGTGCTGTTTAGTGCTGGATATAATTCATTACCGTCTGCGGACACCGAGTTTCATTAACTTAACTCTCTCTTTGGTACTCCTTTACACTCCGTCTGGCACTCTCACATAGAATTGAAATAAAAGTTCCAAGTTAAGGATATATAATGTTATTGATCTACAGATAGCAAAGGTAATGATAAATTCACTGCAGCTCTGCAGTGTTAGCAGTAACTATTTTTCTGTTCAAGTCGAATTACACTGTTTTCCTGCTCTGGGCTAGACTGCAACAATGTGTCTGTTCAAGCTGAATTACATAGATTTCTTCTCTTGGCTAGACTGCAACAAAGTGTCGATGTGTAATACCTAAAACAAGGCACCAGTCCTGCCTTCTGGCTGTCAGTCTAAGCTGGTAACACCTTTTCTAGGCCAGTTTAGTGCAATGGGTGCCGCCCGCTATCTGTAATGGAGCCTCCGATTTGCCCGCCTCCCGCTGTCACTCACCGCTCCAGAGATGTCGGGGAATTCCGCCCCGCCTCTGATTCAGTCACCACTCAATTGCGCTGGGCCAACATGAAGACGCCTCCTCCCTTCCGCCCAGCAAGGGCGGTACGAATCACGATAGCCGCTGCCCCAGCCTGATCACGGAGGTCTTCGTACGGCACACTGCTCCAGGGTCCCGGCCGGGTCTCAGCTACTCGTATCGCGGAAGGTACCGGAGTATAGGGTCACACCTCCATTCAGGGCCGGGTGTCGGATCTCAGCGTGACGCAGGTCTTTTAGGGCTCCAGGCTCCTCTACGGGTCCTTCCTCTGGCCGTAAGTCTCAGCGGTTTCTCCCCAACGGTTCCCCCTCAGCTCTCCTTTTTAACATCTCCTCTGTGTGACCCGGATTGATCCCCCAGCCGTTATCCGCACGAGCTGATTAAGTTTGTTTCCAATCACATAAACAAAAAACCCCCTTCCTGGGCATGGGTCCGTCTCAGCCGCATCCACAGTTATTACAACCCCGTTATCTGGGGCAGTCCACCTCCCCTCAGTGAGGGGGACATCCATGAGCCAAACTGCACCTTATGGGGGCAATTATAAACTTATTTTAAAATCCCTCTGTGAGGGCATTGTTATATAAATTAAGTTTTGATTTTACTTATTTATATGTATACACAATACAAGAACAAAACTAAGCATAACTGTACTTGTACAGGGACTATACTTCTACAGTACACAGTGGGTTTAACTGGGTATTACATACTGTCCTGCTGGAAATATGCGTGCATTCCTTTACCTCTTCCCTACTGAATTCTAATTCATGTTTAACTATTACAATAATACTTTAGTATCGGCATCTAAGAGGTATACTCCTTTTGTACTCCTCTCTGATCTCCTCAATTTCGGCTGAGAATCGGTTATATTATGATCCTCTATCCCTACTACGCCAGGTACCATTGTTGGAGAATCAGGAACCTCATAACTTTGATTCTCTATCGCATTAGGTTGGGACATTACGAACTCATTGGTGGTGCTTTCACTAATGGAACTTCCAGCACCTGTCACTACTGGCCAGAACAATCCCATTATACCCATGGGATCACTTACATCAAAAACTGTAGTTGCACTCGACCTCTCTGCCTTTTCTTCGCTGTCAATGCTATCCAGTGCAGTGGGATTTCGACATTTTCTCAATTGGTTATGATGGACTACTAGGGACGATTCACCCTGATCCTTGGAAATTCTATACACTGCAACCTCGGGACGTGGAATTTCAATTATGATGTAAGGCGTTAGTTCCCAGTAACTGTCCAGTTTACTTCGACGCTGATTATTCTTCTTCCAGACATCATCACCCACTCTTAACAACTCAGCCAAAGCAGTCTCATTGTAGTAATCAGCTTGACGACGGCATACGTCATTCATTCTTTGATCAACTATGGACTGTGCTGTTTTCAACCTCCGGTGATGTTCCTTTACCCAATCATTGTGCGAAACTTCTCCCTGAGCTTTTTCTGGGGATATATCCAATTTCAGATCCATATGTAGTTTTCCTTCCCGTCCAAACAGCAAATAAAATGGGGTATATCCTGTGGAACTATGTTTTGTATTGTTGTACACAAAAGTAATCTCTGGAAGTAGAGTAGGCCATTCATAGCGCTCCAGTAGGGGAATTGTTCTTAACATGTTAATTAAGGTTCGATTCATTCTTTCGCATCATCCATTGCATTAGGGGTGGTAAGCAGTCGTTCTTAATTTCTTGCATCCATATAAATCACACAGTTCTTGAAACAGTCAGTATTAAATATGAATAATACATTCACTAATGCATTTACTTAATCCGTCAACAACATTAACCAATATTCTCTTCCTATAGTATAATGTCTTTGTTGGTCTATCTGAGTACTCTGTTCTTCTCGTTGGTGCACATTAATTTACGGGGCTGGCCAGTAAAGGGTTGTATATCCCACTTATAAAGTTATGGTATTCTCCTCCTCCTAGAGGATGGCTAACCCGTGACCCTGAAATGTAATCCCCAACCCCGGTCCCTCAATCTGTCCAAGTTCTTGCGGAGCAGTAATCTCCTACAAAGAGATTAATGTAGCATATTTGTAACCCTGCTCTATTTCTATTAATCTTCTGATAGAGCAAGAGGAAAAGGTACAGTTAGTAGAGCAGAAGTTGAGAGCAAAGCAATTAGTCTTAGCTGCTGGTAGTGCGATTAGTAGGGTTTTAGTTGACGAGGTTGCAATAGCATTATAGTATGAGCGCAACGTGGATTATTACTTCTAAGGCAAATATGCAAAGAGTTTAGTAGTGTTGCCCTTAACGATAGTGCTGTTTAGTGCTGGATATAATTCATTACCGTCTGCGGACACCGAGTTTCATTAACTTAACTCTCTCTTTGGTACTCCTTTACACTCCATCTGGCGCTCTCACAAGTTAAGGATATATAATGTTATTGATCTACAGATAGCAAAGGTAATGATAAATTCACTGCAGCTCTGCAGTGTTAGCAGTAACTATTTTTCTGTTCAAGTCGAATTACACTGTTTTCCTGCTCTGGGCTAGACTGCAACAATGTGTCTGTTCAAGCTTTCAAGCTGAATTACATAGATTTCTTCTCTTGGCTAGACTGCAACAAAGTGTCGATGTGTAATACCTAAAACAAGGCACCAGTCCTGCCTTCTGGCTGTCAGTCTAAGCTGGTAACACCTTTTCTAGGCCAGTTTAGTGCAATGGGTGCCGCCCGCTATCTGTAATGGAGCCTCCGATTTGCCCGCCTCCCGCTGTCACTCACCGCTCCAGAGATGTCGGGGAATTCCGCCACGCCTCTGATTCAGTCACCATTCAATTGCGCAGGGCCAACATGAAGATGCCTCCTCCCTTCCGCCCAGCAAGGGTGGTATGAATCACGATAGCCGCTGCCCCAGCCTGATCACGGAGGTCTCCGCACGGCACACTGCTCCAGGGTCCCGGCCGGGTCTCGGCTACTCGTATCGCGGAAGGCACCGGAGTATAGGGTCACTGTTAGGGTCTCCTGCCCTGTGCTGCCACGTCGTCATGGCAACCGGGAGACAAGTGCTAGCGGAGTAACCTGAGCGCAGCTGATACTCCGGTTCGGGTCTTTTGCTGTGCAGTGGTTGCAGGCATGGGATCCGGTGCTGGTTTTTGTGCTCACAGTCTGTGAGGTCTGAGGGGGGCGTGGACAGCACCTGCTTTATAAGGCCTCTTCTCAGGTTAAGCAGATGCTGCTGAATCTTTGTTGGTTAGTCAGTTCATGAAAGTTAGCCAGTACTGTGTAGCTTTGTATTTTGTTGTTGCTTACTGCAAATAGGCCTGGGCATTTGGTACTACACTCTGCCAATCCAGACCTAGCAGTAAGACTGGAGTCAGTCGTTTAGCCTGCTGAGGTTCTTTTGCTATTCTGTGAACCCAGCAGGTTTGTGGCTGTACTTTCAGACCTGCCTGCATAATCCTCTCTCACTGTGCAGGGCGTCCATGTGTCAGTTTAGTGGCAGTAAGCTGAACCTGGGCCCTGCAAGTGAGAATTAGGATTGTGGAGACTCTCCTTGTGTCTATTATTCCATCTCTGACCAAGGAGTTTACTGCCACACCCGTTGGTAACCCTTTAGGGTTTTGCTGTTGCCCTTAGCAACAGCATTTCGGGTTCTCTACGTATTAAAACACAACATCTTGCTTTTTCCATCTGAGCATTTCTAATACTAGGGAGACACCCAGTTTCTTAGCCTCTGGGCTTCTCTGTTCACTCTGTGTTGGTTTTGTTACCCTATCACCTTCTGTGTACGTTATGTCATATTTCCCAGTCTGTCTGTGAGTTCATTTGTTTTGCATCCCTCTCTGTTCAGACACCAGTACATTCCTGCAGGCACTGGTGTGTATAACAGTTCAAACACCAGTACATTCCTGCAGGCACTGGTGTGCATAACATATTCAGCAGCCAAATACTCCTGTTGAAATTTTGTGGGAATATGGAGCATACCCCTCAAAATACGTTGCAACAGGTGGTCGATCAGGTGCAGGTCCTGACTCGTCAATTTAATGATTTGTCCATTAAAATGCACACCTCCCAGGCCGCTGGCGGAGCTCCCGCAGCAGCAGCACCTTCAGGGGTTAAGGAGCCGAAAGTAAATCTTCCGGATCGTTTTTCTGGAGATCGCTCGCAGTTCTTTTGTTTCAAGGAGAGCTGCAAGTTATATTTCCAGCTTAGGCCTCAGTCTTCTGGGTCAGAGATTCAGCGGGTGGGCATAGTGATTTCCTTGCTACAAGGAGACCCACAGGTCTGGGCATATGGGTTGCAGCCTGACTGTCCGTCGCTTAAAAGTGTTGATGCTTTTTTTACGGCACTGGGCATGTTGTATGATGACCCTGACAAGACGGCCTCAGCCGAGGCTCAGATTTCGATCCTTAAGCAAGGGCGAAGGCCAGTTGAGGTTTACTGTACGGAGTTTCGGAGGTTGGCCCATGATACCCAGTGGAATGACCCAGCCCTGAGACACCAGTACCGAAGAGGTCTTTCTAACCAGATAAAAGACCAACTGGTACAATATCCCTTGCCTGATAGCTTGGATCAGCTCATGCAGTTATCCATCCGGGTGGATAGACGGCTGAGAGAGCGTAGGCTTGAAAGGGAGACCAAGGTTTCCTTCTTTCCCAAGGGAACCTCAGACTCTGAGGAATTTTCCGAGGAGCCTATGCAGATTGGGGCTACCCGCCTCTCCTCGCGTGAGAAGACGCGGAGGAGACAGCAGGGGTTGTGTTTGTACTGTGGGAATAAGGGTCATGTGGTAGTATCATGCCCAGAAAAGCCGGAAAACTTCAGGGCCTGAGGGTGATGGGAAATATCCTGTCAGGCCAGAAGTCAGAATTTCCCAAGAAGACTTTTATCATTCCGGTGACCTTGAAGATCCTCGGTCAAACTGTCAAGACTGAGGCCTTTGTGGACAGTGGGGCCGACGGGGTTTTTATGTACCGCCAATTCGCCCTGAAACACTCTGTTTCCTTAGTACCCTTGGCGTCGGAAATTGAGATTTGTGGGTTAAACGGGGAACCATTATCCCAGGGTAAAATTACCTCTTGCACTAGCCAGATTTCTTTGTTTATTGGAGCCACACACTCTGAAAAATTGTCCTTTTATGTGACTGTCTGTACTTTTGCCCCATTGGTGTTGGGGTTACCCTGGTTAAGGGCCCACAATCCTCAATTTGACTGGGTCTCTGGGGAGATTCTTAGTTGGGGTACTGATTGTTTCAGGAGTTGCTTGAGCCTTCCAGTCAGGCTCTCGCAGCTAAGTTTGCCAGGATTGCCAGATTTTGCGGACGTGTTCTCCAAAAAAGTTGCAGAGGTACTACCTCCCCATCGCCCCTATGACTGTGCCATTGATTTGTTGCCGAATGCTAAGCTTCCCAAGAGCAGGTTGTACTCCCTGTCACGTCCTGAGACTCAGGCTATGGCAGAGTACATTCAGGAGAACTTGGCTAAAGGATTTATCAGACCTTCACAGTCTCCAGTTGGGTCGGGGTTCTTCTTCGTGGGTAAAAAGGACGGTTCATTGCGACCCTGCATCGACTTCAGGGAATTGAACCGTATCACGATTAAAAACTCATACCCACTGCCTCTCATTTCGGTCTTGTTTGACCAGCTTCGTACTGCCACCATTTTTTCTAAGATTGACCTACGCGGTGCGTACAATCTAATCCGAATAAGAGAGGGGGATGAATGGAAGACTGCCTTTAATACCCACTCAGGGCATTATGAATATTTGGTGATGCCTTTTGGGCTCTGTAATGCCCCGGCAGTCTTCCAGGATTTCATGAACGATGTGCTCAGGGAATATTTGGATAGATTCTTAGTTGTATACTTAGATGACATCCTAATCTTCTCCCATTCCCTGGAGGAACATCGGAAGCATGTACGCTTAGTCCTCCAGAAACTCAGAGACCACCGGCTTGGGGCGAAGCTGGAGAAGTGCGAATTTGAAGTTCAGCAAATCGCATTTCTAGGATATATTATCTCCCCAGAAGGTTTCCAAATGGAGGGTTCCAAGGTACAGGCAGTCCTGAATTGGGTGCAGCCCACTAGTTTGAAGGCGCTTCAGCGTTTCCTGGGCTTTGCAAATTTTTATAGACGATTTATCGCTGGATTTTCGTCTATAGTGGCGCCCTTGGTGGCACTCACTAAGAAAGGGGCGGATGTTGCTCACTGGTCTCGTGAGGCCAAAGCGGCTTTTGCCCGTCTCAAAAGGGCATTTGTCTCGGCCAAGGTGCTGCGACACCCAGATCCAGAGCGTCCTTTTGTGGTGGAGGTGGATGCCTCTGAGATGGGTATTGGGGCAGTGCTCTCTCAGATGGGAGTGTCTGATAATCGCCTTCATCCCTGTGCTTACTTTTCCCGTAAATTTTCGCCTGCCGAGATGAATTATGACGTGGGTAACCGGGAATTGTTGGCTATTAAGGATGCACTCGAGGAGTGGAGACACTGGCTTGAGGGGGCTAAGTTTGTGGTCTCAATTCTCACCGACCATAAGAATTTGGCATATTTAGAGTCAGCGAAGCGTCTCAATGCCAGGCAGGCATGATGGGCTTTGTTTTTTGCTCGCTTTAATTTTTTGATAACATATCGCCCTGGGTCAAAAAACATCAAGGCTGATGCGCTCTCGCAGAGTTTTGCTCCAATCCAGGAGACCACCGAGGAGCCGTTGCCCATTGTGTCCCCATCATGTATTAAAGTGGGCATTACCCAGGACCTCTTGTCATTAGTCCTTAGAGCACAGGAGCAGGCTCCTCCAGATCTTCCGGTAGGTCTTTTGTTTGTGCCTCCTAGGTTAAGACAGCGAGTGTTCCTGGAATTCCATGCCAAGAAGTCGGCAGGTCACCCGGGTATTGCCAGAACTCGGGAGTTGCTATCTAGGGCGGTGTGGTGGCCCTCGGTGGCTAAGGATGTGGATCAGTGGGTTCGGGCATGTGACATCTGTGCCCGAAATAAGACTCCTAGAGGGGTTCCTGTTGGCCCATTACATCCACTCTCTATTCCATCTAAGCCATGGACCCACATTTCAATGGATTTTGTTGTGGACTTGCCCAAATCCTCTGGGATGACAGCCATCTGGGTTGTCGTTGACAGGTTTTCGAAGATGGCGCACTTCGTTCCACTGGTTGGGCTGCCATCGGCCAGACGCCTGTCTGAATTATTTATGCTGCATGTTGTGTGCCTCCACGGGTTGCCACTTGATGTGGTCTCTGACCGCGGATCCCAGTTTGTGGCCAAATTCTGGAGGGCATTTTGTTCCGATCTCCAGATTTCTGTCAGCTTGTCGTCAGGCTACCATCCGCAGTCTAATGGGCAGACTGAAAGGGTGAACCAGACCTTGGAGCAGTTCCTCAGGTGTTATGTCTCCAAGTGTCAGACTGACTGGGTTGCTCATCTGTCAATGGCGGAGTTTGCCTATAACAACGCGGCTCACTCTGCTACAGGGATCTCTCCCTTCCTTTGTGTGTATGGGCATCATCCTAAGGCCAATTCTTTTGACCCCCTGGACTCCACGCCTGGTGGTTCCTCTGTCGTTTCGGTCCTTAGAGGTATTTGGAGGAAAGTGAAGAAAGCCCTTGTGTCTGTGTCATTAGTGACCAAAAGGGTTTTTGATAAGCGGAAAAGACCCTGCAGCTTCAAATTAGGAGACTTCGTCTGGTTGTCTACCAAGAATTTGAAGTTGAAACAGCCATCTCATAAGTTAGGCCCCCGGTTCATCGGCCCTTATAAGATCACCAGGGTTATCAATCCGGTGGCATTTCAGTTAGATCTGCCCCGTTCTTTGGGTATCAATAAAACATTTCATTGTTCCCTTTTAAAACGGTCGATTAGTAATCCTTCTTCCAGAGGAAGACCTTCCCCTCTTCTGATACGTGGCCAGAGGGAGTTTGTTGTTGAAAGGATTCTTGACTCCAAGATGGTTCGGGGTCGGCTGTCATTTTTGGTGCACTGGAAGGGGTATGGCCCGGAGGAGCGGTCGTGGGTGCGCAGTTGTGATCTTCATGCCCCCAGACTGATACGCTCTTTCTTCTCGCAGTTCCCCGATAAACCCGGTGGTAGGGGTTCTTTGACCCCTCGTCAGAGGGGGGGGGTACTGTTAGGGTCTCCTGCCCTGTGCTGCCACGTCGTCATGGCAACCGGGAGACAAGTGCTAGCGGAGTAACCTGAGCGCAGCTGATACTCCGGTTCGGGTCTTTTGCTGTGCAGTGGTTACAGGCATGGGATCCGGTGCTGGTTTTTGTGCTCACAGTCTGTGAGGTCTGAGGGGGGCGTGGACAGCACCTGCTTTATAAGGCCTCTTCTCAGGTTAAGCAGATGCTGCTGAATCTTTGTTGGTTAGTCAGTTCCTGAAAGTTAGCCAGTACTGTGTAGCTTTGTATTTTGTTGTTGCTTACTGCAAATAGGCCTGGGCATTTGGTACTACACTCTGCCAATCCAGACCTAGCAGT
Source organism: Pseudophryne corroboree (assembly GCF_028390025.1). Taxonomy (NCBI): domain Eukaryota; kingdom Metazoa; phylum Chordata; class Amphibia; order Anura; family Myobatrachidae; genus Pseudophryne; species Pseudophryne corroboree. Next base: position 906,616,329 of record NC_086447.1, read on the forward strand.
AAGACTGGAGTCAGTCGTTTAGCCTGCTGAGGTTCTTTTGCTATTCTGTGAACCCAGCAGGTTTGTGGCTGTACTTTCAGACCTGCCTGCATAATCCTCTCTCACTGTGCAGGGCGTCCATGTGTCAGTTTAGTGGCAGTAAGCTGAACCTGGGCCCTGCAAGTGAGAATTAGGATTGTGGAGACTCTCCTTGTGTCTATTATTCCATCTCTGACCAAGGAGTTTACTGCCACACCCGTTGGTAACCCTTTAGGGTTTTGCTGTTGCCCTTAGCAACAGCATTTCGGGTTCTCTACGTATTAAAACACAACATCTTGCTTTTTCCATCTGAGCATTTCTAATACTAGGGAGACACCCAGTTTCTTAGCCTCTGGGCTTCTCTGTTCACTCTGTGTTGGTTTTGTTACCCTATCACCTTCTGTGTACGTTATGTCATATTTCCCAGTCTGTCTGTGAGTTCATTTGTTTTGCATCCCTCTCTGTTCAGACACCAGTACATTCCTGCAGGCACTGGTGTGTATAACAGTTCAAACACCAGTACATTCCTGCAGGCATTGGTGTGCATAACAGTCACACCTCCGTTCAGGGCCGGGTGTCGGATCTCAGCGTGACGCAGTTCTTTTAGGGCTCCAGGCTCCTCTACGGGTCCGTCCTCTGGCCGTAAGTCTCAGCGGTTTCTCCCCAACAGTTCCCCCTCAGCTCTCCTTTTTAACATCTCCCCTGTGTGACCCAGATTGATCCCCCAGCCGTTATCCGCACGAGCTGATTAAGTTTGTTTCCAATCACATAAACAAACCCCCCCCTTCCTGGGCATGGGTCCGTCTCAGCCGCATCCACAGTTATTACAACCCCGTTATTTGGGGCAGTCCACCTCCCCTCTGTGAGGGGGACATCCATGAGCCAAACTGCACCTTATGGGGGCAATTATAAACTTATTTTAAAATCCCTCTGTGAGGACATTGTTATATAAATTAAGTTTTGATTTTACTTATTTATATGTATACACAATGCAAGAACAAAACTAAGCATAACTATACTTGTACAGGGACTATACTTCTACAGTACATAGTGGGTTTAACTGCGTATTACATACTACCCTGCTGGAAATATGGGTGTCCTCACGCATTCCTTTACCTCTTCCCTACTGAATTCTAATTCATGTTTAACTGTTACAATAATACTTTAGTATCGGTATCTAAGAGGTATACACCTTTTGTACTCCTCTCTGATCTCCTCAATTTCGGCTGAGAATCGGTTATATTATGATCCTCTATCCCTACTACGCCAGGTACCATTGTTGGAGAATCAGGAACCTCGTAACTTTGATTCTCTATCGCATTAGGTTGGGACATTACGAACTCATTGGTGGTGCTTTCACTAATGGAACTTCCAGCACCTGTCACTACTGGCCAGAACAATCCCATTATACCCATGGGATCACTTACATCAAAAACTGTAGTTGCACTCGACCTCTCTGCCTTTTCTTCGCTGTCAATGCTATCCAGTGCAGTGGGATTTCGACATTTTCTCAATTGGTTATGATGGACTACTAGGGACGATTCACCCTGAGTCTTGGAAATTCTATACACTGCAACCTCGGGACGTGGAATTTCAATTATGATGTAAGGCGTTAGTTCCCAGTAACTGTCCAGTTTACTTCGACGCTGATTATTCTTCTTCCAGACATCATCACCCACTCTTAACAACTCAGCCAAAGCAGTCTCATTGTAGTAATCAGATTGACGACGGCGTACGTCATTCATTCTTTGATCAACTTTGGACTGTGCTGTTTTCAACCTCCGTTGATGTTCCTTTACCCAATCATTGTGCGAAACTTCTCCCTGAGCTTTTTCTGGGGATATATCCAATTTCAGATCCATATGTAGTTTTCTTTCCCGTCCAAACAGCAAATAAAATGGGGTATATCCTGTGGAACTATGTTTTGTATTGTTGTACACAAAAGTAATCTCTGGAAGTAGAGTACATAGCGCTCCAGTAGGGAAATTGTTCTTAACATGTTAATTAAGGTTCGATTCATTCTTTCGCATCCCCCATTGCATTGGGGGTGGTAAGCAGTCGTTCTTAAGTTCTTGCATCCATATAAATCACACAGTTCTTGAAACAGTCTGGACTCAAACGCAGGCCCCTGATCAGTCAATATGTTCTCCGGATAGCCATAAGGCCGAACGAATGCCCTCCATAATATTTCAGCCGTTGTCTTTGCTGATAAATCTCGGACAGGAAGATCCACAGCGAACTTAGTGTAATGATCAATTATAGTTACAGCATATTGATACCCAGTACGACTCATTTCTAACTTTAGATGGTCAATTGACACTAGTTCCAGTGGACGATGACTGACAATGGGATGTAGAAGGGCTCTCTGGTCATAGGAAGGTTTTCTTCCCACGATGCAATTTGGATAGTTGGTGCACCAAGCCTCAATGTCTTGCCGCATGTTAATCCAGAAGAATCGACTACAAAGCTGTGCTTCCAATTTTTTAGTGCCAAAATGGCCTGATTGATTATGATACGCCTGGAGCAGGTACTCACTCTGTTGCCGAGGCATAACTATTTGAGTAATGGGACAATGCGTATTGGGGTTGATTCCGCAGCAGATGATGAGTCCCTTACGTATTCTCAAACGGTTCCTCTGTCTCCACAACTTCAGCAATTCGGGGTCAACTGTTTGCCTTTCTTCCCAAGTTAGTACCTTGTTAGACAGCAGTAGGCTTTTCAATAGAGAACTCTCTTCCTGCACTTGTTTCCATCGGCCCTCAGGCTCGGTTTCTATCAAGGTTGAAGAGTCGTAATAGAGGGTTGAGGATTCAGCAGTCGAAATCTCTCGCTGTCGGATTAGTAGAGCATGAAATGCAGGCATTTCCACTGCCTCCCATTCGTCTTCTTCAGTTCCGATTCGAATCCCAGATGGAAGTCAGGACAGTGCATCAGCATTAATGTTACCTCGACCACTTCTGTACTTAATAGTAAATTGGTAATTGGCCAAGCGAGAGGACCAACGCTGTTCAAGCGCCCCAAGATGTGCTGTTGGTAGATGTGAGAGAGGGTTGTTGTCGGTGAAAGCAACAAAGGGAGTAGCAGTTAAGTAATGTTTGAATTTTTCCGTAACTGCCCATACTAAGGCCAAAAATTCCAACTTAAAGGCACTATAGTTGGCATCATTTCGTTCCGTCTTCTTTAAACTTCTACTTGCATAAGCGAGAACCCTCTCTTTCCCCTGCTGTTGCTGAGACAAACTGCTCCTAATCCTTGATAACTGGCATCGGTGTACAGATGAAAAGGTTGACTGTAATCGGGATAGGCTAATATGGGTGTCTTGGTTAACATAAGTTTTAATTTGTCAAACGCCGCTTGCTGAATATCTATCCACACCACCCGAGTATTGCCATTATGGTGGGTTCTGGGTATACCTCGGAGTAACTCTTGTAAAGGGGCCGCCACCTGTGCAAACTTCTCAACAAATCTCCGATAACCCACAAATCCGAGGAATCGCCGCACTTCTTTCATGGTAGTTGGAACTGGCCAATCTTGGACGACTGCGATCTTTTCTGGGTCTGGTGTGACTCCCTCAGCGCTTACGATATGTCCCAGATACTGAACACTGGTTTGTAATAATCGGCACTTGGACGGTTTCACCTTGAGTCCATACTGTGCGAGCCGCTGGAAGACATCATGAAGGTGCTGGAGATGTTCTTGATAAGACTTGGAATATACAATAATGTCATCCAGGTACAATAGCACCATATCAAAGTTCTTGTGCCCTAAACAGTGTTCCATTACACGTTGGAAGGTTCCAGGGGCATTACAGAGCCCGAAGGGCATTCTGTCAAACTCATATAAGCCCATGGAGGTGGTGAAAGCCGTTTTTTCTCTATCCTCTGGGGCCATCTGAATCTGCCAATAACCGCTGGTCAGATCAAGGGTAGAAAAGTATGTGGCGGATTTAAGGGCTGCCAAAGATTCCTCGATTCGGGGTAGGGGATAAGCGTCTTTATGCGTGACTTGATTGAGTTTTCTATAATCAACACAAAAGCGAAGACTTCCGTCCTTTATCCTGACTAGCACGATAGGGGCTGCCCAAGGACTATGGCTTTCTCGAATGACTCCTGAAGCCTCCATTTCTCCCAACATGTCCCGAACGGGCTGGTACAAAGCGGGTGCTAATGGTCTGTACCGTTCTTTAATAGGCGGTGCGTTTCCGGTTGGAATATGATGCCGAACCTGCACAACTCTTCAGAAATCAGATGAATGTTTGCTAAAAGTATCACTATTTTCTCTGACTACATGCAGCACACCCAATTTATATTCTTCTGGGATATTACTATTTCCAATTTGAATGTCTTTCCACCGTGGAGATTAATTTTCAGTTTTTTCAGACTTATCAAGGGCTATACTCTGGGTTGGGAATGAATAAGCATCAATCACATCTTGAAATGTAGCCCATACCAGTGTCGCTAGGGTATGATTCCTAAGCAGACGAACACAGTGATTATGAAGGTTTAGTATTCCTACGGGCACTCATCCACCTTCCACTGTGACGAAGGCTCGAGCTACTATTATATCATTTCTGTGGAGGATAGCACATGGTTCCACAACAGCATTATAACTCTCTCCTTGAGGCCCACAACGAGTTTTTCCCCAGACAATGGTTTCTTTATTGGGTTGCAATATGATAGGTTTTCGGTCCGCGATCTTTACTTTTCCTACTTCTCCAATCGCATTAACAAATTGTTGTTGCCTTTGAAGGGTCCGGATGGTTTTATTTATGGCTTGTTGACCGGCGGATGATGCATGAATCAACTCCGTTTGGAGAGCTGCGATCAACTCGTTAGGACATTGCTGTAGTATATTTATTCCCACGATAATGGGAGGTACTGTGGGATCTTCTATATTAGTGATGATACAGCCCTGTTTGTCTAGTCGGGCTTGACCGATCTGGAAATCCAACTCACAGTATCCCAGACAAGAGATACTCAGTCCGTTACTAGCGACGAGACGGAGCCAAGCTGGTGGTGGCGGTAATATTCCTGACTTTGCTAGATATTGGTGGAAAACATGCTGTTGGACAGTGGTAACCTGTGAGCCAGTATCTAGGGTAGCTGGTACCTGTATCCCTTCAATCCAGATGTTAATGACGGGACACTGCCCTATATATCTGGGACACCATTCTTCAGGTGTAGGACCTATTCTGCTTGATCTCCCCGAGGGTTGGTCTCTGGCCTCGGGGCCTTGGCATTTAAAGGCTCCTCTTGACGACATACTCTCTCCACATGTCCACTCCGGTTACATCTTCGACAGATGGGACGTCCCTGAGTATCAAATCGATCAGTAGGTCTACGACCTCCTCCCGGTGATGGTTCCCACCAATCATTTCTGGTCCCTCGTCTGTCTCTACGCCAATTTGACTCATTTCGGTCGGAAGATGTATGTTTAGCGAGCTTTTGTAGTTCTCGATTCATGGCAGCCATCCCTACCGTTAGCTCTTCTATTTGGCCTTTTAAAATTAAAACAGAATCAGGATTAGGAGTTTGCGTACTCTGCAGGGTAGCTTTCTTGGAACTCATCACTTCGGTGGATCAGAATCAGAATCAGCTTTATTGGCCAGGTACACTTGCGTATACTAGGAATTTGTTTTCGGTTTGCTATACAACAGCCAAGTAGGTAACAGGTAAGCAGGTGTGTGTGTGTGTGGGGGGGGGGGCACATAAAGTCACACAGATAGGTATACCGTAGGGACACAAGTGAGTTACATTACGTCTAGTCAGTCAATGTTCAGGAGTTCAGCAGGCGGACCGCTTGGGGAAAGAAACTAGACTAGAAGCGACAGTTTCGCTCGGCGGCTCTTGATAGCCGGGCAATTCAGGGAACGAAACTTCCTTACGTTGTATGGGGTCGATAACTTTAATGGCTGTTTCCTTATAGTCCAGAAAAGAGGCTGCCTCTTTTTGCATTCGCAAAAGTTTTAATTTAGCTCTGACACTTTCACAGTTCATGCCATCAATAAATTGGTTCACTAGAGTCTCATCCACTTCTCTTATTTCCACATTATCTACCTCCTAAATGTCACGTAGTGCTTCTTGCAAACTCAATGCAAAGTCTCTCAGCGACTCTCCAGACTGTTGTTTGCGTGAATAAAAACGAGACTTTAATTCTGATATTGGCCCTCATTCCTAGTTGTTCGCTCGTTCTTTTTCATTGCATCGCAGCGATTTTCCGCAAACTGCGCATGCGCAATGTTCGCACTGCGACTGCGCCAAGTAAATTTGCTAAGAAGTTTGGTATTTTACTCACGGCATTACAAGGTTTTTTCTTCGTTCTGGTGATCGTTGTGTGATTGACAGGAAGTGGGTGTTTCTGGGCGGAAACTGGCCGTTTTATGGGAGTGTGTGAAAAAACGCTGCCGTTTCTGGGAAAAACGCGGGAGTGGCTGGAGAAACGGGGGAGTGTCTGGGCGAACGCTGGGTGTGTTTGTGACGTCAAACCAGGAACGAAACTGACTGAAATGATCGCAGTGGCAGAGTAAGTGTCGAGCTACTCAGAAACGGCTTAGAAATTTCTATTCGTAATTTTGAGAATCTTTCGTTCGCAATTTTGCTAAGCTAAGATTCACTCCCAGTAGGCGGCGGCTTAGCGTGTGCAATGCTGCTAAAAGCAGCTTGCGAGCGAACAACTCGGAATGAGGGCCCTTGTCCCTATACCGAAAATGGTGGCTAGGCGTTGAAATACCTGATCCACAGTTTTACGTTCTTCCAAAGGTCAAGACAGGACTTCACGTAAGGCTGACTCTTTTAATTGCCCTATTACAATTTCCACTTGCTGCGGGTTAGCCAATGGGTAAAGTCTAAACATTGCTTGTAATTTTCTTTTAAATTCAATGGGGTAAATTTACTAAGATTCGTATTTTCCCGTTTCAGGTCAAAGTTCAATCACGAATGACATCGAAAGTGTAAAACTGCAACTTTTTGAATTTGTTACGATGGATTTACTAAGCTGTCGTATTCGGGTTTTTCTTTTCTTCCGATGTCGATGTCATTCGTGTTTTTTTTGTGTTTTTTACGGCAGTGATTAGCAAAACACTGCCGACTTTTTTACAATTAATCTCGGCCGGATCTGTGTGATCCGTGCTGGGGTTCTATTTTTTTTTTTTTTTTTAATTAAACACTGTAAAATTTAAAAAAAAAATTGCGTGGGGTCCCCCCTCCTAAGCATAACCAGCCTCGGGCTCTTTGAGCCGATCCTGGTTGCAGAAATATGGGGGGAAAAATGACAGGGGTTCCCCCATATTTAAGCAACCAGCATCGGGCTCTGCGCCTGGTCCTGGTCCCAAAAATACGGGGGACAAAAAGAGTAGGGGTCCCCCGTATTTTTAAAACCAGCACCGGGCTCCACTAGCTGGACAGATAATGCCACAGCCGGGGGTCACTTTTATATAGTGCCCTGCGGCCGTGGCATCAAAAATCCAACTAGTCACTCCTGGCCGGGGTACCCTGGGGGAGTGGGGACCCCTTCAATCAAGGGGTCCCCCCCCCCAGCCACCCAAGGGCCAGGGGTGAAGCCCGAGGCTGTCCCCCCCCATCCAATGGGCTGCGGATGGGGAGGCTGATAGCCTTTGTTGTAAAAGAAAAGATATTGTTTTTAGTAGCAGTACTACAAGGCCCAGCAAGCCTCCCCCGCATGCTGGTACTTGGAGAACCACAAGTACCAGCATGCGACGGAAAAACGGGCCCGCTGGTACCTGTAGTACTACTACTAAAAAAATACCCAAAAAAAGACAAGACACACACACCGTGAAAGTATAATTTTATTACATACATACACACATACATACATACTTACCTTATGTTCCCACGCAGGTCGGTCCTCTTCTCCAGTAGAATCCAAGGGGTACCTGTTGAAGAAATTATACTCACGAGATCCAGGGGTCCAGGCTCCTCGGGAAATCCAGGGGTAATCCACGTACTTGAAAAAAATAACAAAACGGACACTCGAGCCACGCACTAAAAGGGGACCCATGTTTGCACATGGATCCCCTTTTCCCGACTGCCAGAAAACCCACTCTGACTTCTGTCTAAGTGGGTTTCTTCAGCCAATCAGGGAGTGCCACGTTGTAGCACTCTCCTGATCGGCTGTGTGCTCCTGTACTGAGTGACAGGCGGCACACGGCAGTGTTACAATGTAGCGCCTATGCGCTCCATTGTAACCAATGCTGGGAACTTTCTTGCTCAGCGGTGACGTCACTTTAGGTCAACCGCAGGGCAGAAAGTTCCCATCATTGGTTACAATGTAGCGCATAGGCGCTACATTGTAACACTGCCGTGTGCTGCCTGTCAGTGAGGACAGGAGCACACAGCTGATCAGGAGAGTGCTACAACGTGGCGCTCCCTGATTGGCTGAAGAAACCCACTTAGACAGAAGTCAAAGTGGGTTTCTGGCATTCGTCGAAAGGTGACCCATGTGCAAACATGGGTCCCCTTTCAGTTCGTGGTCGGGACACCGTTTTTTTTTTTTTTTTCAAGTACGTGGATTACCCCTGGATTTCCCGAGGAGCCTGGACCCCTGGATCTCGTGAGTATAATTTCTTCAACAGGTACCCCTTGGATTCTACTGGAGAAGAGGACCGACCTGCGTGGGAACATAAGGTAAGTATGTATGTATGTGTGTATGTATGTAATAAAATTATACTTTCACGGTGTGTGTGTCTTGTCTTTTTTTGGGTATTTTTTTAGTAGTAGTACTACAGGTACCAGCGGGCCCGTTTTTCCGTCGCATGCTGGTACTTGTGGTTCTCCAAGTACCAGCATGCGGGGGAGGCTTGCTGGGCCTTGTAGTACTGCTACTAAAAACAATATCTTTTCTTTTACAACAAAGGCTATCAGCCTCCCCATCCGCAGCCCATTGGATGGGGGGGGACAGCCTCGGGCTTCACCCCTGGCCCTTGGGTGGCTGGGGGGGGGACCCCTTGATTGAAGGGGTCCCCACTCCCCCAGGGTACCCCGGCCAGGAGTGACTAGTTGGATTTTTGATGCCACGGCCGCAGGGCACTATATAAAAGTGACCCCCGGCTGTGGCATTATCTGTCCAGCTAGTGGAGCCCGGTGCTGGTTTTAAAAATACAGGGGGACCCCTACTCTTTTTGTCCCCCGTATTTTTGGGACCAGGACCAGGCGCAGAGCCCGATGCTGGTTGCTTAAATATGGGGGAACCCCTGTCATTTTTTTCCCCATATTTCTGCAACCAGGATCGGCTCAAAGAGCCCGAGGCTGGTTATGCTTAGGAGGGGGGACCCCACGCAATTTTTTTTGAAAAAATAAGCACTTTCCCACCCCTTCCCACTGATATACATGCACGGATCTCATGGATCCGTGCATGCCTATCCAATCACGAATAAAAAAAAAAGGTCTGTTTTTTTTTAGCACTTTTTTACGAGTTGTAATTTTTCACGGCAGTGTTTGTTTGTTTTTTGCTTTGCACTTCTTAGTAAATGACCGAGATTCATACTTAAACAGCCGCGTTTTGACCGATGGTGTATTCATTCGTAATTTTTTACTTGGACTTGCAAAAAATTACGAATGCCCTCATCTCTGCCGTGATTAGTGTTTAGTAAATTACCGAGATGACACTTTGATGAAAAAACGGCATCTCGGTCAAAATCGGGAGCTTAGTAAATTTCCCCCAATGAACGTACTCGAGCTTCCCTTAACATCTTCTCCCGCATATGTGGGCAGCCACGGGGCCCCGAAATAATAGGGAAGGGTAATAGGGTTCACATTCATGGTCGCTGGTGTGCCTGCCGCGCTTGTTGTACTTGTGGCGTTTGCTGTATTTGTTGTGCTTGTCGTGCTTGTCGTTGCTTGTTCGTTCTCCGACATTTTCTTGTTCGCGATCCTGTTCGAGGACGCCAAATCAGATGTAACACTCCGATCGGGACTGTTTCAACTACTAGTAAATAAGTATATATTTTTGTATCGCTTCTATGTCCTTTATTATATCCAAGGAAGTTCTGTCTTCCGTTCTTCGCAGAGAGGCGAGTAAGAATTGCACGAGACTAGCAAAGAAACGTTGTGATGTAGTGTATTTATTACTTCTTCTGTTTATCTTATTGCAGGAATTTCAATATACCCGCAGACATTTCACCATATAATAATATAGAAACAACTGCCTATTGTTACAACGAATAAATAACCAATGAAGTAACGTTTTATTACACCGGAACCTAACTTCCGTCCTGGTTGTTATACCCGATGTCACCGGGACACCTAAAAGTAAAGGGGTTATTGCAACCTAAATCACATTACATGTACAGCATATTTACTATCAATAAATATGAATAATACATTCACTAATGCATTTACTTAATCCGTCAACAACATTAACCAATATTCTCTTCCTATAGTATAATGTCTTTGTTGGTCTATCTGAGTAATCTGTTCTTCTCGTTGGTGCACATTAACTTACGGGGCTGGCCAGTAAAGGGTTGTATATCCCACTTATAAAGTTATGGTATTCTCCTCCTCCTATAGGATGGCTAACCCGTGACCCTGAAATGTAATCCCCAACCCCGGTACCTCAATCTGTCCAAATTCTTGCGGAGCAGTTATCTCCTACAAAGAGATTAATGTAGCATATTTGTAACCCTGCTCTATTTCTATTAATCTTCTGATAGAGCAAGAGGAAAAGGTACAGTTAGTAGAGCAGAAGTTGAGAGCGAAGCAATTAGTCTTAGCTGCTGGTAGTGCGATTAGTAGGGTTTTAGTTGACGAGGTTGCAATAGCATTATAGTATGAGCGCAACGTGGATTATTACTTCTAAGGCAAATATGCAAAGAGTTTAGTAGTGTTGCCCTTAACGATAGTGCTGTTTAGTGCTGGAACTTTGCGGTCAGCGCTGAGGTTACTTTCGGTCAACCGCTGACCAGAAAGTTCCCACCATTGGCTACAATGGAGCGCATAGGCGCTACATTGTATCACTGCCATGTGCTGCCTGACAGACACTACAGGAGCGCACAGCCAATCAGGAGTGTGCCACGACGTGGCGCTCCCTGATTGGCTGAAGGGACCCTCTTTGACAGGAGTCAGGGGGGGGACCTGTCAGTCAGGGAAAGGGGGCTCCCTGATTGGCTGAAGGGACCCTCTTTGACAGGAGTCAGGGGGGGGACCCGGCAGTCGGGGAAAGGGGTATCATGTGTAAACATGGTACCCCTTTCAGTGCGTGGTCGGGTTTGCGTTTTATTTTTTTGCCAAGTACGTGGATTATTCAAAGACCGGATTATTCACTGGATTATGTGAGTATAATTTTTTACACAGGTACCCCGAGGATTCTACATGGAGAAGAGGACCGAGCCTCGTGGGAACATAGGTAAGTATGTGTGTATGTTGGTGTGCATGTATGTAATAAAGTTGTACTGTCACGGTGTGTGAGTCCTGGTTTTTTGGGGGTATTTTTTTTAGTAGTAGTACTACAGGTACCAGCGGGCCCGGTTTTCCTCCGCATGCTGGTACTTGTGGTTCTCCAAGCACCAGCTTGCGGGGGAGGCTTGCTGGGACTTGTAGTACTGCTACTAAAAACAATATTCACACTTTAACACTTGGCTATCAGCCCCCCCATCCACCGCCCTTGGATGGGGGGGACAGCCTCGGGCTTCACCCCTGGCCCTTGGGTGGCTGGAGGGGGGGGACCCCTTGTTTGAAGGGGTCCCCACTCCTCCAGGGTACCCCGGCCAGGGGTGACTAGTTGGGGTTTTAATGACATGGCCACAAGGACCGATATCAAAGTGTCCCCCGGCTGTGGCATTATCACCCCAGCTAGTGGAGCCCGGTGCTGGTTTCAGAAATAACGGGGACCCCTACGCTTTTTGTCCCCCGTATTTTTGGAACCAGGACCAGGCGCAGAGCCCGGTGCTGGTTGATTAAATATGGGGGAACCCCTGTCATTTTCCCGCCCATATTTTGTCAACCAGGACTGCTTCAAAGAGCCCGAGGCTGGTTGTGCTTAGGAGGGGGGACCCCACGCAATTTTTTTCTGAATTTTAAAAACTTTAAAGAACTTTTTAAGGTACACAATGAAGCCCTGCACGGATCTCACAGATCCGGCCGTGTTTCCTTGTGTTTTTTCATGCAGTGTTTTACTCATCACTACCGTAAAACACTGCCTGATATTACGAATCACATCGACATAGGAAAAAACGATTGTGCAAAACTCGGCAGCTTAGTGAATGACCGTATCAGGATTCAAAAAGTTGCAGTAAAATGCACCGATACCATTCGAGTTCAAACACCCTCAAAACGGACAAAACACGAATATTAGTAAATATACCCCATTGTGTCTGTTCAAGCTGAATTACATAGATTTCTTCTCTTGGCTAGACTGCAACAAAGTGTCGATGTGTAATACCTAACACAAGGCACCAGTCCCACCTTCTGGCTGTCAGTCTAAGCTGGTAACACCTTTTCTAGGCCAGTTTAGTGCAATGGGTGCCGCCCGCTATCTGTAATGGAGCCTCCGATTTGCCCGCCTCCCGCTGTCACTCACCGCTCCAGAGATGTCGGGGAATTCCGCCCCGCCTCTGATTCAGTCACCACTCAATTGCGCTGGGCCAACATGAAGATGCCTCCTCCCTTCCGCCCAGCAAGGGCGGTACGAATCACGATAGCCGCTGCCCTAGCCTGATCACGGAGGTCTCCGCACGGCACACTGCTCCAGGGTCCCGGCCGGGGCTCGGCTACTCGTATTGCGGAAGGCACCGGAGTATAGGGTCACACCTCCATTCAGGGCCGGGTGTCGGATCTCAGCGTGACGCAGTTCTTTTAGGGCTCCAGGCTCCTCTACGGGTCCTTCCTCTGGCCGTAAGTCTCAGCGGTTTCTCCCCAACGGTTCCCCCTCAGCTCTCCTTTTTAACATCTCCTCTGTGTGACCCGGATTGATCCCCCAGCCGTTATCCGCACGAGCTGATTAAGTTTGTTTCCAATCACATAAACAAAAAAAACCCTTCCTGGGCATGGGTCCGTCTCAGCCGCATCCACAGTTATTACAACCCCGTTATTCGGGGCAGTCCACCTCCCCTCTGTGAGGGGGACATCCATGAGCCAAACTGCACCTTATGGGGGCAATTATAAACTTATTTTAAAATCCCTCTGTGAGGGCATTGTTATATAAATTAAGTTTTGATTTTACTTATTTATATGTATACACAATACAAGAACAAAACTAAGCATAACTGTACTTGTACAGGGACTATACTTCTACAGTACACAGTGGGTTTAAGTGGGTATTACATGGGCATTATGTGTATCTGGCACTATACTGGAGACGTGTAAGGAACACTACTGTGGGTATTATGTGTATCTGGCACTATACTGGAGACGTGTAAGGAACACTACTGTGGGCATTATGTGTATCTGGCACTATACTGGAGACGTGTAAGGAACACTACTGTGGGCATTATGTGTATCTGGCACTATACTGGAGACGTGTAAGGAACACTACTGTGGGCATTATTTGTATCTGGCACTATACTGGAGACGTGTGTAAGGAACAGTACTGTGGGCATTATGTGTATCTGGCACTATACTGGAGACGTGTAAGGAACAGTACTGTGGGCATTATGTGTATCTGGCACTATACTGGAGACGTGTAAGGAACACTACTGTGGGCATTATGTGTATCTGGCACTATACTGAAGACGTGTGTAAGGAACAGTACTGTGGGCATTATGTGTATCTGGCACTATACTGGAGACGTGTAAGGAACACTACTGTGGGCATTATGTGTATCTGGCACTATACTGGAGACATGTAAGGAACACTACTGTGGGCATTATGTATATCTGACACTATACTGGAGACGTGTAAGGAACACTACTGTGGGCATTATGTGTATCTGGCACTATACTGGAGACGTGTAAGGAACACTACTGTGGGCATTATGTGTATCTGGCACTATACTGGAGACGTGTGTAAGGAACAGTACTGTGGGCATTATGTGTATCTGGCACTATACTGGAGACGTGTAAGGAACAGTACTGTGGGCATTATGTGTATCTGGCACTATACTGGAGACGTGTAAGGAACACTACTGTGGGCATTATGTTTATCTGGCACTATACTGGAGACGTGTGTAAGGAACAGTACTGTGGGCATTATGTGTATCTGGCACTATACTGGAGACGTGTAAGGAACACTACTGTGGGCATTATGTGTATCTGGCACTATACTGGAGACGTGTAAGGAACACTACTGTGGGCATTATGTGTATCTGACACTATACTGGAGACGTGTAAGGAACACTACTGTGGGCATTATGTGTATCTGGCACTATACTGGAGACGTGTAAGGAACAGTACTGTGGGCATTATGTGTGTAAGACTGCTAATCGTGTGTGTGTAGAGGGGGAGTGAAAATATATTTATTTATAGTTTTATTATATAAAGTTGCTAGGCCACGCCCACTTTTCAAGGAGCGCGTATGCCAATGTTGGGGGGGCTGGGGGACACATAAAAATGTTCTCGCTCAGGGAGCCAGTAGGCCTGGAGCTGGCCCTGATTCCCACAAGCAAACTCTAAAAACTCTCAGTTTTCAGAGTTGCTGAATGTTAGGCGGCCATATTGGCCACCTAATAATGAATGGGCCCGATATATAAAACATGTGGAAACTAGCGGTATATACTGTATATTAGCAGCATTCTAGTAACACCAGAAATGAACCCGCAACACCACCATCTTGCAAAAACTCAAAAAGTGCCGTCAGTCAGAGCAGTAATTGTGCAAGAAAACGGCTTAATGTTCATCAATCATCAATAGCTGCAGTCACTTGGTTTTCGCGAAAAACTACTCCAAACCCTGTACAGTAATTGTAATTTTTTTCAGTAACAAACATTGCATTCCTCATATTTATAATTAAAGATGATCGGGATCGGTTTTACTCGGATCTCAAAATGGCATCTTATTGGCTCACGGATGTCACCTGTTTAGAATAGCCAATAAGAAAAATCCGAACTGGTGTTAATTCTGGCGTTACATCAGAACCAGCTCATCTATACTTATAATGGGTAATGTGATGTGGGCGAATTTACTAAAAAAAAAAAAAAAAAAAGTGAAAAAACACCGTAGTGAGCCCTGCGATAATAACACCTGCTCCAGCTGGTGTAATCACAGGGCAGCACTGCGATAAGCAGCCTTTTGCACAGCTTTCTCTGCCCTCCTGGCAGAGAAAGCTGTGCAGGGACCGGCTCCGGTGATCAGCTCTGTGTGTCCTATGGACACACAAGCTGATCACCTTTAAAAAAAAATTAGTATTTTTTTAAAAATATTCATACTTACTAGTTCCAGGAGCCAGGGATCGGTGCTCCGGTGAGCTCTGCAGGACGCCGAGTCCTCCATGTGCTGTGCTGTGACCCCTGTGCAGTAAAGTGACTCTGCAAAGCGGCAGCTCACTTTACAACACCGGGGGTCACAGTACAGAAGCAGGATCCGGCGCCCAGCAGCCTCCTGGTAGCAGCGGACACCGGCTCCTGGGTCTGGTAAGTATAAATTCCCGGGGAGAGGGCTGTTTGCGGCACAAGAGTAGCCATGACCAGGGGGGATCCCAGCGGTAGCAGCGAGGGTGGCACAGGCGCAGCAGGACATCGGAGTATTTGTTATGAAAAATACCCCAATGATGCTGCGGAGAGGCATCGCAGGGACAGAGCTTTCTTGCAACTTCTGTCCCTGCATACGATAATTGATACATCCATGCAATGTACTCAATTATCACATTGCGAGTTTGCCCGTACCGGCGCAAAGACGCGCGCCGATACGGATGGATGGGTCGGAGGGGCACCAGTCAATGTTGTGGACTGCAGTGCGCTGAGGGAGCTAAAAGCGTTTGGTCGCCTCCTGCATGTCCCTGTCTGCAGTGCTGGTGACCTGGCAGGGTGGCGGCCATCTTGCAGCTTCCAGGGGTCCTGATAGGAGGGCTAGTGACCCAAGGAGAAGCTTCATAGAGGGGGCAACTTAGAGAACCCATGAGGAATCCTACATCTAGTGCCCAATGAGACATGCCTGAGTCAAGGGTAAAAACACAGGCCATACACTATAGCCTAGATTTATTAAAGTCAACTGTCTTAGCTACACTAGATGACTCACAAATGATGCAATGTCATCAGCGACGGGACCTGGTGTGGGTATCAGCAGAGGCAAGTAAATACACACTTGTTTATTCCGCCAGGGGGGGGGCATTGGAGCAGGGGCCATGCTTCTTTCGGCAGTATGGCTCTCACTGGCGATGCCATCCATCCTCCATCCCTCGGAGGATAACGCTGATGACGGACAAGAGCGCACATCATCAGCGACATCCTGCATACACACTGGACAATATAGCGAACAATGGGTCCGAATCGTCTAGTCCTGACGCACCTTTACACCTGCTGTACTTCACAGCGCTACAATGTTATATTTACATGGAAAAAATTCCGGCTTTTTGCGTAAAATGATGTAAAGAGCCCCAACAGCCACCTGCACAGTCACCTGAGTTGCCCACGTTAAAACCACCTTCTTTAAAGTAACTGTGACATTATTCTACTGACTAAGGGACATTGAGGGTCAAACACATTGTGCTCGTATTCCCGATGGATGGGACCGCAATGTGATTTGATAGCGGTGGGCATTTTCGGAGCGGCGATGCGGCTTTGGGGGGGCAGAGCAGGGCAAAGCGGGGCAGGCCGGGACAGTTTTTTGGGGCGGCTGTGCTACACTAAAAAAACATGGCCGCTGACCGTCTGGCTGCCAGGGGTCAACCCTAGGTCCGATGCATTTGCAATTGGAATGGGAACGCATCGAGAGGCGGGCTCCACACATGCCCGGCGGCCCCCAGCATGTGCAGAGATGAACGCAGATCCGGCTCTGTATGCAGCGATATGCATTCATCTGTGAATAACCCCCATTATCCATAAATGTAATTTAGCTTTTAGAAGTAATTTAATTGAGCAGTGTAATGACTGAAGTATTTTGAGTGTTTTAATATTGATTAACCTGAATATTCTATTCAACTCTGTAACTGAAGAGTAAGCTCGTCTATCTCTGTATATTCATTTTGTGAGAAACTAAGTACAGGTTGAGTATCCCTTATCCAAAATGTTTGGGACCAGAGGTATTTTGGATATGGGATTTTTCCGTATTTTGGAATAATTGCATACCATAACGAGATATCATGGTGATGGGACCTAAATCTAAGCACAGAATGCATTTATGTTACATATACACCTTATACACACAGCCTGAAGGTCATTTAATACAATATTATTAATAACTTTGTGTATTAAACAAAGTTTGTGTACATTAAGCCATCAAAAAACAAAGGTTTCACCATCTCACTCTCACTCAAAAAAGTCCGTATTTCGGAATATTCCGTATTTCGGAATATTTGGATATGGGATACTCAACCTGTATATCTTAAAAAAAACACTTTGGGGGAAATTCAATTGAGGGCGACAGGTGCGAATCGCGGTTGCCGCAGTGTTTAAATGCCGGCAGCGGCAGCCAGACTCGCACCCTTCACCTGGCCCGTTCACACCCCAATTTGTTGAAAAGTGCTCATAGGCCCTCATTCCGAGTTGTTTGCTCGCTAGCTGCTTTTAGCAGCTTTGCACACGCTAGGCCGCCGCCCTCTGGGAGTGTATCTTAGCTTATCAGAATAGCGAACGAAAAATTAGCAAAACTGCTACTAAATAATTCTTAGCAGTTTCTGAGTAGCTCCAGACCTACTCCTAGATTGTGATCACCTCAGTCCGTTTAGTTCCTGGTTTGACGTCACAAACACGCCCTGCGTTCGGCCAGCCACTCCCCCGTTTCTCCAGACACTCCCGCGTTTTTCCCTGACATGCCTGCGTTTTTTTGCAAACGCCGGGAAAACGCTGAGTTGCCGCCCAGAAACGCCCCTTTCCTGTCAATCATTTACCGAACAGCAGTGCGACTGAAAAGCGCCGCAGAAGCCACAGCAAAACTGCTAAGTTTTGTGTTAAATAACTAAGCGCATGCACCCTGCGTGCCTTGCGCATGCGCAATTTGCAACAAGTCGCAGCATAGCGAAAATCGGCAACGAGCGAACAACTCGGAATGACCCCCACTATCCTATGGGGTAGCAAACACTTTTGAGCGAGATCCCGCTGCTGCAAAGCTTGGTGGCTGCCGTACATATTCAGGCGAGTGAATCCGCTTGCCCTCAGTTGAATTCCCTTATTGGAACAATGAATTGTATGCAATATGCAGAATATTTCTTGCACATCATGTAAAGCACCTTCTTGGTTCCGGTAGCATAGTCCATCCTTTCTGGGTTGCTATTAATAAGTCACGCTACTTGTCTGTGTCTGGTTGGGGAACCCTTGCCTCTGGCCACAGGTGACTTAGGGGGACATTTACTAAGTGATAAGAGCGGAGAAGTGAGCCAGTGGAGAAGTTGCCCATGGCAACCTATCTGCACTGAAGTAACATCTATAATTTGCATACTATAAAATGATACAGTGCTGCTGATTGGTTGATGGGGCAATTTCTCCACTGGCTCACTTCTCCACTCTTATCACTGCTAAGTAAATGTCCCCCATAATTAGTACCTCAGTTAATTTGATTTAAGCATCTGTGCTCAAGTATGGGTATCCTTAAAATAGGGTTTCCCACACTCGGCTCTCAAGGTACCATAACGGTCCAAGTTTTAAGGAAGTGTGTATTCATTATCCCTTAAGGCAGAGGTTCTCAAACTCGGTCCTCGGGAGCCCACACAGTGCATGTTTTGCAGGTAACCCAGCAGGTGCACAGGTGTATTAATTACTCACTGACACATTTTAAAAGGTCCACAGGTGGAGCTAATTATTTCACTTGCGATTCTGTGAGGAGACCTGCAAAACATGCACTGTGTGGGCCCCCGAGGACCGAGTTTGAGAACCTCTGCCTTAAGGGGTCTATTCATGAAGCAGTGAAAAGTGTGGAGAAGTGAGCCAGTGGAGAAGTTGCCCATGGCAACCAATGAGTGTTGAGGTAACATTTATAAAGTGCATTCTATAAAATTATACGGAGCAGCTGATTGGTTGCCATGGGCAACTTATCCACTGGCTCACTTTTCCACACCTTCCACTGCTTCATGAATAGACCCTTAATTTCTACAAAAGTAGGTGAAATCACCAAATGTTTATGCTGTCCAAATTCCAGGGAGCCCCCCAGACCTTAGAAGAGCAGGTGGACCTCCTACCTCCCACCCACTTTCTAGTTGAAGTGGGAAGGCTGGGGACATTATTCCTTGAATAACAGGTCCACGTGAAGTGAGTGGGTCCGATTCCATGATAATGTTAGCCCCTCCCTCTCTAATGGCGCTCAGCACCCTTCCTGCCCCATAACTATGATGTCATTATGAGTCACTGAACAGAAGTCACTCTGACAGTAGTGGCATGATGAAAATCTGCTGGAACAGGTGCAGCTCATAGCCGTGAGGTTCGTGTGGGTGTTTGTGTCGGGGTGCAAACATAAATCGTTGTTTTTTTGTTTTTTACAAAAAAAAATTCAAAATATGCTGTTGATCTTATTATCAGGTATAATCTCTAGCAAATGCATGGTAACTACAGTACTGTATATGTACTGTGTATAGGAATTAGCTAATTATTGGATATGCTCATTAGCAATTCTACATCCGTAGGTTGATGCACTTCTATTTTGTACCGTTCACAGCAATATTAATATTTACAGTAATTTTTCGGATTCAAGAGGATCTGCAATTATCTGTCGGGAGACATCAAGAATGTGCTGCATCCCGTCACTCACTGCAAGCATAGCAGCGTTTAGTAATACCGTATGCTTGAAAAGGGGGCAGCACGGTGACGTTTGCCCGCTGTTTTCGGGGCGCGGTCCGGCCAACGCAGGCATGGCCGGATCGCGCGGGGGGTGGGCCGCAGCGGCTGCGTGACGTCACACGCAGCCACCGCAACCTGGGCAGCGACAAGTAACTCCTGGCCAGCCGCAGGAGCTGCACTGGCTGGGCGTTACTCAACAAGTACAAAAGCATCGCCGCTGGGCGATGCTTTTGTACTTGTGCGGGAGGGAGGGGGGCGGCCTGACATGCGGGGTGGACTAGCCCTGTGCTGGGCGTCCCCCCGCATGTCAGGGAAGATGATCGGAGCTGTGCTAAATTTAGCACAGCTACGATCAACTCAGAAGGAGGCTCTATGGGTGTCGTGGATAGCCCTAGTGCGCCGGGATTCCAGCTGTCGGTTTTGTCGGCTTCGGATTTCGGCATCGGTATCATGAACGCCGGCATCCCAACAGCCGTCATTTTAACTGCAACCCGATAACATAGACCATGTACAGAACTGTTACATATGGCGATACCTGTCCCCCAGGGATGAGGGGTGTGCAATGCAGAAGGGCGTATGCGCCTGAATCAGATGTGGTTAAAGGTGCGCCCATCGGCGCAAAGTACTGATTTTCGGTACTTTGCTTATATGTAGGACCCGTTCTGTGTGTGTCCGAATCAGTCACTAGACTTCCAGTGATTGACAGTCTTCTGCCGTCTGTGGGGCGGGGAGGGATGGTAACAGCCTCCGTTGGTGAAAACAGAAGCGTGTCACCCCCATTTAGTGGGTGGGAAGAGGTTGGGCATCGCTGTCGTAGGACGGAGATTTCCTGGCCTTTGCAATGGGTGGCTCTCGCGGCATCATGGCTGCTGCAAGCCGCCCAATGGTGACTGAGGGATCTGATACTGTGACCTAGAACACAGCTCGGATCACTACTGCAGCGGGAGGTGTCTGCTAGTAACAGACTCCTCCTGCTGCGTCACCATACAGCGCTATCACTGCTGCTTCCAAGCAGCAGTGATAACAACTCCAGCCACATCTGAATTTGACCCTATGAGTCAAGAGTTTTCCATTGACCACCCATTGTCTAATGGGTCTTCCATGCACCTACAGTTATGCAGACATGGAGGATAAAGGTCCTTGGTCTGACTTACCAGGGATGACCCTGCATTATAAATGTACTACTGTTTACAGCGGAGACTAGCCCTTGTCTGATTGGTTGAGATCCCCCTCTGGCAGGAAGTTTAGGTTGACAGATAGGGTGCACTGCCAATCAGGGAACAGGACTGATCTGCTCCTCCTCCCTTATTACTCAGAGCTTGGAATCAGGACAATGAGGCTTTGACCTCTCATTTTGTGACTCTTCACAGTGTAATTTTTTTATCATTTCCTTTGAAATAGCCTCTTCTCTAGTCTTGGATATTTTTTCTTCAGGGACTAAGGGCGCTGACGTTGGTGGCTAAACTATCCTTCCTGGCTTTCACCAGATTCATATTATTATGCATTTGTTCCGGTTTTCTTTTCCCTGGTTGGTGCATTTTGTAGTGGCCTCATCTACTTTTCCTTTGATCCCAAATTGTCACTACCATTTAGACAAGAAACGTAGTTTCCACAGTAGGAAGTAAAATTAGCACTGCATCCCAAAGGGTAAAAGTATGCTTTTGGGCCTGATCCTTGTGCTCTCTCACCATGGCACTACAGCTTTCCTCTCCAGCATCTGTGTACAAGGGGGAAAAAACTAAAGGCATTTAGCATAATCCTGGCCAGGGCTATGAGTTTACCCATAGCTCTGGCCAGGATTATGCTAAATGCCTTTGGTTATTACAGGTTGAGCTGGTGTGAGATAGTGCACCTGCAACTTTTTTCCGCTTGTATACTGTATCAAGTCTCAAGCAGAGTAGCACCTCATTACTTAATTATGGTGTGTAAACTAGGGCCCCCCTCCTCTCCAGCATCTGTAAAGACTACCTTTGTAAGGACAATTTGAACCACCCATGTTTTCAGTTGCTATGCATGGCAGACCTTTGGTACAAGACAAACTATGAGAGCAAAATATTGATTGTGGAGATTCCCTACGAGCACAATTTTTTAGCATAAACTGATGGTTTTGTTACATATTTCCATTAAAAGGATTATGGTGGTAAGAACTTTGACTGACCTTAAATATCCTGCAAAATCTTTGCAAATTTGGGTACTCTGGTCTGTAAGGATTTCTTTTGGTATTTCCTCTAAAGACATGGACTTATTCTCTACCTAATGACTTAGTTGAAGTATTGTGATACGGTATAGTTTCTGTGTACTGGGAAGCCTAGTCCATAACTGGTATATACTGGAGAACTTTATAAGCAGTTAAGAGATCCAACTAGATTCATGGCTATTTGGACAAAGGGGATCTCTATAATAGATAATGAGGCCAAAGGACTGGTCTAAGACACTCATCACAATGTACAATACTGAGATACATCTTTATGGACCCTTGGCCAGATAAAGCATTGTAAAATTATCTCAATCCTAAATATCCTGGCATTAGGTGCAATGAAGTTTAACACTGTTCTACTATTTGACTTAGGTACCACCAGGGCCGGATTAAGGGCCACATGGGCCTGGAGCTGAAAATTTCCAAGGGCCTATACTGAGAAGGGGAGGAGCTGTGACTAGTGCTGTGTGGGTGTGGCCAGAGCCATATGGGTGTGTACACCCTGTACACTATGAACCCTAAGTACTTCCTAAATACATAAACATAGAAAATATGCATCATTTTGTGAGGAAAAAACAAAACAAAACTATTTTAATACTTATGATTTATGATTGTTTGGCCAGCTGTGTGCCTGGTCACCATCCTGCTGCTAGCATGATAGGCCTATTTTTATGTGGAGGCCTGGAGCTGGAGCTCCATCCGCCCCATTGTTAATCTGGCCCTGGGTACCACTAGTTGTTCCACAATTTCTTCTTCCGTCTAGTCACCTGATACAAAAAGTCAATATGTCTCGCCTTGTATGTAAGCCTACCAGCAGGTTCTACTGAGTTCCCATTAACCACTTTTACATTTTCTTGGGCCATTACTAGATTGGGGTCTTCCACTTGTTCTGAGGCAAAAGGTATTTCCTCAATTCAAGATTAGTCACATGATTAACGCTGTCATCAACATCCCCATCCTCAGGAGTTGTGTCACTTTGAGCCTCACGACAACAAGAATCCATGCCACTTGGGAGTATGAGTGCCTTTGTAAATCCCAGATAAGTTTGTTCCACCATTGTACCAGCCCTGCACATCTACTAACTAATTGTCCTCTTCTGGCCAAGAGTTGTAGCCTCCCAGGAAACAGCCATAATCAGTTAATGGGGAGGATCTGGGTAAGACTGATGTTTTGCCCATTTGGCTATATCATGTTAGCCCAGCTGGGGGGCATCCTGCAATGCTTGATTATGACCAGTATATAAGAAGGCTCAGGTAGGTGAATACTGTGTACCAATTCTTGGAGGTATCCTTGGCTTGTTGGATTATGCTGATGATTTGTGATCAACTTGTGAAAGGTGTGGTTGTACTGATCCTTTGATGGTGATTTGGACTGTGCAAGCTGAATAAGTAATCAATATATTAAAGTCTGGGGAGTGCCCTCGCTATTGTTTCTTATGCATTATGGGTTATATTGTAGGACCAGTGTGGAGCACCCAAGCCAATGTTCTGTTATAAGACGTGAGTGCAGATATACTTCTACCTCTACCTGCATATATCCGATCTAGGGCACCATACAAACCGGCTGGTGGGTATTAATGCATGTGTGGGGAAGGATATTAATATGTGTATCATCCACAGAGGATCTCTGCATTAATTAAACACCTGTGCTGAGTGCTCTCTAAAAGCAGGAATTGCATGTATCTGCTACTAAGGAGTCATCAGACCTGTAACTAGGGGTGTGCGGGCAGTGCTCCCCCCGAGGGCACAGGGCCCTGGGGACAGCACTGTCACTGCCACACAGAGCCTGAAATTGGCTTGCAAGGTGCCTGATACTAATTGCACCCTTCAGGCAGCCTGTAGAGCCACCCTGAGCATCCAGACAGTGCTCTTCTTCTTGTGCCAATGATTCATCCTGGTGTGGAGCTGGGATTCATGGAACATATGTAGAGCAAAGGTTAATGTAGAGCAGTGCAGAAGTGAGAGCGTTAAAAGTTTAAGCAAATGATAACTCCAACCTCGAGGTTTCATTGATAATCTGCTGTTCAGTGAAACCCTACAAAATGCTAAAAAAATAAGAATTTACTCACCGGTAATTCTATTTCTCGTAGTCCGTAGTGGATGCTGGGTACTCCGTAAGCAAACTAGGGCCCCCCTCCTCTCCAGCATCTGTAAAGACTACCTTTGTAAGGACAATTTGAACCACCCATGTTTTCAGTTGCTATGCATGGCAGACCTTTGGTACAAGACAAACTATGAGAGCAAAATATTGATTGTGGAGATTCCCTACGAGCACAATTTTTTAGCATAAACTGATGGTTTTGTTACATATTTCCATTAAAAGGATTATGGTGGTAAGAACTTTGACTGACCTTAAATATCCTGCAAAATCTTTGCAAATTTGGGTACTCTGGTCTGTAAGGATTTCTTTTGGTATTTCCTTTAAAGACATGGACTTATTCTCTACCTAATGACTTAGTTGAAGTATTGTGATACGGTATAATTTCTGTGTACTGGGAAGCCTAGTCCATAACTGGTATATACTGGAGAACTTTATAAGCAGTTAAGAGATCCAACTAGATTCATGGCTATTTGGACAAAGGGGATCTCTATAATAGATAATGAGGCCAAAGGACTGGTCTAAGACACTCATCACAATGTACAATACTGAGATACATCTTTATGGACCCTTGGCCAGATAAAGCATTGTAAAATGATCTCAATCCTAAATATCCTGGCATTAGGTGCAATGAAATTTAACACTGTTCTACTATTTGACTTAGGTACCACTAGTTGTTCCACAATTTCTTCTTCCTTCTAGTCACCTGATACAAAAAGTCAATATGTCTCGCCTTGTATGTAAGCCTACCAGCAGGTTCTACTGAGTTCCCATTAACCACTTTTACATTTTCTTGGGCCATTACTAGATTGGGGTCTTCCACTTGTTCTGAGGCAACAGGTATTTCCTCAATTCAAGATTAGTCACATGATTAACGCTGTCATCAACATCCCCATCCTCAGGAGTTGTGTCACTTTGAGCCTCACGACAACAAGAATCCATGCCACTTGGGAGTATGAGTTCCTTTGTTAATCCCAGATAAGAGAACATAATTTGTTCCACCATTGTACCAGCCCTGCACATCTACTAACTAAACGTCCTCTTCTGGCCAAGAGTTGTAGCCTCCCAGGAAACAGCCATAATCAGTTAATGGGGAGGATCTGGGTAAGACTGATGTTTTGCCCATTTGGCTATATCATGTTAGCCCAGCTGGGGGGCATCCTGCAATGCTTGATTATGACCAGTATATAAGAAGGCTCAGGTAGGTGAATACTGTGTACCAATTCTTGGAGGTATCCTTGGCTTGTTGGATGATGCTGATGATTTGTGATCAACTTGTGAAAGGTGCGTTTGTACTGATCCTTTGATGGTGACTTGGACTGTGCAAGCTGAATAAGTAATCAATTTATTAAAGTCTGGGGAGTGCCCTCGCTATTGTTTCTTATGCATTATGGGTTATATTGTAGGACCAGTGTGGAGCACCCAAGCCAATGTTCTGTTATAAGACCTGAGTGTAGATATACTTCTACCTCTACCTGTATATATCCTATCTAGGGCACCATACAAACCGGCTGGTGGGTATTCATGTAATGCATGTGTATGGAAGGATATTAATATGTGTATCATCCACAGAGGATCTCTGCATTCATTAAACACCTGTGCTCTCTAAAAGCAGGAATTGCATGTATCTGCTACTTAGGAGTCATCAGACCTGTAACTAGGGGTGTGCGGTTAGTGCTCCCCCCGCAGGGCACAGGGCCCTGGGGACAGCACTGTCACTGCCACACAGAGCCTGAATTTGGCTTGCGAGGTGCCTGATACTAACTGCACCCTTCAGGCAGCCTGTAGAGCCACCCTGAGCATCCAGACAGTGCTCTTCTTCTTTTGCCAATGATTCATCCAGGTATGGAGCTGGGATTCATGGAACGTATGTAGAGCAAAGGTTAATGTAGAGCAGTGCAGAAGTGAGAGCGTTAGAAGCTTAAGCTAATGATAACTCCAACCTCAAGGTTTCATTGATAATCTGCTGTTCAGTGAAACCCTACAAAATGCTAAAAATGTATTTCTGGCTACTGATATTATCGAATCTACCCATGTGGAGCATCTTTCAAAATGCTGCTGTATGTTTTATAAATGTTATGCAGTGTCGGACTGGGGCATGAAGGGCCCACCAGGGGGGTTGCACTGGTAGGAGCCCATGTTTAGGGGTGTGGCCACTCTTCAGAGGGGGTGTGGCCAGCCACCACAGAGGCTTGGCTAACTATTAGAGAGTGTATGGTCTGGGCCCCTTGATAAATACATATAGTAAATACTGCTAGTGCATGCATGATAATGTACCAGATTAATAACAGGAATGCACTGTAGAACATACACCATAGTTCTGTGCAGTACAGGGTAACATACTGTATGAATAATGTATAATTCACGTGCACAGTCTGAAACCTGATCCCTAGAGGAAGGGGTGGGCCTCTGGGCAGTGGGGACCACCGGCGGGTTTCCCCAGAACCAGTGACGTGCGGTGAGGTCAATGACTGGGGAGGCACTGGCCAGCATCAAAGCCAGATTTACACACACATACTGTATATGAACCTGATAGAGGAGCATGTCGGGGAGGGCTGTACTATGATGTACACTGTGCACACTATTGGAATATGCCACAGGGGTAAACGCACTACTACTGGTAGGTGCAGTACATACTGGCCAATGGGGTGGCGCTATCTGGACAACGCAGGTGTATCCGGACTGTTGCTGGGGCGGGTGACCCAGAACATGGCGGGTAGCCGCCTGCCAGCGCAGGTAGGCTGCGCAGGCAGGGAGCTACTTGGCAGGTGCGAAAGCGGATGCTTTCACCCCTCTGCGGAGAGGGGGACAGGGCGGACTAGCCCTGTGCTGGGCGTCCCCCCACATGTCAGAGAAACTGATCGTAATTGTGCTAAATTTAGCACATCTACGATCAGCTCTGAATCACCCACTGAGTTTGGGGAACAGTATAGGTTAGACCATAACTGAGGATGCCACTAAAGCCATGTACTTGCCCACACGAACAAACCAATACACACCATGCTTTTCACAAACATGCTTTGCCATCCATAATTTTAATAAGTAATAAAACAAATTAGTCACCACCACTGGTTAGTTTGCACAGCAACTACACTTTAGGATACATGCACAAACAAACCAGAATTCTGCATTTAACCAGACCTAAGTCCCAGGGGCGCATCTAGAGAGGAGGAGACCTGTGTGCAGTCCCCGTGTGTGGGCCCCCTCCTCTCCCGTAGCCGGCAATGCCGCTGTTAGCGCTCTGTCTGAGCACTGAGACTCTGGCACAGTGCCAGAGTCTACAGCGCATGTGCAGGACTCCGGAAAAATGTCCGCCGCGGGATAACACCTACAAGTGTCAGCAGTGGGTGTCCAAGGCAAAAATAAGACCAATTTAGATTATTTGAGGGGGCTGGACAATGCTATCAATCTCCAACCCATTTTAGCTATACCTGTAACTGTCCAGTATAGTCTATAAAAGTCAATGTCAAATATGGTCCCCACACCTCCATCACCTCATACTTTCAGGATTTCTGAGTCACCTTTACTGTACATGATTAAGATCAAGAGCTGTTAGCAAAAACAACTCAGGTACTGGACCCCCAGTTTCTGGGGCAGATAAGAGAGAGATAGATGTTGTGAGAGCCCCCCTCCCCTTCCTCCCCCCCCCCCCTTCCCCCTTCAATCGATCAGTGGGTAGCCCAAGCCAGTGGGAAAGAATGCTGGTGAGTGGTCAGGGGAGGTAGCTATTACTCTGCATCATGGGGGAAAGGGGCGTGCCTTGAGCCCTCACCAAGGCACGCATGTCAGAGCTGCCTCTTCTGGCAGAGTTACTGCATGAGGTGTGGCTCCGCCCCCAGCCCCACCCCCAGCTCTAAGCAGTTTCTGGTTACAAGAGAGAGGCAGAGCTATTGTTGCCTCTCCTCTGTCCCTATGTAGCAGCAGCAGGGTCAGACTGGCCCACAGGTGTACGGGGGAACCCCCCGGTAGGCCCTGCTGCCTGCCCCACCCCACCCCCTTAAATTATACATTATACATATGTTACATTATACTGCACAGGACTGTGGTGTATTTTCTGCACTGCTGTTATTACTCTGGTACATTATCATGCATGCCCTAGCAGTAATTACTATAAACTAGGTGCTTCATCGCACCCTACGGGCGCTCTTCACACCGTCGCAAGGGGCTACGCCTCCTTAACCCTTGCACGCCTTTCTGGGGTTCAATATTTGTATTATATGGAGTATTACCTGCATTCCTTTGTTAGTGGTTAAATATTGCACGATGAAAGGGCGTGCGATGGTGAAGGAGGCGCAGCCCCTTGCGACGGCGTGAACAGCGCCTGCAGGGCACGATGTACAAAATAAAGAGGGTGCGGGGGGGACTTCGGATGGGGGAGGGCGTCTGTAGATGCTGCGGGTGGAGGGGGGGTGGACGCGGGGGGCGGCTCGGATGGGGAAGGGTCAGGAGGTGCTGCGGGTGGGGGAGGGGCAGAGGAGTGGGGGCTGCAGATGGGGGAGGGGTCCGGAGGCACTGCAGGTGGTGGAAGTGCAGGGGTGCCACGGGTGGGGGAGGGGCAGGTGCGGGGATGTTGTGGATGGGTGAAGGGTTCCGGAGGTGCTGTGGGATGGGAAGGGGCGGGGGTGCCGGGGTTGGGGTAGGGGGTCCGGAGGCGCCGTGGGTGGGGAGGGGCAGGTGCGGGTGGTGCAGCGGATGGGGAAGGGGGTCCGGAGGCGCTGCAGGTGGTGGAGGGGCGGGGTGCCATGGGTGGGGGAGGGGCGGGTGTGGGG
Organism: Pseudophryne corroboree; assembly: GCF_028390025.1. NCBI lineage: Eukaryota > Metazoa > Chordata > Amphibia > Anura > Myobatrachidae > Pseudophryne > Pseudophryne corroboree. The sequence goes on from NC_086447.1 coordinate 906,645,219, forward strand.
GGAGGACTGCGGATGGGGGAGGGTGTCTGCAGATGCTGCGGGTGGAGGGAGGGCAGGTGCGGGGGAGACATATATGGGGGGGTGGATGGTAAAGGGGGTCTGGAGGTGCTGTGGGTGATGGAGGGGCGTGGGGAGTGGGAGCCGCGGGTGGTGGAGGGGGTCTGGAGGCACAGCGTGTGGGGGAGGGGTGGGGTGCCGCATGTGGTGGAGGGGAAGGTGCGGAGGTGTGGTGCATTGGGGAGGGGTCTGGAGGCGCTGCAGGTACTATACCTGCCAAAAAGGTAGTTGGAGGGTATGCAGTAACAGGGCCAGGACAGGGGTGACGGGGCCAGGTCACGGATGACGGGGCTAGGACAGGGGTGACAGGGCTAGGAGAGGGGTGACGGGGCAAGGACAGGTGTGACGGGGCAAGGACAGGGGTGACGGGGCAAGGACAGGGGCGACGGGGCAAGGACAGAAATGACAGGGACAGGATAGGGGTGACAGGGCCAGGGTAGGGGCGGCAGGACAGGACAGGGGTGACAGGGCCAGGATAGGGTTGACAGGGCAAGCACAGGGGTGACAGGGCCAGGATAGGGGTGATAGGGCCAGGATAAGGGTGACAGGGCCAAGATAAGGGTGACAGGGCCAGTATAAGGGTGACAGGGCCAGGATAAGGGTGACAGGACAAGGCCAGGGGTGACAGGGCAAGACCAGGGGTGACAGGGACATGGCAGAACACAGGGCACGGGAGAGATTGGTATTAGGGGAAAAACAGTGGTGACAGACAGATGTGTCTTACCGGAGTCACTGCTGCTGGCTGCTGCTGTCCCACTCCAACCTGTTGGGATCTGCTGCTGCTGGAGACTTGGCATGGCTGACTCTCTCAGGCTGGAGTCCTGCTTCCTCCGCCCGCCTGCATCCGTCCCCCCACTCCTCAGTCACACAGCGCGGACCCAGAGCCGGCCCTAACCAATATGATGCCCTAGGGAAGATTTTGGCTGATGCCCCCTAGCACCACCGCACCTCTTTCCCAGCACCATCACCCCTCACCCATAGCAGTCCTTATTTTGGTGTTTGTACCCCCTATATTTTAAATAGGAGCAGTTCGCATATTTGGCGCTCAGGCCAAAAAGGGGTGTGTTTTTGCTGGCAAGGGGCATGGCCACACAATAGTAACCACAATTCCAATTACGCCACACAGTACTGCAACTTTATTCACATTTGATCATGTGATAGTGTCCATAATTCATATCACATCCCACAGTAGTATCACTTTACCTTATAAATGTTATCCTCACAGTAGAGCCCCTTATTCACATTACGTCACACTGTATTGCTCCTTATTCACATTACACCACACCCTATTGCTCTTTATTCACATTAGACGACACAGTAGTGCCCTTACTATACGCAACGCCACATAGTAGAGCACCTTATACACATAATGCCACAGAGTAATGCCCCTTACACATATGAGACACATTATTAATGTCCTTATAAACATAATGCGCCTTACACATTATGACAACCTTTATTAATGCCCTTTTACACATACTGTAATGTTCCTTACACATATGCCGCACATTATTAATGCCCTTATACACATAATGACACACATAGTGCCCCCTACACATTTTCTGCCCATTATTAGTGCCCCTATACACATAATGACAGACATACAGTAGTATCCTGTTACACATATGCCGCACATTATTAATGCCCTTATACACATAATGACACACATAGTGGCCCTTTACACATATGTTGCACATTATTAATGCATTTTTACATGACACACATAATGCTCCTTACACATATTCTGAACACTACTGCACAACCAACCCACTCACATGCACACAGCACTCACACTGCCACTAACACTGTGACCTCTGCCTCTGCTTGGATACAGATATGTCCTCATAAATCTTGCCTCAGTGCTAACGTTGGGCACCTTTTTTTTATGAAAATGCATCTTATTTGCATTGCTATGTGGTTAGGATGCACAAGCAGCTTCTGCTGATTAAAATGATATGTAGCATGCCTATATACTGTGTGAGACTGTGGCTGTATCTGCATATGAAATGCTACATACAGAATATAGGCATGCCGCATATCATTTTAATCAGCAGAAGCTGCTGATGCCCCAAGGCATATCAAATGCCCTAGGCAATTGCCTAGTTTGCCTATGCCTATGGCCGGCACTGCGCGGACCTCGCGCGGCTACCGGGCACTGTGGTAAGGGGAGACTGGGAGTGACTGGTTAGCCCCCAGGAGACGCTGCGGCTGGAGGGAGGAGGGGGTCATAGCATGCACGCGGCGCAGGCCTTGCGGCTGCCGGGCACTGTGGTAAGGGGAGACTGGGAGTGACTGGTTAGCCCCCAGAAGACGCTGCGGCCAGAGGGAGGAGGGGGTCGGAGCCTGCAAGCGGCGCGGACTTCTGCAACGCTGCCTGCTGGTTAAAGTGTGAGAAGGAGCTGGGCGCACCTCACTGCGGGCGGCAGCGCTGCAGCTAGCGGTGGTGTTGCCGGGGCTGGAGATAACAGAGGCAGTAGGGAACCTGCACAGCGGCAGGTGCCCGCGCCAGAGAGCCCCTGCTGAGCGTGCTGATGTGGGGGGACAAGCACACAGTGAGCCGGTGTCTGTCTGTATGGCATACCCCCTCACACACCCCTGCCCAGAGCCAGATTAAGGGGGGAGCCCAGGGGGTACGTACCCCGGGCCCCACAGCTTTAGGGGGCACCCCCGGCTGGAGTAGCTCTGTCCCAGCTCTGAAGCTCCCCCGTCCTGCCAGCAACAGCAGCAGCATTGTGCTACAGTCAGCACACGCTTCTGCGTGTTGGCAGGTCTGTGGTGTTGCAGGGAGGCTGCTGCTTTCTTCTGCCTGTGCGGGTGTGTAGGGGGGAGCGATCAGACTGATCGCCCCCCCCCCCCCCCCCCCCTCTGGATTTACGCCTAGCTGAGGGGCCAAAATCCCATGTAAAAAAAAATACTAATTCCTGGAATTTGCATAAGGGGCGTGGCCATGTGAGCTGCAATTAGGCCACGCCCCCGTACCCACAGCAGGCACAGCAAGCAATGAGATAGGGCCCCCCTGTCTCAAGTGCCCTGGGCCCCCCGGACTCATAATTAGCCCCTGCCTGTGCCATGCCCATACCATCTGCTTCTGCTCCTAGTCTCCTATAGATTTGCCCAGATCTGTGACTCATTTGACTAACTCCGCCCAGCATTGTGACTCCACCCAGCGTTAGCAAATGAGGCACAAAATCACAGATCTGGGCTAATATATAGGAGATATTTATCAAGGGGCCTAGACCATGCACTAGTGGTTAGCCAAGACTCTAAGCATGGGCCCCTACTACTGTATTTCCCCGGTGGACCCTTCTTGCCCCAGTCCGACACTGAGTAGCAGTGAGCGCAGCAACTTCATACTGCAATGGAAACAGCTGTTTATTACACTGATCTGTATTATAACACAGATCAGTGGAAAATCAGCTATTTTCATTGGTGTATGACCGGCGAAGCTCCGCCTCCCCTGAGTCCGACACTGATGTTATGTATATGTGTTCTATATATATTTTGCAGCTAAACTATTGGGGGTCATTTCCGAGTTGATCGCTAGCTGACGTTGTTCGCAGCTAGCGAACAGGCTAAAAAACAGCTTTTCTGCGCATGCATATGGGACGCAGTGCGCACGCGCGACGTACTTTCACACAAGCCGAAGCAGTTTCACACAAGGTCTAGCGACGCTTTTCAGGCGCACTGCTGGCCGCAGAGTGATTGACATGAAGTTGGTGTTTCTGGGTGGTAACTGACCGTTTTCGGGGAGTGTGTGTAAAAACGCAGGCGTGTCGGATAAAAACGCAGGAATGGCTGGGGAAACGTAGGCATGGCTGGCTGAACGCAGGGCGTGTTTGTGACGTCAAAACAGGAACTAAACAGTCTGAAGTGATCGTTAGCTAGGAGTAAGTCTCGAGCTACTCAGAAACTGCACAATCTTTTTTTGTAGCAGCGCTTCGATCCTTTCGTTCGCACTTCTGCTAAGCTAAGATACACTCCCAGAGGGCGGCGGCTTTAACGTTTGCACGGCTGCTGAAAGCAGCTAGCGAGCGAACAACTCGGAATGAGGGCCATTGTTGTTTAACGTGAATAACAAATTAAATAACTTTGTAAAAAGCCAACATTAAATCTAATAAAACCAATTAAAACAATCAGTTGCCCTATCTGCAAATATCTGCAAATAACAGCACCCACCACTCACAGTCAAAACAACATAAAACCAGATAACATGAATGCATGATACACATACCAAACATAACAGCAGCCGTACAATAATACTACACAGCCAATGGCAAGTGTCAGCTTCTGAGAGTACCTCCGCTTCGTCAGCTGAAATTATTTATGTCAATGATTTTTTTCTTTTCAGTCAAATTAAAAACAAACTTTGATTGAATACTGTAATTTATCATGAATTATGAATTACCTGGATTAAATTCAGAAGAAAAAACAATTACCATAATGAGTTTTAAATTGTTAGTAAGATGTTTAAGATCGTTGTTTCATCAGTCACACAGTCGCCCCGGGATTTACATTTGTGATATAATCTGGCCGATGTACTGTAACCCGTACACAGCAGCGTGGGAGAGGAGCGAGGTGAGAGGAATGACATTATTTGAAATTTTTGCATATATACAGTACTGTGCAAAAGTTTTAGGCAGGTGTGGAAAAATGCTGCAAAGTAAGAATGCTTTCAATAATAGAAGATCTGTTGTTAGTTCTGTTGTTACAGTAGTTCTCCAAGATGTTTGGAACAACCTCCCTGCCGAGTTCATATTCAAAACTGTGTGCAAGTGTACCTAGAAGAATTGATGATGTTTTAAAGGCAATGGGTGGTCACTTCAAACATTGATTTGATTTAGATTTCTCTTCTGTTCATTCATTTTGCATTTAGTTAATTGACAGAAATTACTAACACTTCTTTTTTTGCCAGCATTCTTACTTTGCAGAATTTTTTCCACACCTTCCTAAAATGTTTGCACAGTAATATTATTTATTTATTACCAGTTATTTATATAGCGCACACATATTCCACAGCACTTTACAGAGACTATTTGCTCATTCACATCAGTCCCTGCCCCAGTAGAGTTTACAATCTATACTCACTATCACATATTTACACTAGGGTTAATTTTGTTGGTAGCCAATTAACCTACCTGTATATTTTTGGATTGTGGGAGGAAACCGGAGTACCTGGAGGAAACCCACACAAGTACGGGGAGAATATACAAACTCCACACAGTTAGGGCCATGGTGGGAATCGAACCCATGACCTCAGTGCTGTGAGGCAGTAATGCTAACCATTACACCATCCGTACTACTATATATATATATATATATATATACACATGTATATATATATATATATATATATATTTATTTTATTGAGGTTTCTTCACTAGCGTTGCTCTGAATTGTTGCCACAAGTTCCTGTCTGTTTGTTCTTTGTAGACATTAGGTGACATTGAGCCGATCAAAAAGAGATTCTGATCAAATGACATTTCTTCTACGTGATATTTTGTCACATCGTACATCAGTTTCTGTGCATGTCCTTTGTTTATATGCGTGCACATAGGTCATTGTATCAAAATAATGCTGACGGTTGGTGGAAAAAAGTTTTCCAGCTAATATTCTTTACTAGGTGCTTCATCGCGCCCTACGGGCGCTCTTCACACCGTCGCAAGGGGCTACGCCCCTTTAACCCTTGCATGCCTATATGGGGTTCAATATTTGTATTATATAGAGTATTACCTGCATTCCTTTGTTAGTGGTTAAATATTGCAGAATGAAAGGGCGTGCGATGGTGAAGGAGGCGCAGCCCCTTGCAATGGCGTGAACAGCACCTTCAGGGCATGATGTACAGAATGAGCGGGTGCGGGGGGGACTGCGGATAGGGGAGGGTGTCTGTAGATGCTGCAGGTGGAGGGGGGGCAGATGCGGGGGGACTCGGATGGGGAAGGGTTGGGAGGTGTTGCAGGTGGGGGAGAGACAGAAGAGTAGGGGCTGTAGATGGGGGAGGGGTCCGGAGGCACTGCAGGTTGGGGAGGGGCAGGGGTACCACGGGGGAGGGGCAGGTGCAGGGATGTTGCGGATGGGTGAAGGGTTCCCGAGTGCTGTGGGATGGGAAGGAGCGGGGGTGCCGGGGGTGGGGTAGTGGGTCCGGAGGCATCGCGGTGGGGGAGAGGCAGGTGCGGGTGGTGCGGCAGACGGGGAAGGGGGTCCGGAGGCGCTGCAGGTGGTGGAGGGGCAGGTGCGGAGGTGCCGTGGGTGGGTGAGGGGGGGGGACCGCGAATGGAGGAGGGTGACTGCAGATGCTGTGGGTGGAGGGGGGCAGGTGTGGGGGGAGACATATATGGGGGGTGGATGGTGGAGGGGGTCTGGAGGTGCTGTGGGTGGTGGAGGGGCGGGGGAGTGGGAGCCGCTGGTGGTGTATGGGGTCTGGAGGCACAGCATGTGGGGGAGGGGTGGAGTGTCGCATGTGGTGGAAGGGAAGGTGCGGAGGTGTGGTGCATTGGGAAGGGGTCTGGAGGCGCTGCGGGTACTGTACCTGCCAAAAAGGTATTTCGAGGGTATGCAGTAAAAGGGTCAGGACAGGGGTGACGGGGCCAGGACAGGGGTGACGGGGCCAGGACAGGGGTGACGGGGTCAGGACAGGGGTGACGGGGCCAGGGTAGGGGTGGCAGGACCAGGATAAGGGTGACAGGGCCAGGATTAGTGTGAAAGGGCCAGGATAAGGGTGAAAGGGCCAGGATAAGGGTGACAGGGCAAGGCCAGGAGTGACAGGGTAAGGCCAGGGGTGACAGGGCAAGGCCAGGGGTGACAGGGCAAGGCCAGGGGTGACAGGGACATGACAGAACACAGGGCATGGGAGAGATTGGTATTAGGGACAGGACAGTGGTGACAGACAGATGTGTCTTACCGGAGTCACTGCTGCTGGCTGCTGCTGTTCCACTCCAACCTGTTGGGATCTGCTGCTGGTGGAGACTTGGCATGGTTGACTCTCTCAGGCTGGAGTCCTGCTTCCTCTGCCCGCCCGTATCCCTCCCCCCCCCCCCACACTCTTCAGTCACACTCCGCGGACCTCGCGCGGCTGCCGGGCACTGTGGTAAGGGGAGACTGGGAGTGACTGGTTAGCCCCCAGGAGACGCTGCGGCTGGAGGGAGGAGGGGGTCATAGCATGCACGCGGTGCGGACCTTGCGGCTGCCGGGCACTGTGGTAAGGGGAGACTGGGAGTGACTGGTTAGCCCCCAGGAGACGCTGCGGCAGGAGGGGGTCGGGGCCTGCAAGCGGCGCGGACTTCTGCAGTGCTGCCCGCCGGCTAAAGTGTGTGAAGGGGCTGGGCGCACCTCACTGCGGGTGGCAGCGCTGCAGCTAGCGGTGGGGTTGCTGGGGCTGGAGATAACAGAGGCAGTACGGAACCTGCACAGCGGCAGGTGCCCCACAAAACTGCAGCTAAGAAGTGTGGGGTGTGCCAGAAAGTGACGCTCCTCCGCGCCAGAGAGACCCTGCTGAGTATGCTGATGTACGGGGTCAAGTACACAGTGAGCCGGTGCCCGTCTGTCTGTACCCCCTCACACACCCCCATACCTCCCAACTGTCCAGACTTGCCTACTCTCCTGGAATGGCCGGGAGGCTCCCGAAAATCGGGTGACCCTCCCGCCCCCCTCGGAAGAGCAAGCAAGTCTCCCGATTACAGGGGTCCCCCCCTGCCCGGCCACCCACTTAGCGAGTAAAGTGGGCGGTCCGGGCAGACGATGATGCGATTCTTGTTGAATCGCGTCATCATAGCCACGCCCCCTGCTGTATAATGCCGGTAATAGCGGCATTACACACGGGACGATCCTGTAGTCAAGCCCCCGGCCCGCCTCCGACACGCCCCCGGCCCACCTACTCCATGCCTCCGGTCCGCCCCCCTCTGCACTCACATCGCAGCCCGCCCCCCTGCCGAACCGACCTGCCATTTTTTTGGGTTTGTCCCACCCGCGGGTCACAGTGTCCCGCGGTGGGGGGGGGGGGGGGGCAGTTGGGAAGCTCCTGTACTCGCTGTTCTGCTTAGCATGCGCACAGCGTCTAGTTAGTGGAGACAGAGGGAGAGGGGGCATTAGGGGGTACGGATTAAGGGGGTCCGGCAGCAAAGTCGGATTAAGGGGGGGCCCAGGGGGTAAGTGCCACGGGCGCCACAGTTTTAGGGGCCACCCCGGCTGGAGTAGCTCTGTCCCAGCTCTGAAGCTCCGCCGTCCTGCCAGCAGCAGCATTGTGCTACAGTCAGCACACGCTGCTGCGTGTTGGCAGGTCTGTGGTGTTGCAGGGAGGCAGCAGCCTCCCTGCTTTCTTCTGCTTGTGCGGGTGTTTAGGGGGGAGCGACCACCCCCTCTGGATTTACCCCTAGCTGAGGGGCCAAAATCCCCCCTCCAAAAAAATAATCCGGAATTTGCATAAGGGGGCATGGCCACGAAGGCCGCAATTAGGTCACGCCCCCAAACCCACAGCAGGCACAGCAATGAGATAGGGTTCCTGTCTCAAGTGCCCTGGGCCCCCCGGACTCATAATCCGCTGCTGGGGGCATGCCAGCAGCTCACAGAGCGGTGGGGATGCCCCCTCACTGACGAAAACAGCATACCTCCCAGCTATCCCGATTTTCGCTGGACAGTCCCGTTTTTTGGGGACTGTCGCGCTGTCCCACCCGCGGGCCGCAGTGTCCCACGGTGGGGGGGCAGTTGGGAGTCTCTGTGTCTCGCTGCCCTGCTTAGCAGAGCAGCGGTGAATAGACGCTGTGCGCATGCGCACAGCGTCTATTCACTGGAGTCAGAGGGAGAGGGGGCATGCCAGTGGCTCACAGAGCGCTGGGCATGCCCCCTCAGTGATGAAAACGGGGGCGTGGCTCACGATCGCGGGTCCTCCGCGAAGCCATGCCCCCCTTTTCTTAGACCACGCCCCTTTTCCGGGAGCGCTTCGCCGCGCGTGTGTCCCTCTTTAGGGAACTGTAAAGTAGGGAGGTATGAAATCAGGGGCGTGGCTTGCGATCGTGGGTGCACCCGTGAAGCCACACACCCCCGTTGCCCATGCCCCCTTTTTGCTGTGCGTGTCCCTCCTGCCCGAAGAAAGCTGGGAGATATGCACCCCTGCTTGTGCCATGCCCATACCATCTGCTCCTGCTCCTGCTCCAAGTAGATTTGCCCAGATCTGTGACTCATTTGACTAATTCCGCCCAGTGTTGTGACTCCGCCCAGCGTTAGCAAATGAAGCACAAAGTCACAGATCTGGGCTATTATATAGGAGATACTGCAAGCCTATAGTGACCTGCCGATGAGCTGGTGAATACAGTGTGTTTGGTGTATGGTCAATAGTGATTTTATTGCCAGTAAAAAGGCGATGTACATAATCTCCCACACTTACCCTTACTGACAAGCAGCTTTCTATTACACACCACACTATAACTTATCCTATTCACAGCTGCTAGAATTCCGCTCATATTCCCATTGCCTATTTGCCACCAAGACTCATTTTACCCCAGAAACATTGTTGAGCTCCTACAGTATGTTTCACATTAAGTTTAGAAACCCAGGGCCGAAAACTAGGATGTTCGTTACCTGGGACAAGGCAGTAATCCGCCCCCCCTCAATCCCACTTTAAAAAAAACTCTGTTAGACTAATATAATCAGATTATCAAAAATATAGAAAAAAGGGGATACTGTTGGACAATATTTCCCTATGTGCCCCAAATTCCCTAAGTGTCTCATGCACCTCCAGCAGCGTGTTCCACTACATGCCCCCTTGTATCCCCATACATTGCACTATATCATATCACTACATTACTGCACTACATTCCTCTATCCACTGCACTACATCACTATTCTACATCCCCTACACGCTGAACTACATCACTGCACGCCCTTATACACTGCACTACATACCCTATATGCTACACTACATCATTACATTACATCTCCTTATATGCTACACCACATCAGTGCACTACATGCCCCTATACATTGCACCACATCACCTTATATGCTATACCACATCAGTGCACTACATGCCCCTATATACTGCACTACATACCCTATACGCTACACTACATCACTACACTACATCAGTGCACTACATGCCCTTATACACTGCACTACATACCCTATATGCTACACTACATCATTACATTACATTACATCTCCTTATATGCTACACCACATCAGTGCACTACATGCCCCTATACACTGCACTACATACCCTATATGCTACACTACATCACTATACTACATGCCCCTATACACTGCACTACATCACTATTCTACATCCCCTACATGTGAACTACATCACTGCACTACATGCCCTTATACACTGCACTACATACCCTATATGCTACACTACATCCCTACACTACATCCCCTTATGTGCTACACCACATCAGTACACTACATGCCCCTATACACTGCACTATATACCCTATACGCTATACTACATCACTACACTACATGCCACTATACACTGCACTACATATCCTATACACTGCACTACATCACTATACTATATCTCCTACACGCTGAACTACATCACTGCACTACATGCCCTTATACACTGCACTACGTACCCTATATGCTACACTACATCACTACACTACATCCCCTTATATGCTACACCACATCAATGCACTACATGCCGCTTCTGTATATACTGCAATATATTACTATACTACATACCCTATATGGTACACTACATCACTACACTACATCCCCTTATATGCTACACCACATCAGTGTTCTACATGCCCCTATATACTGCAATACATTACTACACTACATCACTACACTACATCCCCTTATATGCTACACCACATCAGTGCACTACATGCCCCTATATACTACAATTCACTACTACACTACATACCCTACACGCTGAACTACATCACTACACTACATGCCCCAATACACTCAAGTACATCACTATACTACATCCCCTACATGCTGTACTACATCTGTACACTACATGCCCCTGTAAACTGCACTACATACCCTATACGCTACACTACATCACTACACTACATCCCCTTATATGCTACACCACATCAGTGCACTACATGACCCTATACACTGCACTACATACCCTATACGCTACACTACATCACTACACTACATCCCCTTATATGCTACACCACATCAGTGCACTACATGCACCTATAGTATATACTGCAATACATTACTACTCTACATGCCCTACACGCTGAACTACATCACTACACTACATGCCCCTATACACTGCACTACATCACTATAGTACATCCCCTACATGCTGAACTACATGGACGACAGCAGAACGGCTGGGCTGGCAGTGGGCAGGCAGCTGCAGGAGCATCCTAGGCCCTCTAGGCTGTCGTCCCCGCTGTTCTGCCGCTGTCCTCCGACCCTCCAGCAGCTCTGTATTGAAAACATTCCTCCCAAAATGCCCGCCGCCACAGAGAAGACAGTTATTCAAGATACTAGAGGAGCCCTGGCGGTGGTCATTTTGGGAGTGACATTTTCAATACAGAGCTGCAGGAGGACAAAGGACAGCAGCAGAACAGCGGGGACGGAGGCGGGCAGGCAGGGGCATGAGCATCCTGGACCCTCCCGACAGCGGCAGCAATGGGGGAAAGAAGGGATCCTCTGACAATGAGCAGAACCCCTGCCAACTACATGTAACAGGTGCTTGCATAATTATTGTGTGGCCAAAATATGGTGTCAGTGGCATTACTAGGTAGGGCATAATATGGTGACGGGCATTACTGTGGGAACTTAATATGGCGCAAGTGGCATAAAATGGTGTTGCTTCGTGTCTGCATTCTTTTTTATTTTTTAAAATATATATTTAATTTTATTTAACTTTTTTTTTCTTCCCAGGTGGTGGAGGGGGGGGGGGGGCTGCCTATTTTGTCAGTCCCGGGCCCCACAATTTCTGAGTGGGTCTGAGACACTGCCCTGGGAGCCGTCTGCTGTTTTACTGGAGCAGCACAGCACTACCGGTTAAAAAAAACAAACCTCTGCTCCTCTGTAACTCCTCGGCACCCCCTCAAAACCTGCACCCGGGGAGCGTGCCCCCTTAGGCCCCCCTAGTTGCGGCCCAGCTGACAGCCGGGATGCCGCTGTTGGGATTCTGACCGTCAGCTTCCTGTCCATCAGGATATCATACTGAATCCCACAGAAATATTCATCCTCCCTGTTGGCTTGAGCTGTTGGATGGGGGATATACAGTACAGTACTGTAAGGGGTCTATTCATGAAGCAGTGAAAAGAGTGGAGAAGTGATCCAGCGGAGAAGTTCCCATGGCAACCAATCAGCATTGAGATAACATTTATCAAGTGCATACTAGAAACATATAGGTAGCAGCAGTGGTTCTCCACTGGCTCACTTCTCCGCTCTTTTCACTGCTTCATGAATAGACCCCGTAAACAGTAAACACATGTAATGTACAAGGGGCCTCATCTGCTAGAGTCCGAGGCTGCGGCCAGTAGGGAAAGAAACTACCCACATTACGATCTGTTGTTCAGTACAAATAACTCATTGACACAATCGCCGCAGTCCATTATTAGAGAATAGAACAAAGCATCGCTCATGGCTAGATTAGAATAAACACAGCAATAACACTGCCGCAGCTGTAGTTTAGTAAAATGAGCTTTCATTGTTATCAATGAGCAGAATGACAGAACCCATCATTATCACATTAGCATCACATGAGATGGTGCTGTACAAGTGTGAAATAACAAAACAGCATCATTAACGCGCAGTTTGTTTATCTGCGTTCTTATGTCGCCACTTTATTTAATGTCCACAAGTCCTGACTGCTATTACCGGCGAGTGGGGGCTGAGTCTGGCGCAGGATAATTCCTATGGATGATGTTCCTGACGCTCTCATCACGGCGGGCTATGATTTAATGTGTCACTCTCCTAAGTGACTAATGAGGGTGTCTGTGCAATTTCAGAAACAGAGTCTCCGCCGCCTGCAAATGTCAAGGCACCGGCAATAATTGGGTTTCGCTCTAAATGAGTTCATTTGGAATAATGCATGTTGGAAGAACACACTCTTAATGAGAATATCAAAGGGGCATTAGTAAGTGAGGCGATGTAACGAGATTGCTCCAGCTGTATCATTGGCTGCCCAGGGAAAACTTTTCTTAACAACTGTTTATCGAGAACTTTGATGAACAAAACATCAGATGGTCTTATAACAGCGCAGCAAGTTCTCCGCAATGCCAGATAATGAGACATCGTAAAGTCGATATCGGAATGGCGCAGGGAGGGAAGAAGGTAGAAGAAGAAGGGAAGGTTATTGCTGGTGAGCAAGGCGCCTGGATAAGCATACCTTCTCATGGGGTCAGACTGGGCCTTTTTTGTGTAGCCTGTTTTTTAAGTTCACTTTGAGGGAAATCTTAAAAAATTTGAAGTTCTATCAGAACCAGTGTCTCTGCCAGTCTAGTTCAGGGCCGGTAAGAGCTGACAAGGGCACGGGTACTGGAGGGCGTGGCCAAATCTGGATGTTGTGACCACGCCCCCTAAAAAAAAGAGGAAAAATACTATGCCACCGCATGCTGCAAAGGGGCCAAGGCGCCACTGGGAAATCAGTACCCGCTCCCCCTCCCCCCGGCACCCCTGATCTACTTTGATACCTTGCCCGAATAAATGATTTATTTTTGCTGTGGTATACAAAATAGGATTTTAATACCTACCGGTAAATCCTTTTCTCCTAGTCCGTAGAGGATGCTGGGGACTCCAAAAGGACCATAGGGTATAGACGGGATCCGCAGGAGCTTGGGCACACTAAAAAGACTTTGACTGGGTGTGAACTGGCTCCTCCCTCTATGCCCCTCCCCCAGACCTCAGTTATAGGAACTGTGCCCAGGAGAGACGGACATTTAGAGGAAAGGATTTTTGTTTAAACTAAGGGCGAGAAACATACCAGTAGAGATGAGCGGGTTCGGTTTCTCTGAATCCGAACCCGCCCGAACTTCATGTTTTTTTACACGGGTCCGAGCGACTCGGATCTTCCCGCCTTGCTCGGTTAACCCGAGCGCGCCCGAACGTCATCATCACGCTGTCGGATTCTCGCGAGGCTCGGATTCTATCGCGAGACTCGGATTCTATATAAGGAGCCGCGCGTCGCGGCCATTTTCACACGTGCATTGAGATTGATAGGGAGAGGACGTGGCTGGCGTCCTCTCCGTTTAGAAGTTAAAATAGATAGGAGAGTGAGAGTGAGACACTTCATTTACTTACTGGAGCTTAGGAGGAGTTATACTAGTGACTGATGACCAGTGACCTGACCACCAGTGCAGTTTTATAATTTATTATTATTTAATAATCCGTTCTGTTCTTGTTCTCTGCCTGAAAAAAACGATACACAGTGACTCAGTCACACTCACATTAGAGATGAGCGCCTGAAATTTTTCGGGTTTTGTGTTTTGGTTTTGGGTTCGGTTCCGCGGCCGTGTTTTGGGTTCGAACGCGTTTTGGCAAAACCTCACCGAATTTTTTTTGTCGGATTCGGGTGTGTTTTGGATTCGGGTGTTTTTTTCAAAAAACACTAAAAAACAGCTTAAATCATAGAATTTGGGGGTCATTTTGATCCCAAAGTATTATTAACCTCAAAAACCATAATTTACACTCATTTTCAGTCTATTCTGAATACCTCACACCTCACAATATTATTTTTAGTCCTAAAATTTGCACCGAGGTCGCTGTGTGAGTAAGATAAGCGACCCTAGTGGCCGACACAAACACCGGGCCCATCTAGGAGTGGCACTGCAGTGTCACGCAGGATGTCCCTTCCAAAAAACCCTCCCCAAACAGCACATGACGCAAAGAAAAAAAGAGGCGCAATGAGGTAGCTGTGTGAGTAAGATTAGCGACCCTAGTGGCCGACACAAACACCGGGCCCATCTAGGAGTGGCACTGCAGTGTCACGCAGGATGGCCCTTCCAAAAAACCCTCCCCAAACAGCACATGACGCAAAGAAAAAAAGAGGCGCAATGAGGTAGCTGTGTGAGTAAGATTAGCGACCCTAGTGGCCGACACAAACACCGGGCCCATCTAGGAGTGGCACTGCAGTGTCACGCAGGATGGCCCTTCCAAAAAACCCTCCCCAAACAGCACATGACGCAAAGAAAAAAAGAGGCGCAATGAGGTAGCTGTGTGAGTAAGATTAGCGACCCTAGTGGCCGACACAAACACCGGGCCCATCTAGGAGTGGCACTGCAGTGTCACGCAGGATGTCCCTTCCAAAAAACCCTCCCCAAACAGCACATGACGCAAAGAAAAAAAGAGGCGCAATGAGGTAGCTGTGTGAGTAAGATTAGCGACCCTAGTGGCCGACACAAACACCGGGCCCATCTAGGAGTGGCACTGCAGTGTCACGCAGGATGTCCCTTCCAAAAAACCCTCCCCAAACAGCACATGACGCAAAGAAAAAAAGAGGCGCAATGAGGTAGCTGACTGTGTGAGTAAGATTAGCGACCCTAGTGGCCGACACAAACACCGGGCCCATCTAGGAGTGGCACTGCAGTGTCACGCAGGATGTCCCTTCCAAAAAACCCTCCCCAAACAGCACATGACGCAAAGAAAAAAAGAGGCGCAATGAGGTAGCTGACTGTGTGAGTAAGATTAGCGACCCTAGTGGCCGACACAAACACCGGGCCCATCTAGGAGTGGCACTGCAGTGTCACGCAGGATGTCCCTTCCAAAAAACCCTCCCCAATCAGCACATGATGCAAAGAAAAAGAAAAGAAAAAAGAGGTGCAAGATGGAATTGTCCTTGGGCCCTCCCACCCACCCTTATGTTGTATAAACAAAACAGGACATGCACACTTTAACCAACCCATCATTTCAGTGACAGGGTCTGCCACACGACTGTGACTGATATGACGGGTTGGTTTGGACCCCCCCCAAAAAAGAAGCAATTAATCTCTCCTTGCACAAACTGGCTCTACAGAGGCAAGATGTCCACCTCATCTTCACCCTCCGATATATCACCGTGTACATCCCCCTCCTCACAGATTATCAATTCGTCCCCACTGGAATCCACCATCTCAGCTCCCTGTGTACTTTGTGGAGGCAATTGCTGCTGGTCAATGTCTCCGCGGAGTAATTGATTATAATTCATTTTAATGAACATCATCTTCTCCACATTTTCTGGATGTAACCTCGTACGCCGATTGCTGACAAGGTGAGCGGCGGCACTAAACACTCTTTCGGAGTACACACTTGTGGGAGGGCAACTTAGGTAGAATAAAGCCAGTTTGTGCAAGGGCCTCCAAATTGCCTCTTTTTCCTGCCAGTATAAGTACGGACTGTGTGACGTGCCTACTTGGATGCGGTCACTCATATAATCCTCCACCATTCTATCAATGTTGAGAGAATCATATGCAGTGACAGTAGACGACATGTCCGTAATCGTTGTCAGGTCCTTCAATCCGGACCAGATGTCAGCATCAGCAGTCGCTCCAGACTGCCCTGCATCACCGCCAGCGGGTGGGCTCGGAATTCTGAGCCTTTTCCTCGCACCCCCAGTTGCGGGAGAATGTGAAGGAGGAGATGTTGACAGGTCGCGTTCCGCTTGACTTGACAATTTTGTCACCAGCAGGTCTTTCAACCCCAGCAGACCTGTGTCTGCCGGAAAGAGAGATCCAAGGTAGGCTTTAAATCTAGGATCGAGCACGGTGGCCAAAATGTAGTGCTCTGATTTCAACAGATTGACCACCCGTGAATCCTTGTTAAGCGAATTAAGGGCTGCATCCACAAGTCCCACATGCCTAGCGGAATCGCTCCCTTTTAGCTCCTTCTTCAATGCCTCCAGCTTCTTCTGCAAAAGCCTGATGAGGGGAATGACCTTACTCAGGCTGGCAGTGTCTGAACTGACTTCACGTGTGGCAAGTTCAAAGGGCATCAGAACCTTGCACAACGTTGAAATCATTCTCCACTGCACTTGAGACAGGTGCATTCCACCTACTATATCGTGCTCAATTGTATAGGCTTGAATGGCCTTTTGCTGCTCCTCCAACCTCTGAAGCATATAGAGGGTTGAATTCCACCTCGTTACCACTTCTTGCTTCAGATGATGGCAGGGCAGGTTCAGTAGTTTTTGGTGGTGCTCCAGTCTTCTGTACGTGGTGCCTGTACGCCGAAAGTGTCCCGCAATTTTTCTGGCCACCGACAGCATCTCTTGCACGCCCCTGTCGTTTTTTAAAAAATTCTGCACCACCAAATTCAAGGTATGTGCAAAACATGGGACGTGCTGGAATTTGCCCATATTTAATGCACACACAATATTGCTGGCGTTGTCCGATGCCACAAATCCACAGGAGAGTCCAATTGGGGTAAGCCATTCCGCGATGATCTTCCTCAGTTGCCGTAAGAGGTTTTCAGCTGTGTGCGTATTCTGGAAAGCGGTGATACAAAGCGTAGCCTGCCTAGGAAAGAGTTGGCGTTTGCGAGATGCTGCTACTGGTGCCGCCGCTGCTGTTCTTGCGGCGGGAGTCCATACATCTACCCAGTGGGCTGTCACAGTCATATAGTCCTGACCCTGCCCTGCTCCACTTGTCCACATGTCCGTGGTTAAGTGGACATTGGGTACAACTGCATTTTTTAGGACACTGGTGAGTCTTTTTCTGACGTCCGTGTACATTCTCGGTATCGCCTGCCTAGAGAAGTGGAACCTAGATGGTATTTGGTAACGGGGGCACACTGCCTCAATAAATTGTCTAGTTCCCTGTGAACTAACGGCGGATACCGGACGCACGTCTAACACCAACATAGTTGTCAAGGACTCAGTTATCCGCTTTGCAGTAGGATGACTGCTGTGATATTTCATCTTCCTCGCAAAGGACTGTTGAACAGTCAATTGCTTACTGGAAGTAGTACAAGTGGGCTTACGACTTCCCCTCTGGGATGACCATCGACTCCCAGCGGCAACAACAGCAGCGCCAGCAGCAGTAGGCGTTACACGCAAGGATGCATCGGAGGAATCCCAGGCAGGAGAGGACTCGTCAGAATTGCCAGTGACATGGCCTGCAGGACTATTGGCATTCCTGGGGAAGGAGGAAATTGACACTGAGGGAGTTGGTGGGGTGGTTTGCGTGAGCTTGGTTACAAGAGGAAGGGATTTACTGGTCAGTGGACTGCTTCCGCTGTCACCCAAAGTTTTTGAACTTGTCACTGACTTATTATGAATGCGCTGCAGGTGACGTATAAGGGAGGATGTTCCGAGGTGGTTAACGTCCTTACCCCTACTTATTACAGCTTGACAAAGGGAACACACGGCTTGACACCTGTTGTCCGCATTTCTGGTGAAATACCTCCACACCGAAGAGCTGATTTTTTTGGTATTTTCACCTGGCATGTCAACGGCCATATTCCTCCCACGGACAACAGGTGTCTCCCCGGGTGCCTGACTTAAACAAACCACCTCACCATCAGAATCCTCCTGGTCAATTTCCTCCCCAGCGCCAGCAATACCCATATCCTCCTCATCCTGGTGTACTTCAACACTGACATCTTCAATCTGACTATCAGGAACTGGACTGCGGGTGCTCCTTCCAGCACTTGCAGGGGGCGTGCAAATGGTGGAAGGCGCATGCTCTTCACGTCCAGTGTTGGGAAGGTCAGGCATCGCAACCGACACAATTGGACTCTCCTTGTGGATTTGGGATTTCAAAGAACGCACAGTTCTTTGCGGTGCTTTTGCCAGCTTGAGTCTTTTCAGTTTTCTAGCGAGAGGCTGAGTGCTTCCATCCTCATGTGAAGCTGAACCACTAGCCATGAACATAGGCCAGGGCCTCAGCCGTTCCTTGCCACTCCGTGTGGTAAATGGCATATTGGCAAGTTTACGCTTCTCCTCCGACAATTTTATTTTAGGTTTTGGAGTCCTTTTTTTACTGATATTTGGTGTTTTGGTTTTGACATGCTCTGTACTATGCCATTGGGCATCGGCCTTGGCAGACGACGTTGCTGGCATTTCATCGTCTCGGCCATGACTAGTGGCAGCAGCTTCAGCACGAGGCGGAAGTGGATCTTGATCTTTCCCTAATTTTGGAACCTCAACATTTTTGTTCTCCATATTTTAATAGGCACAACTAAAAGGCACCTCAGGTAAACAATGGAGATGGATGGATTGGATACTAGTATACAATTATGGACGGGCTGCCGAGTGCCGACACAGAGGTAGCCACAGCCGTGAACTACCGCACTGTACTGTGTCTGCTGCTAATATATAGACTGGTTGATAAAGAGATAGTATACTCGTAACTAGTATGTATGTATAAAGAAAGAAAAAAAAACCACGGTTAGGTGGTATATACAATTATGGACGGGCTGCCGAGTGCCGACACAGAGGTAGCCACAGCCGTGAACTACCGCACTGTACTGTGTCTGCTGCTAATATATAGACTGGTTGATAAAGAGATAGTATACTCGTAACTAGTATGTATGTATAAAGAAAGAAAAAAAAACCACGGTTAGGTGGTATATACAATTATGGACGGGCTGCCGAGTGCCGACACAGAGGTAGCCACAGCCGTGAACTACCGCACTGTACTGTGTCTGCTGCTAATATATAGACTGGTTGATAAAGAGATAGTATACTCGTAACTAGTATGTATGTATAAAGAAAGAAAAAAAAACCACGGTTAGGTGGTATATACAATTATGGACGGGCTGCCGAGTGCCGACACAGAGGTAGCCACAGCCGTGAACTACCGCACTGTACTGTGTCTGCTGCTAATATATAGACTGGTTGATAAAGAGATAGTATACTCGTAACTAGTATGTATGTATAAAGAAAGAAAAAAAAACCACGGTTAGGTGGTATATACAATTATGGACGGGCTGCCGAGTGCCGACACAGAGGTAGCCACAGCCGTGAACTACCGCACTGTACTGTGTCTGCTGCTAATATATAGACTGGTTGATAAAGAGATAGTATACTCGTAACTAGTATGTATGTATAAAGAAAGAAAAAAAAACCACGGTTAGGTGGTATATACAATTATGGACGGGCTGCCGAGTGCCGACACAGAGGTAGCCACAGCCGTGAACTACCGCACTGTACTGTGTCTGCTGCTAATATATAGACTGGTTGATAAAGAGATAGTATACTCGTAACTAGTATGTATGTATAAAGAAAGAAAAAAAAACCACGGTTAGGTGGTATATACAATTATGGACGGGCTGCCGAGTGCCGACACAGAGGTAGCCACAGCCGTGAACTACCGCACTGTACTGTGTCTGCTGCTAATATAGACTGGTTGATAAAGAGATAGTATACTACTAATATATATTATATATACTGGTGGTCAGGTCACTGGTCACTAGTCACACTGGCAGTGGCACTCCTGCAGCAAAAGTGTGCACTGTTTAATTTTAATATAATATTATGTACTCCTGGCTCCTGCTATAACCTATAACTGGCACTGCAGTAGTGCCCCCCAGTCTCCCCCACAATTATAAGCTGTGTGAGCTGAGCAGTCAGACAGATATATAATATATATAGATGATGCAGCACACTGGCCTGAGCCTGAGCAGTGCACACAGATATGGTATGTGACTGACTGAGTCACTGTGTGTATCGCTTTTTTCAGGCAGAGAACGGATATATTAAATAAACTGCACTGTGTGTCTGGTGGTCACTCACTATATAATATATTATGTACTCCTGGCTCCTGCTATAACCTATAACTGGCACTGCAGTAGTGCTCCCCAGTCTCCCCCACAATTATAAGCTGTGTGAGCTGAGCAGTCAGACAGATATATATAATATTATATATAGATAATAGATGATGCAGCACACTGGCCTGAGCCTGAGCAGTGCACACAGATATGGTATGTGACTGAGTCACTGTGTGCTGTGTATCGCTTTTTTCAGGCAGAGAACGGATTATAAATAAAACTGGTGGTCACTGGTCAGCAAAACTCTGCACTGTACTGAGTAGTGAGTACTCCTAATGCTCCCCAAAATTAGTAAATCAAGTGTCTCTCTAATCTATTCTAAACGGAGAGGACGCCAGCCACGTCCTCTCCCTATCAATCTCAATGCACGTGTGAAAATGGCGGCGACGCGCGGCTCCTTATATAGAATCCGAGTCTCGCGATAGAATCCGAGCCTCGCGAGAATCCGACAGCGTCATGATGACGTTCGGGCGCGCTCGGGTTAACCGAGCAAGGCGGGAAGATCCGAGTCGCTCGGACCCGTGAAAAAAAACCTGAAGTTCTGGCGGGTTCGGATTCAGAGAAACCGAACCCGCTCATCTCTAACTCACATACCATATCTGTGCTCAGCCCAGTGTGCTGCATCATCTATGTATAATATCTGACTGTGCTCACACAGCTTAATTGTGGGGGAGACTGGGGAGCAGTTATAGGTTATAGCAGGAGCCAGGAGTACATATTAAACAGTGCATACTTTTGCTGCCAGAGTGCCACTGCCAGTGTGACTGACCACTGACCAATGTGACCAGTGACCTGACCACACTGACCACCAGTATAGTATATTGTGATTGAATGTCTGCCTGAAAAAGTACACTCATCGTGTGACTTGTGTGGTGTTTTTTTATTCTATAAAAATTAAAAAACTCATTCTGCTGACAGACAGTGTCCACTCCAGCAGGTCCGTCATTATATAATATATACCTGTCCGGCTGCAGTAGTGATATATATATATTTTTTATATCATTATTTATCATCCAGTCTACTAGCAGCAGACACAGTACGGTAGTTCACGGCTGTAGCTACCTCTGTGTCGGCACTCGGCAGTCCATCCATAATTGTATACCACCTACCCGTGGTTTTTTTTTTCTTTCTTCTTTATACATACTACATCTCATTATCATCCAGTCTATATTAGCAGCAGACACAGTACAGTACGGTAGTCCACGGCTGTAGCTACCTCTGTGTCGGCACTCGGCAGTCCATCCATAATTGTATACCACCTACCCGTGGTTTTTTTTTTCTTTCTTCTTTATACATACTACATCTCATTATCAACCAGTCTATATTAGCAGCAGACACAGTACAGTACGGTAGTCCACGGCTGTAGCTACCTCTGTGTCGGCACTCGGCAGTCCATCCATAATTGTATACCACCTACCCGTGTTTTTTTTTTTCTTTCTTCTTTATACATACTACATCTCATTATCATCCAGTCTATATTAGCAGCAGACACAGTACAGTACGGTAGTCCACGGCTGTAGCTACCTCTGTGTCGGCACTCGGCACTCGGCAGTCCATCCATAATTGTATACCACCTACCCGTGGTTTTTTTTTTTTCTTCTTTATACATACTACATCTCATTATCAACCAGTCTATATTAGCAGCAGACACAGTACAGTACGGTAGTCCACGGCTGTAGCTACCTCTGTGTCGGCACTCGGCAGTCCATCCATAATTGTATACCACCTACCCGTGGTTTTTTTTTTCTTTCTTCTTTATACATACTACATCTCATTATCATCCAGTCTATATTAGCAGCAGACACAGTACAGTACGGTAGTCCACGGCTGTAGCTACCTCTGTGTCGGCACTCGGCAGTCCATCCATAATTGTATACCACCTACCCGTGGTTTTTTTTTTCTTTCTTCTTTATACATACTACATCTCATTATCAACCAGTCTATATTAGCAGCAGACACAGTACAGTACGGTAGTCCACGGCTGTAGCTACCTCTGTGTCGGCACTCGGCAGTCCATCCATAATTGTATACCACCTACCCGTGGTTTTTTTTTTCTTTCTTCTTTATACATACTACATCTCATTATCATCCAGTCTATATTAGCAGCAGACACAGTACAGTACGGTAGTCCACGGCTGTAGCTACCTCTGTGTCGGCACTCGGCAGTCCATCCATAATTGTATACCACCTACCCGTGGTTTTTTTTTTCTTTCTTCTTTATACATACTACATCTCATTAGCATCCAGTCTATATTAGCAGCAGACACAGTACAGTACGGTAGTCCACGGCTGTAGCTACCTCTGTGTCGGCACTCGGCAGTCCATCCATAATTGTATACCACCTACCCGTGGTTTTTTTTTTCTTTCTTCTTTATACATACTACATCTCATTATCAACCAGTCTATATTAGCAGCAGACACAGTACAGTACGGTAGTCCACGGCTGTAGCTACCTCTGTGTCGGCACTCGGCAGTCCATCCATAATTGTATACCACCTACCCGTGGTTTTTTTTTTCTTTCTTCTTTATACATACTACATCTCATTATCATCCAGTCTATATTAGCAGCAGACACAGTACAGTACGGTAGTCCACGGCTGTAGCTACCTCTGTGTCGGCACTCGGCAGTCCATCCATAATTGTATACCACCTACCCGTGGTTTTTTTTTTTCTTTCTTCTTTATACATACTACATCTCATTATCAACCAGTCTATATTAGCAGCAGACACAGTACAGTACGGTAGTCCACGGCTGTAGCTACCTCTGTGTCGGCACTCGGCAGTCCATCCATAATTGTATACCACCTACCCGTGGTTTTTTTTTTCTTTCTTCTTTATACATACTACATCTCATTATCAACCAGTCTATATTAGCAGCAGACACAGTACAGTACGGTAGTCCACGGCTGTAGCTACCTCTGTGTCGGCACTCGGCAGTCCATCCATAAGTATACTAGTATCCATCCATCTCCATTGTTTACCTGAGGTGCCTTTTAGTTGTGCCTATTAAAATATGGAGAACAAAAATGTTGAGGTTCCAAAATTAGGGAAAGATCAAGATCCACTTCCACCTCGTGCTGAAGCTGCTGCCACTAGTCATGGCCGAGACGATGAAATGCCAGCAACGTCGTCTGCCAAGGCCGATGCCCAATGTCATAGTACATAGTACACAGTGTCGGCCACTAGGGTCGCTTATCTTACTCACACAGCTACCTAATTGCGCCTCTTTTTTTCTTTGCGTCATGTGCTGTTTGGGGAGGGTTTTTTGGAAGGGACATCCTGCGTGACACTGCAGTGACACTCCTAGATGGGCCCGGTGTTTGTGTCGGCCACTAGGGTCGCTTATCTTACTCACACAGCTACCTCATTGCGCCTCTTTTTTTCTTTGCGTCATGTGCTGTTTGGGGAGGGTTTTTTGGAAGGGACATCCTGCGTGACACTGCAGTGACACTCCTAGATGGGCCCGGTGTTTGTGTCGGCCACTAGGGTCGCTTATCTTACTCACACAGCTACCTCATTGCGCCTCTTTTTTTCTTTGCGTCATGTGCTGTTTGGGGAGGGTTTTTTGGAAGGGACATCCTGCGTGACACTGCAGTGACACTCCTAGATGGGCCCGGTGTTTGTGTCGGCCACTAGGGTCGCTTATCTTACTCACACAGCTACCTCATTGCGCCTCTTTTTTTCTTTGCGTCATGTGCTGTTTGGGGAGGGTTTTTTGGAAGGGACATCCTGCGTGACACTGCAGTGACACTCCTAGATGGGCCCGGTGTTTGTGTCGGCCACTAGGGTCGCTTATCTTACTCACACAGCTACCTCATTGCGCCTCTTTTTTTCTTTGCGTCATGTGCTGTTTGGGGAGGGTTTTTAGGAAGGGACATCCTGCGTGACACTGCAGTGACACTCCTAGATGGGCCCAATGTTTGTGTCGGCCACTAGGGTCGCTTATCTTACTCACACAGCTACCTCATTGCGCCTCTTTTTTTCTTTGCGTCATGTGCTGTTTGGGGAGGGTTTTTTGGAAGGGACATCCTGCGTGACACTGCAGTGACACTCCTAGATGGGCCCGGTGTTTGTGTCGGCCACTAGGGTCGCTTATCTTACTCACACAGCTACCTCATTGCGCCTCTTTTTTTCTTTGCGTCATGTGCTGTTTGGGGAGGGTTTTTTGGAAGGGACATCCTGCGTGACACTGCAGTGACACTCCTAGATGGGCCCGGTGTTTGTGTCGGCCACTAGGGTCGCTTAGCTTAGTCATCCAGCGACCTAGGTGCAAATTTTAGGACTAAAAATAATATTGTGAGGTGTGAGGTATTCAGAATAGACTGAAAATGAGTGTAAATTATGGTTTTTGAGGTTAATAATACTTTGGGATCAAAATGACCCCCAAATTCTATGATTTAAGCTGTTTTTTAGTGTTTTTTGAAAAAAACACCCGAATCCAAAACACACCCGAATCCGACAAAAAAAATTCGGTGAGGTTTTGCCAAAACGCGGTCGAACCCAAAACACGGCCGCGGAACCGAACCCAAAACCAAAACACAAAACCCGAAAAATTTCCGGCGCTCATCTCTACATACCAGCCCACACCACAAACATACCGTACAACCGGAGTAGCAACAAACCAGATAACAGTATGAATTAACAACAGCAACAAGCTGAATATAACTAATACACAACCCACGTGTAAACAAATATAACCAGTAATAAACCAACTGCAAGTAACAGTCCGCACTGGGATGGGCGCCCAGCATCCTCTACGGACTAGGAGAAAAGGATTTACCGGTAGGTATTAAAATCCTATTTTCTCTTACGTCCTCCTGCAGCCAGGATGCTGGGGACTCCAAAAGGACCATGGGGTCTATACCAAAGCTCCAGAACGAGCGGGAGAGTGCGGACGACTCTGCAGCACCGATTTAGCAAACATGAGGTCCTCATCAGCCAGGGTATTAAACTTGTAAAACTTAGCAAAGGTGTTTGAACCCGACCACGTAGCTGCTCGGCAAAGCTGAAGTGCCGAGACCCCTCGGGCAACCGCCCAAGATGAGCCCACCTTTCTGGTAGAATGGGCCTTTACTGACTTCGGCAACGGTAGCCCAGCCGAAGAATGAGCTTGCTAAATCGTATTACAAATCCAGCGTGCAATAGTCTGCTTAGAAGCAGGATTTCCAATCTTGTTGGAAGCATACAGGACAAACAAAGCCTCTGTTTTCCTGGTAATAGCCGTTCTATCGACGTAAATTTTCAAAGCTCTGACAACATCAAGAGACTTTGGAACCGCCACAGCAGCCGTAGCCATAGGCACCACGATAGGTTGATTAATGTGAAACGAAGAAACCACCTTCGGCAGAAATTGTTGACGAGTCCTCAATTCCGCTCTATCCGAATGGAAGATCAAATAAGGGCTCTTGTGAGACAAGGCCGCCAACTCTGACACTCGCCTGGCAGACGCCAGAGCTAAAAGCATGACCACTTTCCAAGTGAGAAACTTTAACTCAACCTTACGCAAAAGGTTCAAACCAGTGAGACATAAGGAACTGCAACACCACTTCAAGATCCCACGGCGCCACAAATGGAGGCTGGATATGCAGCACTTCCTTCACGAAAGTCTGAACCTCTGGAAGGACGGCCAATTCTTTCTGAAAGAAAATAGATAAAGCCGAAATCTGCACTTTGATGGAACCCAATGTCAGGCCTGCATCGACGCCTGCCTGCAAAAAATGGAGAAACAGACCCAAGTGAAACTCCTCCGCAGGAGCTGCTTTGGTTTCACACCACGAAAGATACTTCCTCCAAATACGGTGATAATGTTTCGCCGTAACCTCCTTCCTAGCTTTAAGGAGAGTGGGGATGACCTCCCCGGGAATACCTTTCCGAGCTAAGATTTGGCGCTCAACTTCCACGCCGTCAAACGCAGCCGCGGTAAGTCCGGAAACATGCAGGGCCCCTGCAGTAACAGGTCCTCTCTTAGAGGAAGCGGCCAGGGATCTTCCACTAGTAATTCCTGAAGATCCGGATACCAGGCCCTCCGTGGCCAATCTGGAACGACGAGTACTGCCGGAACCCTTGTTCGTCGTACGATCCTCAGCACCTTTGGAATGACAGGAAGCGGAGGGAACACATACACCGACTGAAACACTCACGGAGTCACCAGGGCGTCCACTGCACTGGCCTGGGGGTCCCTGGACCTGGAACAATACCTCGGAAGTTTCTTGTTGAGGCGAAACGCCATCATGTCTATCAGAGGAATTCCCCAACGCCTTGTCACTTCTGCAAATACCTCTTGATGAAGAGCCCACTCTCCCGGATGGAGATCGTGTCTGCTGAGGAAGTCTGCTTCCCAGTTGTCCACGCCCGGGAGGAAGACTGCTGACAGAGCGCTCACGTGCTGTTCCGCCCAGCGTAGGATTCTTGTGGCCTCCGCCATAGCCGCCCTGCTCCTTGTTCCGCCTTGGTGGTTTACGTACGCCAACGTTGTTATGTTGTCCGACTGGATCAGGACAGGGAGACCCTGAAGAAGGTTCTTTGCTTGTAGCAGGCCGTTGTAAATGGCTCTCAACTCGAGAACATTTATGTGGAGACAAGATTCCTGGCTTGACCAATTTCCCTGGAAATTTCTTCCTTGCGTGACTGCTCCCCAGCCTCGGAGACTTGCATCTGTTGTCAGCAGGACCCAGTCCTGGATTCCGAATCGGCGTCCCTCTAGAAGGTGAGAGCCTTGCAGCCACCACAGGAGAGAAATCCTGGCCCTGGAAGACAGACTTATTTTCCGGTGCATGTGCAGGTGAGACCCGGACCATTTTTTCAGCAGATCCCACTGAAACACCCGGGCATGAAACCTGCCAAACGGAATGGCTTCGTAAGCCGCAACCATCTTCCCTAGTACCCGAGTGCATTGATGAATCGACACACTTGTCGGCCTCAGAAGCTCCCTGACCATGGTCTGGATTTCCAGAGATTTGTCCTCCGGCAGAAACACTCTCTGTATCTCCGTGTCTAGGATCATGCCCGGGAAGGGCAGCCGAGTGGCCGGGATCAACTGAGACTTTGGCAAATTTAGAATCCAACCGTGATGACGCAGAACCGACAGGGAGAGATCCACATTTCTTAACAACTGTTCCTTGGACCTTGCCTTTATCAGGAGATCGTCCAAGTACGGGATAATTGTGACCCCTTGTTTGCGAAGGAGGACCATCATTTCCGCCATTACCTTGGTGAAAACCCTCGGGGGCCGTGGAAAGCCCAAACGGCAACGCCTTAAATTGGTAATGACAATCCTGCACCGCGAACCTCAGGAAAGCCTGATGAGGAGGGTATATCGGGATGTGTAAGTAAGCATCCTTTATGTCGACTGACGCCATAAAATCCCCCCCCCCCTTTGAGGCTGGAGATCACTGCTCGAAGAGACTCCATCTTGAACTTGAAAATTTTCAAGTATGGATTGAGGGATTTCAGGTTCAGAATCAGTCTGACCGAGCTGTCCGGCTTCGGTACGACAATGAGGCTCGAATAGAAGCCTTTTCCCCATTGGGACGGGGGAACCAGCACAACAACCCTCTGTTGACACAGCTTTTGTATTGCCGCAGTTACCACTTCTCTTTCCGGAAGAGAAGCTGGCAAGGCCGACACGAAAAACCGGTTGGGGGGCATTTCCTGAAACTCCAGTCTGTACCCTTGGGACACTATGTCTAAGACCCAAGGATCCAGAGCCGAACGAACCCAGACCTGACTGAAGAATCGGAGACGACCCCCCACCGGTAGGGACTCCCCCAGGGGAGCCCCAGCGTCATGCGGTGGACTTGGTAGAGGCGGGGGAGGACTTTTGTTCCTGGGTGCCTGACACTGCAGGCGACTTCCTTCCCCTTCCTCTACCTTTTGAAGCGAGGAAGGACGAGCCCTTACCTCTCTTGTATTTATTAGGCCGAAAGGACTGCATCTGCTGACGGGGTGCCTTTTTCTGTTGTGTGGGAACATAGGGAAGAAAAGATGACTTACCCGCAGTAGCTGTCGACACCAGGTCAGCCAGGCCATCACCGAACAAGACACTACCTTTAAAAGGAAGAGCTTCCATATTCTTCTTGGAGTCGGCATCCGCATTCCATTGATGAACCCACAGCGCCCTCCTGGCCGAAATCGCCATGGCATTGGCTTTTGATCCCAAGAGGCCAACATCCCTCGCCACATCCTTTAGGTAATCTGCAGCATCCTTGATATAACCAAGAGTCAAAAGAATATTACTGTATCTTTATCAAGAGCATCCATATCAGAGGCCAAATTATCAGCCCACTTAGCAATAGCACTACTCACCCATATCGACGCCACAGCAGGTCTGCACCAGTATTGACGAAAGTGGACTTCAATGTCGTCTCCAGCTTGCGATTCGCCGGATCCTTGAGAGCAGCCGTGTCAGGAGACGGAAGAGCCACCTTCTTGGACAATCGCGAGAGAACCTTGTCCACATTTGGAGACGACTCCCATTTTTCCCTATCGTCAGAGGGGAAAGGATATGCCATCAAAATTCTCTTGGGAATCTGCCACCGTTTTTCAGGCGACTCCCAAGCCTTTTCATAAAGCTCATTCATTCACGAGAGGGGGGAAATTTTACCTCAGGTCTTTTCCCTTTAAATAAACAAACTCTTGTGTCCGGAATGGCAGGTTCCTCAGATATACGTAAAACATCTTTAATGGCAAAAATCATATACTGAATACTCTTAACAACCCGGATGCAAAGAAGCCTCACTTAAATCGACATCGGAGTCTAAATCCGTGTCGGTACGGTACCTGTATCTGCCATCTGGTTAAAAGCACGCTTCTGTGACCCTGAGACTGTCTGTACCTGAGACAAAGCGTCCTCCACGGACTGTCTCCATGTTTGTGTCTGAGAATCAGATTTATCCAGTCTCTTAGATAATAAAGCCACATTCGCATTCAGTGTACTCAGCATAGTCATCCAATCAGTAGTCGGCTGTGCCGACAGAGCCATACTTAGATCCTTTTCTGCACCCCCCATAAATTCCTCCGGGGAGGAACACCCAGGTTCAGACATGTCGACACCTAGTGGCAACACACCCACACTCACACAGGCCACAAACACGGGGACAGACCCACAGAGAAGCCCGTAGGGAGAAACACAGAGGGAGTATGCCAGCTCACACCCCAGCGCCCATATACTAACAGAATAGTATATATGATCAGCACTGTTCAAACCAAAAGAAAGCACCAAATTTTATGTGACACCCCCCCCCCCCCTCCCCCCGTTTTTCCTCCCTGTTACTTGCGGGAGCTTGGAGGACCGGGCCAGCGTCTCTGCAGCACTGTAGAGATAGGAGAAAATGGCGCTGGTGAGCAATGTGCGGCTAATCCCCGCCCCTTCCCGGCGCGCTGTAGCCCGCTAAAATTCAAATCTGTACACTGGCGGGGGTAATCTATACAGTGTCTGTACCCCGTATAAAGTGTTTTTGCCAGCCACTGACCCCAGTAACTGCTGCCCAGGGCACTCCCCCCTAGCGCCCTGCACCCTGCAAGTGCCGTTGGTGACATGTGTGGGAGCATGGAGCGCTCGTTACTGAAGTCTTCTGCCGTCACTGAAGTCTTCGGTTCTTCTAATACTCACCCGGCTTCTTTCTTCCAGCTTCTGTGAGGGGGGTGACGGCGCGGCTCTGGGAACAAGCAGCTAGGCGAACCAAGTGATCGAACCCTCTGGAGCTAATGGTGTCCAATAGCCTAAGAAGCAGAGCCCTTAACTAAGAAGAAGTGGGTCTGACTTCTCTCCCCTCAGTCCCACGATGCAGGGAGCCTGTAGGCAGCAGGTCTCCCTGAAAATAAAAAACCTAACAAAAGTCTTTTCAGAGAAACTCTGTAGAGCTCCCCTAGTGTGTGTCCAGTCACTCCTGGGCACAAAGTCTAACTGAGGCAGAGAGGTCTGGGGGAGGGGCATAGAGGGAGGAGCCAGTTCACACCCAGTCAAAGTCTTTTTAGTGTGCCCAAGCTCCTGCGGATCCCGTCTATACCCCAAGGTCCTTTTGGAGTCCCCAGCATCCTCTAGGACGTAAGAGAAATGATGGTTGTCATGGCTGAAAGGTGGGCAATGATCAGTCGGCTTCTGTGAGAGAGGCAGGGAGACCATATGCTGGATAATTTATCAGGGCATTCATGAAGAGAGCGAGAGATGTACTGTAAGGGGGAGGTGTATCAAGCCTCCTAAATTATCCCCATTAATGATACTACGTGTGCCAGTTAGAGCTGCGCAGGGTGATAGACAAAGCTGGTCTTCTTTCTTAGGTGCGCTTAGTACGTCTCTGATCAATGACTGGGCGTGTCTGTCAGATTTGGGCTAGGCCTTGGTATGAGGGAGGTTTCAGACTTAACTGAAAGTGGATGGAAATTGGATCTTCCATAATAAAAATAAACGACTTTACGTGTGCAGAAGTTTTGCACAGCAGAATGTATTTAATGTAAAGGTGAGTTCATTAGGGAGCTACAATCTGCACACCAGGCATTGAGGGATTTGGGGAGGGGGGGTGATAGTTGGGACAGGGATCCAAAAGTAACGCTGGGAATATCTGCTGCATTTTATGGCAATTAGTCCTTTAATGGCACCAAGCCCAATAACAATCCCACTGAAATCAATGGGATCAGTTACGGATATGCTAGTAAAAGCTGCATGAAGGTGTTGGTTGGTAAGTTCTATGGTCTGCAGTTATGGTGAGATCCCAGTAACAGACCCCTGGAGCAGTGGCGGATCTAGACTTAACTTTAAGGGGGGCGGTTTAAGAATTATGACTCCTCCCCCTAATCATAGCCCCTCCCACTTAGTAATGCCCTTCCCGTTCGCTTCTAAATTTCCTATTGTTGCCATTACTAATAAAATGTTGCCAGTTAGTGGAGAGAACCCTGCGCACTGGTGATACAGACTGGCGAATCGCCATTCCTTCCATCAGGGGTGGTAGAGGCTAAGACAGTAGGGCAATTTAAACATGCATGGGATAGACATAAGGATATTCTTACAAAGAAATAAGGATCAGATAAGGTTAGAGATAAAAAATAATGTAAAAAAAAAAAAAAAAGGGGGCAGACTAGATGGGCCAAGTGGTTCTTATCTGCCGACAAATTCTGTTTCTACAGCACACAGAATGAGCCGAAATTCACATTATAGCACACTGTATGAGCTGAAATTCACATTGTAGCACACAGTATGATCCAAAATTCACATTATAGCACACTGAATGAGCCGAAATTCACATTGTAGCACACAGTATGATCCAAAATTCACATTATAGCACACTGTATGAGCCGAAAATTCACATTATAGCACGCAGAATGAGCCAAAATTCACGTTATAGCACGCAGAATGAGCCAAAATTCACATTATAGCACGCAGAATGAGCCAAAATTCACGTTATAGCATGCAGA
This sequence comes from Pseudophryne corroboree, assembly GCF_028390025.1. NCBI lineage: Eukaryota > Metazoa > Chordata > Amphibia > Anura > Myobatrachidae > Pseudophryne > Pseudophryne corroboree. Next base: position 906,677,349 of record NC_086447.1, read on the forward strand.
ATGAGCCGAAATTCACATCATAGCACACTGAATGAGCCGAAATGCACATCATAGCACACTGAATGAGCCAAAATGCACATCATAGCACGCAGAATGAGCCGAAATGCACATCATAGCACGCAGAATGAGCCGAAATGCACATTATAGCACACTGAATGAGCCAAAATTCACGTTATAGCACGCAGAATGAGCCAAAATTCACGTTATAGCACAATGAATGAGCCGAAATTCACATTATAGCACGCAGAATGAGCCAAAATTCACGTTATAGCACGCAGAATGAGCCAAAATTCACGTTATAGCACACTGAATGAGCCGAAATTCACATTATAGCACACTGAATGAGCCGAAATGCACATCATAGCACACTGAATGAGCCGAAATGCACATCATAGCACACTGAATGAGCCGAAATGCACATTATAGCACGCAGAATGAGCCGAAATGCACATCATAGCACGCAGAATGAGCCGAAATGCACATTATAGCACACTGAATGAGCCAAAATTCACGTTATAGCACGCAGAATGAGCCAAAATTCACGTTATAGCACACTGAATGAGCCGAAATTCACATTATAGCACGCAGAATGAGCCAAAATTCACGTTATAGCACACTGAATGAGCCAAAATTCACATTATAGCACGCAGAATGAGCCAAAATTCACGTTATAGCACACTGAATGAGCCAAAATTCACATTATAGCACGCAGAATGAGCCAAAATTCACGTTATAGCACACTGAATGAGCCGAAATTCACATTATAGCACGCAGAATGAGCCGAAATGCACATCATAGCACACTGAATGAGCCGAAATGCACATCATAGCACGCAGAATGAGCCGAAATGCACATCATAGCACGCAGAATGAGCCGAAATGCACATTATAGCACACTGAATGAGCCAAAATTCACGTTGTAGCACGCAGAATGAGACAAAATTCACGTTATAGCACACTGAATGAGCCGAAATTCACATTATAGCACGCAGAATGAGCCAAAATTCACATTATAGCACAATGTATGACCCGAAATTCACATTACAGTACACTGAATGAGCCAAAATAATCAGGGACACATACACTTTAGTTAGGAGAAGAGGGGGGAGACATGGAACACAGGCACTTTAGCTAGGAGCGGAGGGGGGAGACATGGAACACAGAGGGGGCACACACACACACTTGCTTAAAGTTTGGAGGGTAGGAGACATGGCTGGCAGACAGTGACACCTGCTGCAGCCAGCAGCATGAGGAGTCGGATGGAGGCCGGGTGCCGCCGCGGCATTGGGAACTAGGTGGAGAGCGGGCAGCGCGGCGGGGGACGGGGAGAGAGAGAGAGCGTCCTGACGCGCGTACAGGAAGGAGGGGGCGTGGTCAGAACAGAGGCCGCTCAGCCGCTGTATGCGCGTGAGGACGCTCTCTCTCTCTCCCCTTCCCCCGCCGCGCTGCACCGCTCTCCACCTCGTTCCCAACACCGCGGTGGGACCCGGCCTCCATCCCGGTGCCGGTATGTGTAGGGGGGGCGTTCGCTCTAATCGCCTCCCTCTAAATCCGCCACTGCCCTGGAGACATGGAAAAAAAAAATTTCCCCATGCAATAGAATAACTTACATCTATGGCTAAATCAGACGCATATCATGTGCTCTCCTGCATTCCGTAGCACCTTTTCTCTTTTCAGATACCACGTTATATTTTATATCTGTGCATAATCAATAACGTAGAGCACATTATATGCTATAATTAGTGATGAGCGGGTTCGGTTCCTCGGAATCCGAACCCCCCCGAACTTCACCCATTTTACACGGTTCCGAGGCGGACTCGAATCTTCCCGTCTTGCTCGGTTAACCCGAGCGCGCCCGAACGTCATCATCCCGCTGTCGGATTCTCGCGAGATTCGTATTCTATATAAGAAGCCGCGCGTCGCCGCCATTTTCACTCGTGCATTGGAGATGATAGGGAGAGGACGTGTGCAGCGTTCTCTCAGTTGTGTTCAGTGTGCTGCAAATATCTGTGCTCAGTGTGCTGCAAATATCTGTGCTCAGTGTGCTTGCAAATATCTGTGCTCAGTGTGCTGAAAATATCTACGTTCTCTGCCTGAAAAACGCTCCAAATCTGTGCTCAGTGTGCTGCAAATATCTGTGCTCAGTGTGCTGCAAATATCTGTGCTCAGTGTGCTGCAAATATCTGTGCTCAGTGTGCTTTATTGTAGGGACTGGGGACAACCAGTATTATATAGTAGGAGGACAGTGCAGAGTTTTGCTGACCAGTGACCACCAGTATTATACGTTCTCTGCCTGAAAAACGCTCCATATCTGTGCTGCATTGTAGTATATAGTAGGAGGACAGTGCAGAATTTTGCTGACCAGTGACCACCAGTATTATATCAGTACGGTACAGTAGTCCACTGCTCTACCTACCTCTGTGTCGTCAAGTATACTTTCCATCCATACCTGTGGTGCATTTTAGTTGTTGTGCGCAGTATCTATAGTAGGAGGACAGTGCATAATTTTGCTGACCACCAGTATATAATATATAGCAGTACGGTACAGTAGTCCACTGCTCTACCTACCTCTGTGTCATCAAGTATACTATCCATCCATACCTGTGGTGCATTTAAGTTTTGCGCAGTATCTATAGTAGGAGGACAGTGCATAATTTTGCTGACCACCAGTATATAATATATAGCAGTACGGTACAGTAGTCCACTGCTCTACCTACCTCTGTGTCGTCAAGTATACTATCCATCCATACCTGTGGTGAATTTTAGTTGTTGTGCGCAGTATATATAGTAGGAGGACAGTGCAGAATTTTGCTGACCACCAGTATATAATATATAGCAGTACGGTACAGTAGGCCACTGCTCTACCTACCTCTGTGTCGTCAAGTATACTATCCATCCATACCTGTGGTGCATTTAAGTTGTTGTGCGCAGTATATATAGTAGGAGGACAGTGCATAATTTTGCTGACCACCAGTATATAATATATAGCAGTACGGTACAGTAGTCCACTGCTCTACCTCTGTGTCGTCAAGTATACTACAAAAGTTCAGTAAAATGAACCAAAAATCAAAATTAAAAGCGTCTGAGGAGAAGCGTAAACTTGCCAATATGCCATTTACGACACGGAGTGGCAAGGAACGGCTGAGGCCCTGGCCTATGTTCATGGCTAGTGGTTCAGATTCACATGAGGATGGAAGCACTCATACTCTTGCTAGAAAACTGCAGTGCCACTCCTAGATGGGCCAGGTGTTTGTGTCGGCCACTTGGGTCGCTTAGCTTAGTCACACAGCTACCTCATTGCACCTCTTTTTTTCTTTGCATCATGTGCTGTTTGGGGACTATTTTTTGAAGTGCCATCCTGTCTGACACTGCAGTGCCACTCCTAGATGGGTCAGGTGTTTGTGTTGGCCACTTGGGTCGCTTAGCTTAGTCACATAGCGACCTTGGTGCACCTCTTTTTTTCTTTGCATCATGTGCTGTTTGGGGACTATTTTTTGAAGTGCCATCCTGTCTGACACTGCAGTGCCACTCCTAGATGGCCCAGGTGTTTGTGCCGGCCACTTGGGTCGCTTAGCTTAGCCATCCAGTGACCTTGGTGCACCTCTTTTTTTCTTTGCATCATGTGCTGTTTGGGGACTATTTTTTTAAGTGCCATCCTGTCTGACACTGCAGTGCCACTCCTAGATGGGCCAGGTGTTTGTGCCAGCCACTTGGGTCGCTTAGCTTAGTTACACAGCGACCTTGGTGCACCTCTTTTTTTCTTTGCATCATGTGCTGTTTGGGGACTATTTTTTGAAGTGCCATCCTGTCTGACACTGCAGTGCCACTCCTAGATGGGCCAGGTGTTTGTGTCGGCCACTTGGGTCGCTTAGCTTAGCCATCCAGCGACCTTGGTGCACCTCTTTTTTTCTTTGCATCATGTGCTGTTTGGGGACTATTTTTTGAAGTGCCATCCTGTCTGACACTGCAGTGCCACTCCTAGATGGGTCAGGTGTTTGTGTTGGCCACTTGGGTCGCTTAGCTTAGTCACATAGCGACCTTGGTGCACCTCTTTTTTTCTTTGCATCATGTGCTGTTTGGGGACTATTTTTTGAAGTGCCATCCTGTCTGACACTGCAGTGCCACTCCTAGATGGCCCAGGTGTTTGTGCCGGCCACTTGGGTCGCTTAGCTTAGCCATCCTGTCTGACCTTGGTGCACCTCTTTTTTTCTTTGCATCATGTGCTGTTTGGGGACTATTTTTTTAAGTGCCATCCTGTCTGACACTGCAGTGCCACTCCTAGATGGGCCAGGTGTTTGTGCCAGCCACTTGGGTCGCTTAGCTTAGTTACACAGCGACCTTGGTGCACCTCTTTTTTTCTTTGCATCATGTGCTGTTTGGGGACTATTTTTTGAAGTGCCATCCTGTCTGACACTGCAGTGCCACTCCTAGATGGGCCAGGTGTTTGTGTCGGCCACTTGGGTCGCTTAGCTTAGCCATCCAGCGACCTTGGTGCACCTCTTTTTTTCTTTGCATCATGTGCTGTTTGGGGACTATTTTTTGAAGTGCCATCCTGTCTGACACTGCAGTGCCACTCCTAGATGGGTCAGGTGTTTGTGTTGGCCACTTGGGTCGCTTAGCTTAGTCACATAGCGACCTTGGTGCACCTCTTTTTTTCTTTGCATCATGTGCTGTTTGGGGACTATTTTTTGAAGTGCCATCCTGTCTGACACTGCAGTGCCACTCCTAGATGGGCCAGGTGTTTGTGCCAGCCACTTGGGTCGCTTAGCTTAGTTACACAGCGACCTTGGTGCACCTCTTTTTTTCTTTGCATCATGTGCTGTTTGGGGACTATTTTTTGAAGTGCCATCCTGTCTGACACTGCAGTGCCACTCCTAGATGGGCCAGGTGTTTGTGTCGGCCACTTGGGTCGCTTAGCTTAGCCATCCAGCGACCTTGGTGCACCTCTTTTTTTCTTTGCATCATGTGCTGTTTGGGGACTATTTTTTGAAGTGCCATCCTGTCTGACACTGCAGTGCCACTCCTAGATGGGTCAGGTGTTTGTGTTGGCCACTTGGGTCGCTTAGCTTAGTCACATAGCGACCTTGGTGCACCTCTTTTTTTCTTTGCATCATGTGCTGTTTGGGGACTATTTTTTGAAGTGCCATCCTGTCTGACACTGCAGTGCCACTCCTAGATGGCCCAGGTGTTTGTGCCGGCCACTTGGGTCGCTTAGCTTAGCCATCCAGTGACCTTGGTGCACCTCTTTTTTTCTTTGCATCATGTGCTGTTTGGGGACTATTTTTTTAAGTGCCATCCTGTCTGACACTGCAGTGCCACTCCTAGATGGGCCAGGTGTTTGTGCCAGCCACTTGGGTCGCTTAGCTTAGTTACACAGCGACCTTGGTGCACCTCTTTTTTTCTTTGCATCATGTGCTGTTTGGGGACTATTTTTTGAAGTGCCATCCTGTCTGACACTGCAGTGCCACTCCTAGATGGGTCAGGTGTTTGTGTTGGCCACTTGGGTCGCTTAGCTTAGTCACATAGCGACCTTGGTGCACCTCTTTTTTTCTTTGCATCATGTGCTGTTTGGGGACTATTTTTTGAAGTGCCATCCTGTCTGACACTGCAGTGCCACTCCAAGATGGCCCAGGTGTTTGTGCCGGCCACTTGGGTCGCTTAGCTTAGCCATCCAGTGACCTTGGTGCACCTCTTTTTTTCTTTGCATCATGTGCTGTTTGGGGACTATTTTTTTAAGTGCCATCCTGTCTGACACTGCAGTGCCACTCCTAGATGGGCCAGGTGTTTGTGCCAGCCACTTGGGTCGCTTAGCTTAGTTACACAGCGACCTTGGTGCACCTCTTTTTTTCTTTGCATCATGTGCTGTTTGGGGACTATTTTTTGAAGTGCCATCCTGTCTGACACTGCAGTGCCACTCCTAGATGGGCCAGGTGTTTGTGTCGGCCACTTGGGTCGCTTAGCTTAGCCATCCAGCGACCTTGGTGCACCTCTTTTTTTCTTTGCATCATGTGCTGTTTGGGGACTATTTTTTTAAGTGCCCTCCTGTCTGACACTGCAGTGCCACTCCTAGATGGGCCAGGTGTTTGTGCCAGCCACTTGGGTCGCTTAGCTTAGTCATCCAGCGACCTCGGTGCAAATTTTAGGACTAAAAATAATATTGTGAGGTGTGAGGTGTTCAGAATAGACTGGAAATGAGTGGAAATTATGGTTATTGAGGTTAATAATACTATGGGATCAAAATGACCCCCAAATTCTATGATTTAAGCTGTTTTTGAGGGGGTTTTGTAAAAAAAACACCCGAATCCAAAACACACCCGAATCCGACAAAAAAATTTCAGGGAGGTTTTGCCAAAACGCATCCGAATCCAAAACACGGCCGCGGAACCGAATCCAAAACCAAAATACAAAACCCGAAAAATGACCGGTGCACATCACTAGTTATAATGTATATTATACTTCCACTCTGGCTTAGTATATTACAAAGCTGGATTGTAATAGTACTGGAAGAATTAAAGCTCCACTTTGCCACCTGGTGGCCATAGGGAGTATAACGCACATACATGGCTGACTATTTATAGGATTGATTATATATTAGTTGAGCTTATATGAAGAGATGTATATGTGACATATGCCTGGTTTAAAACTTTTTAAATGTTTACAGCTCAGCATATGGAGAGAAATTGATTATTCTTTTTTTGAGGGGGGTACATAAATTAAGCCCATTTTGCAACCAAATCTGCATAAGCGCAAGAGAGTACGGAGTTGTCTAAGGGGGTTATTCAGGTTTGTTAGCAAACCAAAAAACATTAGCAGTTGGGCAAAACCATGCTGCTGCACTGCAGGTGGGGCAGATGTAACATGTGCAGAGAGATTTCGATTTGGAATTTCTCTCTGAAAGGCTTAGTACATCTGCCCCTTAGTGTGCTGCATATTTCTGTTACAAACTTGAGTGTTGTGTGATTCCAAATAAGCAAATTCAGTGTATTTATATAGCACCTTTTTCTTTCATTTTTATAACTAGTTCCAGGGGCGGGAAGAAATCAGTAAAATAAAACAAATCAGAAATGAATAATATAAGCGTCATTTATCCAGAGTGTGGCAGGTACTATAAAATCGTGCACCCGCTTATAACTAAAAGGTTTACATGGCTCCTCTGCCAATCAGGCAGTTCTGATCAGACTGAGACTTATTTCTCTATACCTGAAGACTATGGGGCTTAGGGCGGGATGTATTGTACATACATATGCGATTAACATTGTGGAGGACAGTTTTTCTAATAAGAGCTGTCCTCCGCGATCCCCAGCGGCAGCCTGCCTTTTGGGATTCGGCCCCGGGAGTCAGTCTGCGCATGTGCAGGGTGATGGGGGTGATGCTGACCCGGCGACTGGGGTATAGTACAGTCCAAAAATGCGGTAAATGGGCGTTTACCGCATTTTCCTTTTAGTACATGAAAGGGTTAAAGCTCGTCTCTGCTTCAATGTCATAGAATTGCTTGTGTTATAGAACTTAATGTTCCAGCACATTCCTTGCTACTGTCCTTGTCTCTTATCTTTTTCTTATACCGTGTGAACAACCTCCCTATTTGAAATACAAACTTGCCCATATATGCATATCCTTCCACTGCGGCAGTTCCTAGCCAATCATGTTATGTTAGCCCCTTTTTGTGTTCTGTCCAATTAGTTATTGACTTGGGATATACACGCCCTAAATCCTTTCTTTTATATACTTTTGTTAAACGAACAATAAACAGTGTGAATCTTTACTGCTTGTGTTGTGCATGTAACTTGTGGCTAAAGGTTTACACTCACGGACGTCTGAGAGGCCATCACATCGAGGGTTAAAGAATATAGGGACATATCCTTTCAAATGGGGGCTACGTCCGCGATTCAGTGATCGTCCCCGAATGGTAAAGATAGAGAATTTATTGTCTGTCTTTGCCATACGGGATTGCGGTCATACACTGAAGCTGAATCCGTGTCAGTGTTCTGGGAACACGTGACCAAACATCTTTAATGTCTGGGACTTAAAGATACGTCTGAGAAGGGACCAGGGGTCCAAGCGCAATTCTCCAAAGACGTTAGTATCTGGGATACTTAAAATAGACCTGGGAGTCTATACATAACGTGACGTTAGTATCTGGGATACTTAAAATAGACCTGGGGTCTATACGTAACGTAGAGAATACCTCGATTTGATCGTCTATATATTTTTGTATGTTTGTAGTGAGATAAGTTCTTATATTTGGTCCAGACGGCTGGTAAGTTTTCGTCTGCCAGATATCTTTACTCAAACACTTTTCCTGCTTCCTGTTTAAAACGCTGTATTTTTCTGACATCTTGTACGAATGGTAAGTATCGTACACGTCAAAAGATTTCATGTTCTCACTGTGCAGATAATATTGTGATATTGTCAATGACTAATTAACTGGTTAGCTGATGCATGTATAGTAGAGTGTTGTACATTTTAGATATTTTCTTTTAAAGTTGTACTGTTGATTTATATTACTGTCTGACAATGGGCTCTAGTCAGAGTAAAAAAAAACTACATATCCCCCGCCCCTCCCTGGTGAGACATGCAAGATGTATGTCGACCGCAACTCTACCTCAGAGTATTACTTAGTTAACCCATGGGTGGATAATTTAGCGGGATGGACAGAGAAAGCAGGACAGGACCCATTCCTACGGGAAGGCAGTAATTACCCTTTCTATATGGAGGATTAAAAAAAATGTCAGTTCCCAACAGCACAGAAGCGAAGCAGTAAAAAACTGTAAATCTTTGAAAACCCTCTGCCTCCCCCTTGCATTCCAATGTATCCTGCGCTCGGAGACACAGATCTCTTGGCAGCAGTAACCCTTTCACACCAAATGGGATTGCCTCCAGCTCCACTGCTAGAAAATGCGTCCACTAGCTATATCCCTAACGCACCAATAACCCAGAGTTTAGATAATAGTAAAACACTGTCCCAAGCCCACTATTACCCTCGATGGCTGTATATCTTATTTGCGCAAAGCTTGCAAAGGACGCAGCTATACACATATGAAGGAAGTCTTTAAAACCCGTGCTCCTTTGCCTGTGCTTTTTTGCCTGTCGCTGTAGCTTGTAAACAGAAACCTGCACCCACTCATAACTATCAGAACTCCAGACGCTTTGACAGACAGAACCAACCCCGCAGTCAGGAAAGATTCCAAAGACCCCGCGCACTGACGGGGCCCGGAGGAGGGTATCCCAGCCTTTATTCAACTCACCCGTCATAGTAAAGATTCACCTCTGCTGCCACTTATTATAAATGGAAGTAAAATTCCCTTTTTAGTGGACAGCGGTGCAACAACCAGTGTTTTGTGTTCTGACCTATGCAGTATCCCCTCTCACCAGAAAAGATAGAAGGTCTCCGCCCCATGATACAGCAATTCTTACAACAGGGTATTCTCAGACATATTGTATCACCATACTGTACTCCTGTGAACCCTGTTGCCAAAGCTGATGGCAGTATAAGATTTGTACAGGATCTCAGAGCGATCAATCAGCTAATTGTCCCAATTGCACCAATTGTTCCAGATGTAAACTCACTCATTTCTGCAATCCCTGCAGATGCTGCGTTCTTCTCTGTAATTGATTTGAAGAATGCCTTTTTTCAGCATACCTGTAGATTCACAGACACAATTACTTGTTGCCTTTTCTTTTGAGGGTAAACAACTTACCTGGTGCAGATTATTGACGCACCTGTTGTCTCCAGGCCACATTGGGGCCCTGGCAACCTCACCATGGTTCAGTCCTGCTACAGTATGCAGATGATCTGCTGCTCTGTAGTAAAACTGAGGAGGCCTGCCGAGAGGATGGTGTTTCATTACTAAACTGGCTTTGTGAATGTGGACACAAGGTGTCCAAAACAAAAATGCAATGATGTAAAAAGCATGTTGATTACTTAGGTTTTGTGCTCACTCAGGGAGAGAGGAAAATCAGTCCACAACGCATACAGTCTGTATTGGGCCTGGTCACCCCAACTACCCAGAAGGAACTACTGTCCTTCCTGGGTATGGTAAATTACTGCAGACAGTGGATTTCTGATTGCTCTTATTATGATAACATTTTGAGACAAGCCACACTGAAGGACAAACCTAAAACTGTACAATGGTCACAAGAAATGTTAACTGCATATGAAAGTTTAAAATGTATGTTGATGAAAAGTCCGGCACTTGGCCTCCCCAATTATGTACTACCTTTCCATCTATATGCAAGGGACAATTGTAAAACCATGGCGGGGGTGCTCATACAGTTTCATGGAGGGAAGTTGCGCCCCGTGGCATTTTTTTTCCAAAGTCATGCCAGTGTCTGTGCAAGGTATGCCTGCCTGCCTCAGGGCTTTGGCAGCCTGTGCAATGGTTGCAGAAATGGCCACTACCCTCACTTTAGGCCACATCACAGTACTCCACACCACACATGATGTCCTGGCAATACTTAAAGGCTTGCACACACAGCACATGTCAGCACAACGCCTTAGTGGATATGAAGTACTCCTTTTGAGTAACCCTACCCTTACCATTAAGTACACTGCTAGTTCTTCTGGCCCTGCACCCATTCTCAATGCCCTTTTAGGCTTGAAAGGTCCCGAGGATGAACCACCCGACCTACATGGCTGTGCTGCTTCCATTGAAGCTGAAACTTCTCCCAGACTTGACATGTCTCCCGTTCCCATACCAGGCGCAGACATAGTTTTTGTTGACGGCTCCTGTAGTAGGCCCAATGACAATACATACCAGGCTGGCTATGCCATTGTCACCCTCCCTGACACTGTGTTGGAAACCCTGCCAACACCTTATCAGTCCGCGCAAGCTGCAGAACTCATTGCACTCACTAGAGCATGTCCCTCCCTTGACAACGTCCATCTGCTCACTCAACTTCAAGCTGCTGCGACTAATACTGATCTCTCCGACTGGACTTACCCAATTCTGCAGAAAAAATCCTAAATCAGGATTAATCTGCAAAGAGGGGAAACCCTGTATACCCCAGTCCAGTGCCCCTTTGCTCGTTGCCCAGTGCCGTGGTGTTGGTCACCGTGGTGAAGCCACAACACTCCTCCTACTAACCAATGATTTTTATGTTACTAATGCCAAATCACTTGTGGACCAGTATGTTAGCAGATGCATCACTTGCCTCAGGAACAACCCTAACAACCCTAATAAAGCTAAACACCAGCATCTTGAATACCCCACCACCCCTTTTACACACTTACAAATTGATTTTACCCATATCCCTGGTACAGGTAAACAAGAATATGCCCTGGTCATTGTAGATATGTTATCTCGCTGGCCAGAAGTATTCCTAACTAAGTCAGAGGATGCCAAGATAGTAGCAAGAATCCTAACACAGAAAATCATCCCTAGATGGGGGTGCCCCCTGCAAATAAATAGTGATAAAGGCTCAGCCTTTACAGCCAAAATCACACAGGCCTTAGTAAAAGCTCTGCAGGTGGAGTGGAAGTTTCACATCCCGTACCACCTGCAGAGTTCAGGGGTCGTAGGAAGAATGAATAGGACCCTCAAAGACAAACTAAGGAAGGCCACAGGAGGTACCTTCCACAAGTGGAAGCAGGTCCTTCCCATTATCCTAGCAGAAATCAGAATGACCCCACAGAAAACTCTAGGATACTCACCCTTTGAAATACTAATGGGTAGACCCTTTTCCTACACCCTGGGCTAAGAAACCACTAGTAATACAGGAAGGAGATCTAGAACTCATCAGAGAAGAGTATGTCAGGTCCCTGATAACAAAACTGAATGAAATTGAACATGAGGTTGTTTGTAAAAACCCTTTGAATCCACAGGAACCTACACACCCCTTTAAAGTCGGAGACAGAGTCGTGGTGAAGGTGCTCCCCAGGAACAAGAGCCCAGGAGACTTCACCTATGGTCCAGAGACAGAGGTCGTAGCAGTTACCCGAACAGCAGTCCTGACAGAGGAAAGTCCTACCTGGATCCATGCATCCCGAGTAAAAAAGGTTCCTAGACCAGACCTAGAGAGGGAAGCAAGTGATTCCAGTGAGGTACGAACCGGGGCGGACAGCCCTGACCTCCCACCTAGCGAAGACAGAAGACCAGAGGAGGATGAAGAAAATGCCCCCTATCTTTACCCTGGGGACTATCTTGATAGCCCTACTGGCCCATTTTCCCCTCTCAATGACTGAGGTTGATATAACTCAGAATAAGGGAAACTGACACTATGGTATAACTCTTCCACCACATACACCGCAACCTACATACTAGATTATTTCCAATTCCCCCAACTAGCTGCTGTCCAAAAGTCTGTTGACTACCAGATCCGCGCTGACACCACAGACAACCTAAGCCCCGAGGTACCCTATATTTGCGTTACAGGCCATAACTGGGGAAATGATTGCAGCTCATGGTCCGCGGCTGCCTGGAACACAGGTACCCCATGGGGCTATAAGCCCGCTGAAGCCTTAGATGAAAAGGATAAACACGGAACATCATTAACCCAACGATTAACCCTTCTTAAAATGCCCAACAATTACTGCAACTCCCGCTCAGGCTAAAAATTGCGCCATTGGTGTGCAGAAAGACGTAAGCTTTGCAAGAATCATATAGTATAACAATAATGATTCTAAGAGGGGATTGAAAGGGTTAAAGCTCGTCTCTGCTTCAATGTCATAGAATTGCTTGTGTTATAGAACTTAATGTTCCAGCACATTCCTTGCTACTGTCCTTGTCTCTTATCTTTTTCTTATACCGTGTGAACAACCTCCCTATTTGAAATACAAACTTGCCCATATATGCATATCCTTCCACTGCGGCAGTTCCTAGCCAATCATGTTATGTTAGCCCCTTTTTGTGTTCTGTCCAATTAGTTATTGACTTGGGATATACACGCCCTAAATCCTTTCTTTTATATACTTTTGTTAAACGAACAATAAACAGTGTGAATCTTTACTGCTTGTGTTGTGCATGTAACTTGTGGCTAAAGGTTTACACTCACGGACGTCTGAGAGGCCATCACATCGAGGGTTAAAGAATATAGGGACATATCCTTTCAGTACATCCCGCCCTTATTACCTATGTTTTTTCCCAGAAAATTTACAGTAGCAATACTATCAAGTATAACACCAGGCGTGGTTTGCACTCAGTATTTATTTGTGTGTTATTTTATTTACATTAATGGCCTTGTGTGTGAGCAAAATTATTTTATATTGAATACGGTAGAATACAGGTAACCAATGGAGGGACTGACAGAGCAGATCTGCAGACGATGAACGTCTAGCGAGGAATATCAGCCTCGCCGCTGCATTCAGAATGGGTTGTAGTGGTGAGAGCCTAAGGCCCTCATTCCGAGTTGTTCGCTCGTTATTTTTTTTTTTCGTTACGGAGCGATTTTGTCGCAAACTGCGCATGCGCAATGTTCGCAGTGCGCCTGCGCCAAGTATATTTGCTCAAAAGTTTGGTATTTTACTCACGGCTTTACGAGGTTTTTTCATCGTTCTGCTGATCGTAGTGTGATTGACAGGAAGTGGGTGTTTCTGGGCGGAAACTGGCCGTTTTATGGGAGTGTGCGGAAAAACACAGGCGTTTCAGGGAAAAACGCGGGAGTGGCTGGAGAAACGGGGGAGTGTCTGGGCGAACGCAGGGCGTGTTTGTGACGTCAAACCAGGAACGAAAAGGACTGAACTTATCGCAGTGTAGGAGTAAAGGGGGGTACACACGGAGAGATCCGTGCTTAAAATCTAAGCAATCTTGCTAGATTGCTTAGATATTAAGCATGGATCTGCCGTGTGTATGCCCTCCAGCGATAGCGATGCGCGGCCCCGCGCATCGCTATCGCCGATGCTAGATTGAGCTGCATGCAGGCTCAATCTAGCGGGTCGCTCACTTCACCGTTGTGTGAAGTGAGCGGCCCCCCGTTGGCTTTCCCCCTCGCTCAGCACATCGCGCTGTGCTGAGCGGGGTGAGAGATGTGTGCTGAGCGGTCTGTGTTAAGATCGCTCAGCACACATCTCTCCCGTGAGTACCCCCCTTAAGTCTCGAGCTACTCAGAAACTGCTAAGAAATTTCTATTTGCAATTCTGCTAATCTTTCGTTCGCAATTCTGCAAAGCTAAGATTCACTCCCAGTAGGCGGCGGCCTAGCGTGTGCAATGCTGCTAAAAGCAGCTAACGAGAGAACAACTCGGAATGAGAGCCTATGTTTGGTAAGACCAGTAAGGAGACTATTGCAATAATCAATGCGGGAGATAATGAGATCATGGATTAGAGTATTTGCTGTGTCTTGTGTAAGATATGGTCGTATTTTGGATATGTTTTTTAGATGCATGTAGCAAGATTTAGAGACAGATTGAATGTGGGGAACGAAGGACAGATCAGAGTCAAGGATGACACCTAGGCAGCGAGCTTGTGGGGTAGGGTAGATTGTCGAGTTCTCAACAGTGATAAAGATATCAGGTTGGTAACTACTTTTGGCAAAAGAAAATATATTTCATTCAGTTGTAAATTCTGCGGGCAAGAATGCAGTTAACCGGCGACTTTTAGTAAATAACCCCCTATGGGTTGAAGCAAAATTGATAGCAAAATTATAAAGGAGCATTCTCAAAAATTCTGCTGCAGTTCTATAATCATGCCCCTAGCCAAGAGGGTCAGTATGAAATGTCGACAGGATCCTGGCTGTCATGATCCCGACAATGGGATCCCGTCCACTGTAGTGCCGGCAGTGGTGCAAGCACAAGAAACACGCTGCGCTCGCTACAGGTTCTATTCTCCCTCTATGGGTGTCGCCGGTATTCCAGTGACGGCATTTCACAGCTAGTCGTATTCTGGCGTCGGCATTGTGACCGCCGGGATCCCGACTGGCGGTATTTTAACTGCTTCCCCTTTTAATAATAATCAACTCTGACTCTTGTCTTGCTACTGGCTATGGCATAAAGCTCTCTTTAGCCACTTGCCGGGCGTTGTTGCATGGGATGCGACCACAGGCCACGCCCCTCCTCCCATCTCCACCCCCACCCACAATCTCAGACTCACTGAATCAGAGAAAGTGATTTCCTCTTCCTTTAAGGGGCTGGGCTGTAATGTCAGAGTATCCCTTCTGGGGGTATATTTACTAAAATTTAATTTTGGAATCATCTCTATGAATCTTCAAAATCGATTGAAATCGATTCTTTCTGATTTTCTAAAATCCTTAAAAAGTTCCTCATTTACTAAAAATCGATTTTGCGTTCGATTTTCTAATCAAATTCGATGTGAATTCATGTTTGGAAGGGATTTGGAGTTGAATTTATGAAATCCCTTCCAAAATCGAACCTCAAATCCCCCCCCAGCAAAAACGAGTGCAAAATCGAACAGAATTTCCTCATTACTTCCTATTGGTCCAAATGTATCACATGCACACTTGTTAAAGGGGAAGCTCTCTCTTTACACTGTTTTATACATGAAAACCTAACTGATTATTTAATATTTTTTAAAATACAGCTGAAATAGTTGGCAATAAGCGTAGCTATAATCTGCCTTCATGGCTGTCTTCCACTTTCTATGCACACATAGTCAGTTGTTGGTAAAAAAAAAAAACCAACAAGCTCTGCCTGCTCCCTGTTTATTGCATAATCTGGGGGGAGTGATTTATTTAATATGCATTTATGCAATATACGGCAGCAGAGCTCAATATCGAACACTTTTGCCAAATTATATAATAATATAACGTCAGAATATTTTTTTTTTAAATAAACCAAAGGTGCATTCTGTCATGGGTTGGGTGGCTATATGTGGCTCTTTCAAATTATGCTCACCAGGAGTTTGTGGATTTGACAATGGAGTCAGAAGCCAGGAGCACCAGCCATAGCCTAAATAACCTTTTTTGGTGGAAGGGGAACAAATTAGAACAATATAGTCAGGGCCGGTTCTTGCCCTTGCGGCGCCCCGGGCAAAAGTTAGGGGTGTGGCTTAATATGGGGGCGTGGTCAGTCACGCCCCCCATTTGTAGCGCCGCTGAAAGAAAAAAGAAAAAAAAAGTATACTTACTGTACCCCGCTCCTGTTTCCAGACCCTGCAGACCGGCGCCGCTCTTCTCCTCAGATCTATGGGAGAGACGTCAGTCATGACGTCTCTCCCATAGCACAGCATAAGCGCTAGAGGTCAATTATGACCCCTAGCGTCTGTGCCACAATGCTGTGCGGTGCGCGATGACGTCATCGCGCACCGCACACCAAAGGTCCTCTCCATGAAGGGAAACTAGACGCTTAGCGTCTGATTCCCTTCAGAGCGGGGGAGGACCAGCGCCACGAAGGGAAACCAGACGCATAGCGTCTGGTTCCCTTCTCACAGCGGGAGGGGGGGCACAACGGGGGGACACTGCTGGGGCGCACACTGACAGTGGAGGATCTTGCCATGGTGCGGCGCCCTCCGGATGGCGCCGGCGCCCTCCGGAAGGCGGCGCCCCGGGCAAAAGTCCTGCTTGCCCGTGGCAAGATCCGCCACTGAATATAGTAACAATTACTATTAGCTGCTTTATTAGCACATACTGGTATCTTACACAACAACCGTCCCTCTGGCATTTGTCCCACAAGAATTTTTGCAGACAGGGATTGCTGAGGATGTAGGCATCATGGGACGAACCAGGATAGCCAGTTACAAGACTCATGATTTTAAAATTCATTATATCATCCCACCAAATTGCCCAATATTGTGCTCTGGTGCTATCTATTGCACATTCATGGAATAAGAATGATATTTATAAGTATAAACGTGTTCTTTATTCAACTCATGAAGCTGCAGATGGTACTTGATTGATACTCAGTCAGGTGGTGATTTGCATTGTGCAGGTAAGTGCACAAAATACCATAACCTTGGACATCTATTATTACTACTTCCACACTGCCCTACATGCTTTTGGGTACTTAAAAAGTCATCACTATCAATTTCCTACCAGTAGAATGGTGTTTAGAAGCCAAAATCAAATGTCTAACATCATTCTAAACATTTGGGGATTTGAGGTTCGATTTTCAGTTTGATTTCAAATCGATTTGCGAATCAAATTTTAGTAGATGAGGGGATTCTATGTTGGGCTGTGGGAAAGCCATCAATGTTTTTCAGAAATTCGATTTCTAATGGGATGTGAGTTGAATTTGACTTTAGAATCGATTTGACATTCAATTTGGTCCTTAGTTAATCTCTTCAATCCAAATTGAAAGGAAATCGAATGCCAAATCCCTTGAAACTCCAAAATCGAATTTCAGTAAATATACCCCCTGATGTTAGGCTGTATGTTATGGTATACATGTAACTGTGACAGGGAAGGTGGTCCCTCTCAGCTCTGGGCCCCATAGCAGCTGCACTCCCTGCACCTATGGTAGCTACACCCTGTATATAACACAAGTAACTGTGACAGGGAAGGTGGCCCCTCTCAGCTCTGGGCTACATAGCAGCTGCACTCCCTGCACCTATGGTAGCTACACCCTTGTATATAACATATGTAACTGTGACAGGGAAGGTGGCCCCTCTCAGCTCTGGGCCCCATAGCAGCAGCACTCCCTGCACCTATGGTAGCTATACCCCTGTATATAACACATGTAACTGTGACAGGGAAGGTGGCCCCTCTCAGCTCTGGACCCCATAGCAGCTGCACTGCCTGCACCTATGGCAGCTACACCCTTGTTTATAACACATGTAACTGTGACAGTGAAGGTGGCCCCACTCAGCTCTGGGCCCCATAGCAGCTCCACTCCCTGCATCTATGGTAGCTACACCCTGTATACAACACATGTAACTGTGATAGGGAAGGTGGCCCCTCTGAGCTCTGAGCCCCATAGCAGCTGCACTCCCTGCACCTATGGTAGCTACATCCTTGTACATAACACATCTAAATGTGACAGGGAACATGGCCCCTCTCAGCTCTGGGCCCATAGCAGCTCCACTCCCTGCACATATGGTAGGTATGCCCTTGTAAATAACACATGTAACTGTGACAGGGAAGGTGGCCCCTCTCAGCTCTGGGCCCTATAGAGTCGATAAATTATATATACAGTGAGTGCGCATCAGAAAGGAAAAAGATAATAATTGATTTTGGTTCTATCATGGGGAGATGTTACAGAGCAGCGAAATAACAGGGTATAAAAATCATTCGGCCGGTATTTACTGTAGATGATAGAGGGGGAGGACTGTCGGGATGATCTGGGGGCCAGGATCCGTGCGCCTGACAGCAGCGGCTGAGATGCGGGTGCGGCAACACAAGCTGAGAGGTGTATTAGTGTAAGTCTGGGGATAAGTGTGGGAGATCACATGGGACGTCGTTTAATATGACAGATGAAAAGCCTGTAGTGGATGAGGATCTGTCAAATGCATAAAATAATTATGGATTTATTAAAAGCAAAATACTGGAATTGCGGATCCAGATACACCTTCTCAGGTGTAAAATACATATAATAGAAAATAGCGCACACAGAATTCTTGTGGTGTCAGGTTCTATAACTGTCCCTCAATACTCATCCAGGTGTCAAATCTGACACCGTAAGAAGCCTGAAGACAGGAATACAGTGTGTCCTGGGCATAAGAGAATA
Source organism: Pseudophryne corroboree (assembly GCF_028390025.1). Classification (NCBI taxonomy): domain Eukaryota; kingdom Metazoa; phylum Chordata; class Amphibia; order Anura; family Myobatrachidae; genus Pseudophryne; species Pseudophryne corroboree. The sequence continues at coordinate 906,695,897 of NC_086447.1, forward strand.
CAGCAAAAGTATATAAGCTTTATGTCATATATTTTATGTTTTTATTACTTTATTGCTGTGCTATAATAAACTGTTTTCTTTTGGTTTTATAATAGTTAACTAATGATTGATAGCTGACTGCCATTCCTGCTGAAATATAAAATCTCCTCTGACATTGTATTTTGATTGCGTTGCTACCAGCAATAACTATGTTAATGTGAGGCATCAACTGAATTACCTAGACGCGGTACACCGAGGATGTGAGATAAAGGGTTAGAGAACTGTTACAAAAAAAAACACCTGGGACTCTGTGACACGTGGGTGTGAAAGGGTTATTAAAAATTAAACCATCAGGTTGGTCTCAAAATTACTAAAATCCCAGAATATTATATCTTAGACTCACTAAGATTTAGGTCTAAAGCTGTGTAACTAACGCCGAAATGGAACCACAAACTAATTTAAAGAGTTACTTGAAAAAAAAAAACTATTCTCTGCATTAATATAGCATTATAAAACCTGACAATTTAACATGTGCATTATTTAAGAACACAAAGACAGAACGTTATTAAATCATGATTTAAGAAGATAAAAAGTCATAATGTTAACTGAATAAAAATAGTGTAGCAACTTGGCATACAAAAATAGAAGAGCATAACAGTTTCTTTAAATGAAAACAAAATGAAGACACAGAGACAAGAAAAATACATTTAAGTACTATTCTGAGGGAATAGTACTTAAAATACATTTAAGTACTATTCTGAGGGAAGGCTAGAAGGTGAACAGTTCTCAGAAGAGTGGCAACTTATAAGAACATTTAATACATATTTACACCTTATTGTATTTTGCCCAAATCTCCCTCCTCTGTGGCATCACGTCAAGAGGAGGGCTGTAATGGCGATCTTCTCTTTTATTGCCCTTTGTCAAAATTCTTTTTTTTTAATCTTGGTATTATAAAGTCTAGCTGAGACTTTTTGATAGTGTTTATCGGCTGCATTTATTATTTTGTTAATTGCGCATGGTTACTGAATTATTCATAATTGTATTTAAAGAGAAGTCTAGTAATGGGTTACACAAGTATTTATTACAACAGTGGGGGTCATTCTGACCTGATCGCATGCTATTTTTTGCAGCGCTACGATCAGGTCAAAACTCGTCAAAACTGCACATGCGTATGCACCGTAATGCACAGGCGCGTCGTATGGGTACAAAGCGGATCGGTGCTGGGCGATGGAATTAACGAAGAATCCATTTGCACAGCCGATCGCAAGAAGATTGACAGGAGGAAGGCATTTGTGGGCGTCAACTGACCGTTTTCAGGGAGTGGTTGGACAAATGCAGGCGTGTCCAAGCGTTTGCAGGGCGGGTGTCTGACGTCAATTCCGGGACCGGACAGGCTGAAGTGATCGCAGCGGCTGAGTAAGTTCTGGGCTATTCAGAAACTGCACACATTTTTTTGTACCTCTCGGCTGCACATGCGATCGCATACTTGCAAAGTGGAAATACACTCCCCCATAGGCGGCAACTATCTGATTGCAGCGCTGCAAAAAATATCTAGCGAGCGATCAACTCGGAATGACCCCCAGAGTGCGGTTAGCATCCCTGCACTGGGGATGCCGGTGGTCATGTGACCAATCGTGGAATCCACTCGGAATCCTGGCGCCGGAACACCAAATACCGACATCCCGAGGGTAAGTATTGGGCCCCCTGTTAGGGTTATTACATGAGGGGCGGGGTTAGGGATAGGCACTGGAGGGGATGTTAACTGTAGCTGCCGCCCCCTGGCTCTTAACATTAGCCGCCACTCCAGGAGAGTTAGGGTAGGTGACAGGGTAGGGGTAAAATAATTACCCTGTCTCCTGTCTGCATTCTCAAGGTCATGATGCCAGTGTCGGTCATGTGGAATCCCGTATCACACCCATTAAAACTGTCTTCTAGGAAATAGCAGAGATAAGTTATTAATATTACTACACACAGTATTATCTTTTCTCATACGGTACATACATGTAGGTGGCATGCAGGCCATGAATACATGAAGCGCCACTGACCACCTGTTTACTGGCATTCAGTGATTTGCTGGAAACCACGATATCTGAACCAACTTCAGCGCTTGCGATTAATAACATATTATTTCCCCAATTATCGGCTATTGGGCCCAATTCAGACTTGGATGCAAAGTGTTCGCAATGCCGATGTTTGCGTAGTTGAGCTACTGTTATTGTTGTACTGCGCATACATCTGAGTTACACTGCATATGCGTCCCGATGGTCTTGTAACGGCATTTGTAATGCAAATATACACAGATTGACGGTCGATGAGTGTTGGGTGTCTCAGCCTGCGACTGTGTCTTTGTAAGCAATTGTAAAGACTCAGGGCCTAATTCAGACCTGATTGCAGCAGCAAATTTGTTAGCAAATGGGCAAAACCATGTGCAGTGCAGGTGGGGGGGGGGCAGATTTAACATGTGCTGAGAGAGTTAGATTTGGGTGGGTTGTGTTCAAACTGAAATCTAAATTGCAGTGTAAAAATAAAGCAGCCTGTATTTACCCTGCACAGAAACAATATAACCCACCCAAACCTAACTCTCTCTGCACATGTTACATCTGCCCCCCCCCTCCCCCTTTCCCCCTTGCAGTGCACATGGCTTTGCCCAACTGCTAACAAATTTGCTGCTACAATCAGGTCTGAATTACCCCCCTGGTTTTGCCCATTTGCTAACAAATTTGCTGCTGCGATCAGGTCTGAATTAGGCCCTAAGTCGGCTTTCTTGCGACAAACATTCTGAGCCACCATTAGGTACCCAGAGGTCTGAAGGTGCGATCGATGGGGGAAGGGGTGTCTTTATTTTCAAGTGGCGGATGGGAGACACCATCATTGGGAGTCTCTGTACAAAACCCTGTGGCATCAGCATAGTTTTGCAGAGAAGAGCACGCATCCTCTTTGCGAACACAATCTGAATGGTGTGGCGGCTCAGAGTATTTGTGAATTCGGAAAGCGTGAGAGCCCCAGCGAACAGGCTGATGAGAGGATTAAGGAGGAAAATAAGATGTTTTTTTATCCCCAATGATTTATTTATAGCGTTTGTGTTTTAAACTAATTTTTTTGATCGATTCCATTCTTTTTTATCTAGGAGACACATGGGGGCATATGTATCAAAGCTCGGAGATTGATAAAGTGGAGAGAAATAACCTGCCAGCCAATCAGTGCCTAACTGTCATTGTACAAACTCAGCCTGTAACATGGCAGTTATTGCCCCCACTTATGACTATTTTGATAAATATACCCCTAAATTCCGAAAGCTTCCCCTGCCACCCATAGTCCAGCACGTATATGTCTGGTTCCCCCCCGATACCCAGAAGCCTCTACTGTAGGAAGCAAACCAGGAGTAGGGGGGATATGTATCAAACCTTCCGAAGAGTGGAAAAGCGAGCTAGTGGAGTTGTTACCGTAGCAACCAATGCAACTCTGCTTATCATTTATTAGACTCTACTTGATAGGCGACTTCAATACTTTTCCACACAATGCTACAAAACTGAGCAAGACATGAATCCTGTATCACGGTAACATTTTACATCTCTAAATGGAAGAGCGCTGTGTAAAAGTGTAATACATAAATTAAGCTCAAGACAATTACCTGAACGACAACTTTAATTCCTTTGTTGCCGAAGGGAATTTTCGCAGATTTAATATCCTACTGTTTGGCTTTTACTATGTGTGTGTGTTGCATGATGAAAATAAAGTGGATAGTAATTCCCAGCGTCACGTTATTGGAGCAATGTTCTCTGATAAAGCACAATGTAACTGTAGGGCAACTTTCACCCCACTTATTAATTCCCGGTAGTCAGGATCAGAAGCTATGGGCCTGATTCACAGTTATATGTAAACCCAATTGTTTCGCAGTTGAGCAATTATCAGTGGTCTGTGTAAGTGTCTAAATCGCACTTGTGATGGCGGCTGCAGAGAGGTTTTATTTGTAGGGCAGAGACTGTTTGAGGGGCAGGGGTTAAAGTGAGCCGGAACGGGGCGGAACTGCGTTCCGTCAGTTCCACCAGGAGACGGAACACAGTTCCGCCTCCCCCGGCTCACCTAACCCGATGTCCCGGGCGGCGCTGCAGGGAGATGCCGGGCGCCCGCTGAGATCTCAGCGGGCGCCCGTCTCCCTCTCCGCAGGGTAGATGCTAGAATCAAGTGGGCTAAGGGACCTTTTCCGTTTGGCGGAGGAGTCACGACACAAGGGGGAGGAGCTAGGCCAGCGGGATAGTTCCTCTACTATCCACGCCACTAACTATTACCTTTAATAATCAGGTGGCGAGCGAAGCGGAGCGGAGCGAGCCACCGAGCCCGAAGCGTGGCGAGCGAAGCGTGGCGAGCGAAGCGAGCCCGCGAGGGTACTTTTCGGGTACCCTGTTCGGCCGTAGCTCCTCCCCCTGGTGACGTGTCTCCTCCCCTAGATACGTCACAAGGTCCCTTCTCGCACTCCGATATAGAACCAACCCTCTCCGCAGCGGCAGCCGGAGCTCAGTACTGAGCTCCGGCTTCCGGCTCTGTCAGTGCGCGCTATGGGAGAGACGTCATGACGTCTCTCCCATAGTGCCGAGGAGCGGGCGGCGAGAGAGGACTGCGGTGGGAGCGGGGCTTGGTAAGTATGGTGCTCCCCCCCCCCTCCCTCCCTCCTATATGTGTACCACTAGCGGCGTTTTTACTGGGGGCTAGTTACTGGGGGGCTTTTACTACTGGGGGGCTTTATTACTGGGGCAAACTACAGAGGGGCAAACTACTGGGGGGCTTTAGTACTGGGGCAAACTACTGGGGGGCTTTACTGCTGGGGCAAACGACAAGGGGCAAACTACTGGGGGGCTTTACTACTGGGGAAAACTGCAGAGGGGCAAACTACTGGGGGGCTTTACTGCTGGGGCAAACTACAAGGGGCAAACTACTAGGGGGCTTTACTACTGGGGCAAACTACAGAGGGGCAAACTACTGGGGGGCTTTACTACTGGGGCAAACTACAGAGGGGCAAAACTACTGGGGGGCTTTACTAGTGGGGCAAACCACAGAGGGCAAACTACTGGGGGGCTTTACTACTGGGGGCAAATTACTGGGGGGCTTTACTGCTGGGGCAAACTACAAGGGGCAAACTACTGGGGGCATTACTACTGGGGGCTAAACTACAAGGGGGCATAATTACAGGAGCTAAACTACTGGGGGTATAACTACAAGGGTGCAAACTACTGGGGACATTACTAACTTTGGCAAACTACATGGGGGCTAAACTACAGGGGCTAAACAATTGGGGGCACAACTGCAGGGGGCATTACCACTGGGGGATAAACTACATGGGGCAAACTACATGAGGGCAAAACTACTGGGGGCATTACCACTCAGAGGCTAAACTAAAGGGGGGGGGGAGTAAATTGCTGGGGTCATAACTGCAGGGGCATTACCAGTATGGGCATGACTACTGGGGCTAAACTACAGGGGCTAAACGACTAGGGGCAATACTACACAGGGGCATTACCATTAAGGGCATTACTGATGGGGTGCACAGCTAATGAGGGCATTGTAAAGGGGGCACTTCATAAGGGGCACTACTGTTGAGGGCATTGCATAAGGGGCACTACTACTGTGGGCATTGTATAAGGGGTGCTACTGCTGGGGGCATTACTGTATGGGCCGACAAAGAAGCTGCGTTCCCGGTCCGCCCTCCGTCGCTCCACCCCTACCATCGCCGCCGCACTGGAAGCCCAGGTTCCAGACTCCCAGCTGCAGCGGATCTGGGACCAGGCCGGCTTTATTATCCCTGCCGCTGCATCGAGCTTCTGTGACCGCGGCACTACTAGTTCAAATCTGTCGCTGATTGGCTGCCGGTCCGCAGCAGTTTTGAAATATTAGTGCCGTGGTCACAGGAGCTCGATGCGGCGGCAGGGATAATAAAGCCAGCCTGGTTCCAGATCCACTGCAGCCGCCCTCAGCCTCTTCTGCCGCCCCGCCCTCGGACCTCTGCGCACCCACAGCCTCCTCCTCCGCACTATCTCCGAGGCCCACAGCCTCCTCCACGTCACGCCTACCACAGCCTACTCATCCACAGCACCGCAGACCACCGCCGCTGCTAAACAGGTAATCTAACCTGCTGCCTTTCTCTCTCCCTAGTCCCTACTGTATTCCCTTGCTGTCACTTTCCATGTCCCTGCTGTCACTTTCCATGTCCCTGCTGTCACTCTCCCTGTCACTCTGTCACTCTATAATGTGAATTTCGGCTCATACCGTGTGCTATAATGTGAATTTCGGCTCATACTGTGTGGTGTAATGTGAATTTCGGCTCATACTGTGTGGTGTAATGTGAATTTCGGCTCATACTGTGTGGTGTAATGTGAATTTCGGCTCATACTGTGTGGTGTAATGTGAATTTCGGCTCATACCGTGTGGTGTAATGTGAATTTCGGCTCATACCGTGTGGTGTAATGTGAATTTGGCTCATACTGTGTGGTGTAATGTGAATTTGACTCATACTGTGTGGTGTAATATGAATGTGGCTCATACTGTGTGGTATAAATGTGAATTTCGGCTCATACTGTGAGGTATAATGTGAAAGGGGTCCTACTATTGTGGTGCATAATGTGTATAAGGGGTATATGGTGTGGTAAACTACACTGAAGGGCACGCCCCCTTTTGCGTGGCCACGCCCTCTTGTCAGGAGTGCGCGCGCCTTCGGCGCGCACATAATTGCACCCTTCACTTTTTCATACCCCCACTTCAAAATTTCCACTTGGGTACTACTACTGTGGGCATTATTACTATTGTGTGACCACGCCCCTTCCTTTTTGAGGCCACACCCCCTTTTTGTAATACCTTTATTACATGGGCACCGTGGGGAGGGGGGTGAGTTCCACCACCTCTCTAGGACCACTTTAAGCACTGTTGAGGGGAACTAAAATGGAGCGGTGACAAAAACGCATGTGTATCGCCTGCGTCTGTGATCCTGTACGCAGCTGCTGGGACTCGCAAAGCTGCCGGTATTTGCGTATTTTCACGCAGCCGCAGCAGAATTACAAATCAGACCCTGTATTCTCAGTAATGGAACTCTGGCAGTGGAAATAACTTGCGCAATTAGTCTGGAGGAAATGTAACACAGGAAACAGATGTTCTGCAGGTGATTGGATAGTGTCTCCCGATGGAAGAAGAATAAACAGTTATGGAAACTCAGTAACAAACAGAAGGGGTACCAGGGAGGGTGAGGGGGCATGTACTATACTAATTACCCAGACCAGGGCTTGTCCAAGGGGTCCACTGTGCACCCAGAAACTTGTTCAGGGGGATAAATGCCCTCTCTGGAGTGTGGCGGTGTGGTGCATCTTTATTCATGTTTTCCTGATAAAGAGAGGAAATAGCCACGCCTCTTGGATACCGAGAGAGAATAACCACACCTCCTGGATATACAGAGGGGAAAGCCACGCCTCCTTGATACACAGAGGAAATAGCCACGCCTCCTGGATACACTGAGGAAATAGCCACGCCTTCTTGATACACAGAAGGAATAGTCTCCCAGGCTCTACGACCCTCAGTGCTGGCACATTAGTGAAATCCTTTTGCAGAAAGCCCACATCTAACGGGCACAAATCCACCTCGTCACAGAGGTCACAGAACAGGTACAGCATTTCACAATACTTTAAACTAGTGATGTGCACCGGAAATTTTTCGGGTTTTGTGTTTTGGTTTTGGATTCGGTTCCGCGGCCGTGTTTTGGATTCGGACGCGTTTTGGCAAAACCTCCCTGAAATTTTTTTGTTGGATTCAGGTGTGTTTTGGATTTGGGTGTTTTTTTACAAAAAACCCTCAAAAACAGTTTAAATCATAGAATTTGGGTGTCATTTTGATCCCATAGTATTATTAACCTCAATAACCATAATTTCCACTTATTTCCAGTCTATTCTGAACACCTCACACCTCACAATATTATTTTTAGTCCTAAAATTTGCACCGAGGTCGCTGGATGACTAAGCTAAGCGACCCAAGTGGCCAACACAAACACCTGGCCCATCTAGGAGTGGCACTGCAGTGTCAGACAGGATGGCACTTCAAAAAAATAGTCCCCAAACAGCACATGATGCAAAGAAAAAAAGAGGCGCACCAATGTCGCTGGGTGGCTAAGCTAAGCGACACAAGTGGCCGACACAAACACCTGGCCCATCTAGGAGTGGCACTGCAGTGTTAGGCAGGATGGCACTTCAAAAAAATTGTCCCCAAACAGCACATGATGCAAAGAAAAAAAGAGGCGCACCAAGGTCGCTGTGTGGCTAAGCTAAGCGACACAAGTGGCCGACACAAACACCTGGCCCATCTAGGAGTGGCACTGCAGTGTCAGACAGGATGGCACTTCAAAAAAATTGTCCCCAAACAGCACATGATGCAAAGAAAAAAAGAGGCGCACCAAGGTCGCTGGGTGGCTAAGCTAAGCGACACAAGTGGCCGACACAAACACCTGGCCCATCTAGGAGTGGCACTGCAGTGTCAGACAGGATGGCACTTCAAAAAAATTGTCCCCAAACAGCACATGATGCAAAGAAAAAAAGAGGCGCACCAAGGTCGCTGTATATATACTAGTGGTCACTGTCAGCAAACTGCAAAACTAAAATGCACCACAGGTATAGAATGTAGATGGATAGTATACTTGACGACACAGAGGTAGGTACAGCAGTGGCCTTCCGTACCGTACTGCAGTGGCGTGCGGTGAGGTCAGTGGCTGGTGAGGCACTACAGCAATAATGTCCGCTGAATCCTGACGATGACCCCTACCGCCGCTGAGCGAATGCCCGCTACTGCCCCTGCGCCGATGCCTGCTGCCACCGCCAATGGCTTACAAACTCGCCCACCATCAACTGACCCAGTCCTCCGCCACTAATTTGCATCTCAGTCCGATGCCGCCACTACCGCCAATGCCCGCTGCCTGCCTGCTCATCATACTTGGGATATATTGTACATTTTTATAGAAAAAAATATAATAATAAATGTTTGGGACTGGGAGTGGGAGGAGGACATGAATGCAATTTTGTTGTCCAGGGCTTCCATTAGTCAAATTACGCTGCACAGTAGCGCCACTTAGACAAATTACTCCAGGCAGAGCTCCCTTTTACACATTACGGCAGGTACAGCCTCCTATTACACATTACGGCAGGTAGAGATCCCTTTTTAAACATTACGGCAGACAGCATCCCCCTTTTTACACATTGCGGCAGACAGCGTCCCCCTTATTACACATTACGGCGGACAGATTCCCCTTTTTTACACATTACGGCAGGCAGCGACCCCTTTTTTAAACATAATGGCAGACAGCATACCCTTTTTACACTCCACGGCAGACAGCGTCCCCTTTTTACACATTACGGCAGACAGCGTCCCCATTTTGCACATTACGGAACACAGTGTCCTCTTTTTTGCACATTATGACAGACAGCGCCCCCCTTTTTACACATTACGGCAGACAGCGTCCCCTTTTTACACATTACGGCAGCCAGCGTCCCCTTTTTACACATTACGGTGGACAGCATCCCCTTTTTACACACTACGGCGGACAGATTCCCCCTTTTTACACATTACGGCAGCCTGTGTCTCTTTTTTACACATAACGGCAGGTAGAGCACTAGACATCCCCCCTCTACCCTTAGGGTGTAATGTAGTGTAATGTAGTGTAGCATAGTGTACTGTAGTGTAATATAGTGTAGTATAGTGTACTGTAATGTAGTGTAGTATAGTGTACTGTAATGTAGTGTAGTATAGTGTACTGTAATGTAGTGTAATATAGTGTACTGTAATGTAGTGTAGTATAGTGTACTGTAATGTAGTGTAATGTAGTGCAGCCACTTACATGATTCCATCTTCTGCCGCTGCTGCAGGCTCCTGACCCGGTGCTCCATGTCTGTACACTGTGACTGCAGGCCAAGAGGAGCAGGGGGGGGGGGGGGCACTGGAGATCAGCACGGGGGCCAGCCAGGAGGGAAGTCAGACTGTCCAGCACAGAGGGGACCAAGACAGAGGGCCGGGGCTGAGAAAACAGGAGCGGCGGGGGGGGGGGGGGGGGGGGGGGCGCGGGAGCGCAGCACACAGAAGCTCCCGCTTGTCGGATCCTGCTAAGCGAGAAGCGGCTGTGAGCAGCGGGGACATGCGGCCAAACGGAATGGAGGCAACTGGCTCCCTGCACGTCCGTCCCAGCCCACCCCCTGCCGCTGTCCAATGATAGCCAGTGGTGTGCCTTCATGTAGCCTGAAGGCACAGCCCCTGTCAATGAGGCAACTGTGCTGGTGCCGCTGTCCCGTCATTTTTCAATGTGCTTTTCCAGCCCGTGACTTGGCTCCGCCCCCTGCCCGCCCCCCTCTTCAGACACTTTATCATTGTCACTGGGAGGCAGCGAGAGCGCTGCCTCCCATACATATTTAGCTGCAGTGTCAGGTAAAAATGATTAAATGATTAAAATAATACAAAGTAGAATGTGATATTTGCATCTTCTTTATATTATTTTAATCATGACAGGGGAGGCACTGCCTCCCCTGCCTGCACGTCCCTGCCGTACTGCTATATATACTGGTGGTCACTGTGTCAGCAAACTGCAAAACTAAAATACACCACAGGTATAGAATGTAGATGGATAGTATACTTAATGACGACACAGAGGTAGGTACAGCAGTGGCCTACCGTACTGTACTGCTATATATACTGGTGGTCACTGTGTCAGCAAACTGCACAACTGAAATGCACCACAGGTATAGAATGTAGATGGATAGTATACTTAATGACGACACAGAGGTAGGTACAGCAGTGGCCTTCCGTACCGTAATGCTATATATAGTATACTGGTGGTCACTGTGTCAGCAAAACTCTGCACTGTACTCCTCCTATATAATATTATACTGGTAGTCCCGACTCCCCAGTCCCCACAATAAAGCAGCACACTGAGCACAGATATGGAGTGTTTTTCAGGCAGACAACGTATAATGGTGGTCACTGTCAGCAAAACTCTGCACTGTACTCCTCCTATATAATATTAATTATACTGGTCACAACTGGTGGTCCCCAGTCCCCACAATAAAGCAGCACACTGAGCACAGATATGGAGTGTTTTTCAGGCACACAACGTATACTGGTGGTCACTGTCAGCAAAACTCTGCACTGTACTCCTGCTATATAATACAGCTGCTCCCCAGTCCCCACAATTAAGCAGTGTGAGCACAGATATATATGCAGCACACTGAGCACAGATATGGAGCGTTTTTTTTCAGGCAGAGAACGGATAACTGGTGGTCACTGATCAGCAAAACTCTGCACTGTACTCCACCTATATTATACAGCTGCTCCCCAGTCCTCCCCACAATGAATTAAGCAATAATGCACAATCAAATTCTACAATAACGGAGAGGACGCCAGCCACGTCCTCTCCCTAACATTTGCAATGCACGAGTGAAAATGGCGGCGCGCGGCTGCTTATATAGAATCCGAATCTCGCGAGAATCCGACAGCGGGATGATGACGTTCGGGCGCGCTCGGGTTAGCCGAGCAAGGCGGGAAGGTTCGAACCTGCCTCGGACCCGTGTAAAAAGGGTGAAGTTCGGGGGGGTTCGGTTTCCGAGAAACCGAACCCGCTCATCACTAATATATACTGCGCACAACTTAAATGCACCACAGGTATGGATGGATAGTATACTTGACGACACAGAGGTAGGTAGAGCAGTGGCCTACTGTACCATACTGCTATATATTATATACTGGTGGTCAGCAAAATTATGCGCTGTCCTACTACTATATATATACTGCACACAAAAACTTAAATGCACCACAGGTATGGATGGATAGTATACTTGACGACACAGAGGTAGGTAGAGCAGTGGCCTACTGTACCGTACTGCTATATATTACTGTATATACTGTTGGTCAGCAAAATGATGCACTGTCCTACTACTATATACTGTATATATACTGCGCACAAAAACTTAAATGCACTACAGGTATGGATGGATAGTATACTTGACGACACATAGGTAGGTAGAGCAGTGGCCTTCTGTACTGTACTGCTATATATTATATACTGGTGGTCAGCAAAATTATGCACTGTCCTACTACTAGATATATACTGCACACAAAAACCTAAATTCTCCATTGGTATGGATGGATAGTATATTTGATAACACAGAAATAGGTAGAGCAGTGTCCTACTGTACCGTACTGCTATATATTATATACTGGTGGTCAGCAAAATTATGCACTGTCCTACTACTATATATATACTGCGCACAAAAACTTAAAAGCACCACATGTATGGATGGATAGTATACTTGACGACACAGACGTAGGTAGAGCAGTGTCCTACTGTACCGTACTGCTATATATTATATACTGGTGGTCAACAAAATGATGCACTGTCCTACTACTATATATATACTGCGCTCAAAAACTAGTGATGAGCGGATTCGGTTTTACTCGGTTTTCAAAACTGCATCTTATTGGCTCACGGATGTCACGTGTTTTGGATAGCCAATAAGATGCCGTTTTGAGAACCGAGTAAAACTGAGTAAAACCGAATCCGCTCATCACTATCAAAAACTTAAATGCACCACAGGTATGGATGGATAGTATACTTGACGACACAGAGGTAGGTAGAGCAGTGGCCTACTGTACCGTACTGCTATATATTATATACTGGTGGTCAGCAAAATTATGCACTGTCCTACTACTATATATATACTGCGCACAAAAACTTAAATGCACCACAGGTATGGATGGATAGTATACTTGACGACACAGAGGTAGGTAGAGCAGTGGCCTACTGTACCGTACTGCTATATATTATATACTGGTGGTCAGCAAAATTATGCACTGTCCTAGGCTACTACTATATACTACTACAATGCAGCACAGATATGGAGCGTTTTTCAGGCAGAGAACGTATAATACTGGTGGTGTCTGGTCAGCAAAACTCTGCACTGTCATCCTACTATATAATACTGCTGGTCCCCAGTCCCCACAATAAAGCACACTGAGCACAGATATTTGCAGCACACTCAGCACAGATATGGAGCATTTTTCAGGCAGAGAACGTAGATATTTGCAGCACACTGAGCACAGATATTTGCAGCACACTGAGCACAGATATTTGCAGCACACTGAACATAGAAACTGAGAGTACGCCAGCCACGTCCTCTCACTATCATCTCCAATGCATGAGTGAAAAATGGCGGCGACGCGCGGCTCCTTATATAGAATACGAATCTCGTGAGAATCCGACAGCGGGATGATGACGTTCGGGCGTGCTAGGGTTAACCGAGCAAGGCGGGAAGATTCGAATCTGCCTCGGAACCGTGTAAAATGGGTGAAGTTCGGCGGGGTTCGGATTCCGAGGAACCAAACCCGCTCATCACTACTTTAAATATGTTAAAGTGGCTTCCCCATTGCAAGGTTGTTGCCGGTGATAGGAGTGTAACCTATGATGTATAGGGAGAAAAGAAAAAGAGCCCTACACAGTATCATGACTAGGGCTCTCTGCCCTTTCATAAATCTGCTCACGTCCTTATTGAACTGCAATGATCTACCGCAAATGCCATCGCTGTGCCAATATATGCAAATGACGGAACCACTGGGAAATGTAATCAGATGTCCACTGGTGTCTCAGAGCCGCCGCTTGTGTCCAAAGATGCAGCCACTGGATGCTGATAATCCACCTTCTCAGAAACCTTTGGGTGTGCAGAATGGCCGCCACAAGTAAGATGCCGGAGCCATTTTACCTGCATATGGGATCACAGATGCTATCTTTGACATTCCCTCTGCATCTGAGTCACCAGGACCCTGATGCTGCCCACAAACGTTCCATCAATAACGTTGTAAATAAATCCTCACTGCAACTGTGCGACTGAGATGAATGTGCAGGGCTGCCGACTCGAAAGAGGCGTGGCCAACTCAGTGAGGTCTGGTCAGGCCCCCCCTTACTAGCAGGTGTGGAAATATACTATGCTGCACAGGGCGCACCCGTGACTCAGGGCAGGCTGGTCAGGGGGCAGGAGTATCTTTCTCCCTGCCTGAAGTGCTGGTGCAGGCTAAGGGGGACCACCAGGCCCGACCAGGTAAACAGCACCCCCCTCCCCCCTCTCTGTGGCCCTGTGGATGTGCAGTGGGGGAAAAAACTGCTCCACTGCGTACAATATCATCATTGCGCCCATCTCTGATTGTAGATGCATTGGCTGCGCCCCTATTTACAGAGCGCCGTGAGAAACTGGTGGGGAAGATGAATCTTGCGGGATAATGAGGAGGCCGTATGTCAGCTTATTACCTGTGACTGTCATCTCTTGTTCATGTGTTACGCTCTTTGCTCTTCCTCTGTTTGGATGTGTTGCAGACAAGTCACAAATTAATGCCATGTTTGTCCTATGTATAGTGAATAGGGCCCTGTGTCCACCTACCTTCACTTACAGAGAACCATACATGGAGAACAGTATTCTTCTTACATTGTTTAATGAGTACATTACATGTGGCAGCCAAACAGCCAAGAGAGAAACGTGATCTTGAGAAACCTAAAACAAGAATGAAATGTGATGCTACAGGGGAAGATGTATCGTATCAAACCTTAGAGAAAGATAAAGCACAGAAGTTGCCTGTAGCAACCAATCATCTTATGTCATTTTAAAAGAATGTGCTAGATAACTGACAGCTAGATGGTTACTATGGGTAACTGCTCCTCTTTATCCCTCTGTAAGGTTTGATACCGTTTCCCTGTAGCCACTGACTGCTCAACCCATCAGACCGTTTATAAGAGGGAATAAAATAATACTGAGGGGACTATAGTAGATGCGTGTGTAGCAAAGAGTGTATGTTAGTTGGAATCAGCAGCAGCAGGAGCCGGAAGCCGAGTGAAAAGGAGGTGCAGTGAGCTGGAACAACTGCAACTGCTATTGGTGCCGCAGGAGAGGTCCCACTCAGATAAGTATTGATTACTTACTTATTGTGTATTGATTGTATTGGCTAGTTGGTTTTTATTCTCTTTATTGTACTTTCGGAAGGTAATAGGGAGCTGAGCTCTCAAACAATGGGAGGGGCCGTGATTGAGAGTCTCACTCAGTGCATGTCGTGCAAGATGTATGCGCTCCTGGAGCAGCCGACCCAGGGCGAATACATATGCACGAGATGTCAGCGAACGGTTGCCCTGGAAGCCCAGGTAACTGATCTAGATCAGACCGTTACGCGACTGAGGGATATTCACAATCTCGAGCAAAGTTTAGATAGAATGGTGGAGGAGTTCCAGCAGGGGTCACTGGTAGATGAGGAAAATCAGGTAGGCGGTTGGGGCACTGTTAGAAGGGAGAAAAAGAAGGGGAGGCATGACATCTCAGATCTATCAAACCCGAACAAATTTGCCCGATTGGATCGAAGATTCGGTGGATGATAGCGACGAAATGACGGAGCCGGAGGAGACTGCTCCCTCTAGCAACCGGAGGAGAGGTCCCTCTGGCTCAGATGGGATGAAAGCTAGAGAGGCGCCCAGGCAGATGGTGGTGGTAGGGGACGCTATCATTAGGAAGGCAGAAAGGGCAATCTGCTACCGGGACCGCAATAGCCGTACAGTCTGTTGTCTCCCGGGTGCTCGGGTACGGCACATCGCGGACCGGGTAGATAGATTGTTGGGAGGAGCTGGGAAAGACCCGGCGGTCTTGGTGCACGTTCGCACCAACGACAAAGTTAGTGGTAGGTGGGATGTCCTTAAAAAAGATTATAGGGACTTAGGCCAGAAACTAAAAAAAAGGACATCTAAGGTAATTTTCTCCGAAATATTACCAGTGCCACGCGCTAGCCCAGGGAGACAGAGGGAGATTAGGGAGGTAAATGTGTGGCTCAGGGACTGGTGCAGGAAATAGGGGTTTGTGGGCGGACTTCTCAGTCAGGCGCCATCTTTTTTCTCGTGACGGATCACACCTGAATGAGGAAGGGGCTGCGGTGCTGGGGGGTAGGATGGTTAGTAGGTTGGAGGAGCTTTTAAACTAGGAGCCTGGGGGGAGGGTTTAGTTAGAAACTATGGGTCATGCAGTGAGTATAGTAAGGATGGTGGTAATGAGATAAAAGGGGGTGGAGAAAGGGGGAGGGAAAGTGCAGCCGGTAAGGGTATTTAGATGGGTTCTAATAAGGGTGTTAAAAAAGGTATTGTTAAAGTATTAAATAATAACAATTATGTGTCATCATTACAGCCTATAGAATTAGTTGTACGGGACTTAAGGGAAAATACTTATGTCAGGGCGGTGAATTTAGATGGGAATATTGGGTTGACCAAAGAGAAAAGTAAGGTGGCCAATACTAAGTACGGTGGGGTTGGAGAGGGAGCGAGAAGGACAGTCTGTATCAGTAACTCTATGGATGCACTAGTTAACCAGGATGGGAAATCTTTAGGAAAACAAACAAATAAAGGAACCGATAAACTAAAATGTATGCTTGCAAACACAAGAAGTCTAGCAGGTAAAATGGGGGAATTGGAATTGTTAGCATCAAAGGCTGAGTATGACATTATAGGTATTACGGAAACATGGTGGGACGACTCTCACGACTGGGTTGCTAACTTGGAGGGGTATTCTCTTTTCAGGAGGGACAGGGCTAACAAAAGAGGAGGTGTATGTCTTTATTTTAAACCATCACTTAAACCATACCTAAAGGAGGTTATCTATGAGGAAACTGGCGATAATGTGGAGTCACTATGGGTTGAAATCTCAAGTGGGGGAATTGATGCAAGAAAACTAGTCATAGGCACGTGCTACAAACAGCCGGATATTAGCATACATGAGGAAGAACAACTATTGCAGCAAATCAAAACGGCTGCGGGATTGGGGGACATCCTTGTGATTGGGGATTTTAATTACCCGGATATAAACTGGAGTAACGATTCATGAGCTAAAGCGAGGGGCAGCAGGTTCTTAAATATGTTTAGAGATCACTACTTGTCTCAATTAGTCGAGGACCCAACTAGGGGTAAAACTACCCTGGATCTAGTAATTACTAATAATGTGGACATTACAGTATATCAAACACTAAAGTTGGGGAGAGTTTGGGTAACAGTGATCACTATATGATCACATTCGACATCAATTTCAGGAAACATAGCTACAGCGGTTCCACCAAAACTTTTACCTGTAGGAAGGCTACTTTCAGTATGCTTAGATGTGCACTTAATGACATAGGGGTAAATTAACTAAGATGGGAGTTCTATTTAAGATGGGATGTTGCCCATAGAGATGAGCGCCGGAAATTTTTCGGGTTTTGTGTTTTGGTTTTGGGTTCGGTTCCGCTGCCGTGTTTTGGGTTCGACCGCGTTTTGGCAAAACCTCACCGAATTTTTTTTGTCGGATTCGGGTGTGTTTTGGATTCGGGTGTTTTTTTCAAAAAACCCTAAAAAACAGCTTAAATCATAGAATTTGGGGGTAATTTTGATCCCAAAGTATTATTAACCTCAAAAAACATAATTTACACTCATTTTCAGCCTATTCTGAACACATCACACCTCACAATATTATTTTTAGTCCTAAAATTTGCACCGAGGTCGCTGTGTGAGTAAGATAAGCGACCCTAGTGGCCGACACAAACACCGGGCCCATCTAGGAGTGGCACTGCAGTGTCACGCAGGATGTCCCTTCCAAAAAACCCTCCCCAAACAGCACATGACGCAAAGAAAAAAAGAGGCGCAATGAGGTAGCTGTGTGAGTAAGATTAGCGACCCTAGTGGCCGACACAAACACCGGGCCCATCTAGGAGTGGCACTGCAGTGTCACGCAGGATGTCCCTTCCAAAAAACCCTCCCCAAACAGCACATGACGCAAAGAAAAAAAGAGGCGCAATGAGGTAGCTGACTGTGTGAGAAAGATAAGCGACCCTAGTGGCCGACACAAACACCGGGCCCATCTAGGAGTGGCACTGCAGTGTCACGCAGGATGTCCCTTCCAAAAAACCCTCCCCAAACAGCACATGACGCAAAGAAAAAAAGAGGCGCAATGAGGTAGCTGACTGTGTGAGAAAGATAAGCGACCCTAGTGGCCGACACAAACACCGGGCCCATCTAGGAGTGGCACTGCAGTGTCACGCAGGATGTCCCTTCCAAAAAACCCTCCCCAAACAGCACATGACGCAAAGAAAAAAAGAGGCGCAATGAGGTAGCTGACTGTGTGAGAAAGATAAGCGACCCTAGTGGCCGACACAAACACCGGGCCCATCTAGGAGTGGCACTGCAGTGTCACGCAGGATGTCCTTTCCAAAAAACCCTCCCCAAACAGCACATGACGCAAAGAAAAAAAGAGGCGCAATGAGGTAGCTGTGTGAGAAAGATAAGCGACCCTAGTGGCCGACACAAACACCGGGCCCATCTAGGAGTGGCACTGCAGTGTCACGCAGGATGTCCCTTCCAAAAAACCCTCCCCAAACAGCACATGACGCAAAGAAAAAAAGAGGCGCAATGAGGTAGCTGTGTGAGTAAGATTAGCGACCCTAGTGGCCGACACAAACACCGGGCCCATCTAGGAGTGGCACTGCAGTGTCACGCAGGATGGCCCTTCCAAAAAACCCTCCCCAAACAGCACATGACGCAAAGAAAAAAAGAGGCGCAATGAGGTAGCTGACTGTGTGAGTAAGATTAGCGACCCTAGTGGCCGACACAAACACCGGGCACATCTAGGAGTGGCACTGCAGTGTCACGCAGGATGTCCCTTCCAAAAAACCCTCCCCAAACAGCACATGACGCAAAGAAAAAAAGAGGCGCAATGAGGTAGCTGTGTGAGTAAGATTAGCGACCCTAGTGGCCGACACAAACACCGGGCCCATCTAGGAGTGGCACTGCAGTGTCACGCAGGATGTCCCTTCCAAAAAACCCTCCCCAATCAGCACATGATGCAAAGAAAAAGAAAAGAAAAAAGAGGTGCAAGATGGAATTATCCTTGGGCCCTCCCACCCACCCTTATGTTGTATAAACAAAACAGGACATGCACACTTTAACCAACCCATCATTTCAGTGACAGGGTCTGCCACACGACTGTGACTGATATGACGGGTTGGTTTGGACCCCCCCCAAAAAAGAAGCAATTAATCTCTCCTTGCACAAACTGGCTCTACAGAGGCAAGATGTCCACCTCATCTTCACCCTCCGATATATCACCGTGTACATCCCCCTCCTCACAGATTATCAATTCGTCCCCACTGGAATCCACCATCTCAGCTCCCTGTGTACTTTGTGGAGGCAATTGCTGCTGGTCAATGTCTCCGCGGAGGAATTGATTATAATTCATTTTAATGAACATCATCTTCTCCACATTTTCTGGATGTAACCTCGTACGCCGATTGCTGACAAGGTGAGCGGCGGCACTAAACACTCTTTCGGAGTACACACTTGTGGGAGGGCAACTTAGGTAGAATAAAGCCAGTTTGTGCAAGGGCCTCCAAATTGCCTCTTTTTCCTGCCAGTATAAGTACGGACTGTGTGACGTGCCTACTTGGATGCGGTCACTCATATAATCCTCCACCATTCTATCAATGTTGAGAGAATCATATGCAGTGACAGTAGACGACATGTCCGTAATCGTTGTCAGGTCCTTCAGTCCGGACCAGATGTCAGCATCAGCAGTCGCTCCAGACTGCCCTGCATCACCGCCAGCGGGTGGGCTCGGAATTCTGAGCCTTTTCCTCGCACCCCCAGTTGCGGGAGAATGTGAAGGAGGAGATGTTGACAGGTCGCGTTCCGCTTGACTTGACAATTTTGTCACCAGCAGGTCTTTCAACCCCAGCAGACCTGTGTCTGCCGGAAAGAGAGATCCAAGGTAGGCTTTAAATCTAGGATCGAGCACGGTGGCCAAAATGTAGTGCTCTGATTTCAACAGATTGACCACCCGTGAATCCTTGTTAAGCGAATTAAGGGCTGCATCCACAAGTCCCACATGCCTAGCGGAATCGCTCCGTGTTAGCTCCTTCTTCAATGCCTCCAGCTTCTTCTGCAAAAGCCTGATGAGGGGAATGACCTGACTCAGGCTGGCAGTGTCTGAACTGACTTCACGTGTGGCAAGTTCAAAGGGCATCAGAACCTTGCACAACGTTGAAATCATTCTCCACTGCACTTGAGACAGGTGCATTCCATCTCCTATATCGTGCTCAATTGTATAGGCTTGAATGGCCTTTTGCTGCTCCTCCAACCTCTGAAGCATATAGAGGGTTGAATTCCACCTCGTTACCACTTCTTGCTTCAGATGATGGCAGGGCAGGTTCAGTAGTTTTTGGTGGTGCTCCAGTCTTCTGTACGTGGTGCCTGTACGCCGAAAGTGTCCCGCAATTTTTCTGGCCACCGACAGCATCTCTTGCACGCCCCTGTCGTTTTTTAAAAAATTCTGCACCACCAAATTCAAGGTATGTGCAAAACATGGGACGTGCTGGAATTTGCCCATATTTAATGCACACACAATATTGCTGGCGTTGTCCGATGCCACAAATCCACAGGAGAGTCCAATTGGGGTAAGCCATTCCGCGATGATCTTCCTCAGTTGCCGTAAGAGGTTTTCAGCTGTGTGCGTATTCTGGAAAGCGGTGATACAAAGCGTAGCCTGCCTAGGAAAGAGTTGGCGTTTGCGAGATGCTGCTACTGGTGCCGCCGCTGCTGTTCTTGCGGCGGGAGTCCATACATCTACCCAGTGGGCTGTCACAGTCATATAGTCCTGACCCTGCCCTGCTCCACTTGTCCACATGTCCGTGGTTAAGTGGACATTGGGTACAACTGCATTTTTTAGGACACTGGTGAGTCTTTTTCTGACGTCCGTGTACATTCTCGGTATCGCCTGCCTAGAGAAGTGGAACCTAGATGGTATTTGGTAACGGGGGCACACTGCCTCAATAAATTGTCTAGTTCCCTGTGAACTAACGGCGGATACCGGACGCACGTCTAACACCAACATAGTTGTCAAGGACTCAGTTATCCGCTTTGCAGTAGGATGACTGCTGTGATATTTCATCTTCCTCGCAAAGGACTGTTGAACAGTCAATTGCTTACTGGAAGTAGTACAAGTGGGCTTACGACTTCCCCTCTGGGATGACCATCGACTCCCAGCGGCAACAACAGCAGCGCCAGCAGCAGTAGGCGTTACACGCAAGGATGCATCGGAGGAATCCCAGGCAGGAGAGGACTCGTCAGACTTGCCAGTGACATGGCCTGCAGGACTATTGGCATTCCTGGGGAAGGAGGAAATTGACACTGAGGGAGTTGGTGGGGTGGTTTGCGTGAGCTTGGTTACAAGAGGAAGGGATTTACTGGTCAGTGGACTGCTTCCGCTGTCACCCAAAGTTTTTGAACTTGTCACTGACTTATTATGAATGCGCTGCAGGTGACGTATAAGGGAGGATGTTCCGAGGTGGTTAACGTCCTTACCCCTACTTATTACAGCTTGACAAAGGGAACACACGGCTTGACACCTGTTGTCCGCATTTCTGGTGAAATACCTCCACACCGAAGAGCTGATTTTTTTGGTATTTTCACCTGGCATGTCAACGGCCATATTCCTCCCACGGACAACAGGTGTCTCCCCGGGTGCCTGACTTAAACAAACCACCTCACCATCAGAATCCTCCTGGTCAATTTCCTCCCCAGCGCCAGCAACACCCATATCCTCCTCATCCTGGTGTACTTCAACACTGACATCTTCAATCTGACTATCAGGAACTGGACTGCGGGTGCTCCTTCCAGCACTTGCAGGGGGCATGCAAATAGTGGAAGGCGCATGCTCTTCACGTCCAGTGTTGGGAAGGTCAGGCATCGCAAACGACACAATTGGACTCTCCTTGTGGATTTGGGATTTCAAAGAACGCACAGTTCTTTGCGGTGCTTTTGCCAGCTTGAGTCTTTTCAGTTTTCTAGCGAGAGGCTGAGTGCTTCCATCCTCATGTGAAGCTGAACCACTAGCCATGAACATAGGCCAGGGCCTCAGCCGTTCCTTGCCACTCCGTGTGGTAAATGGCATATTGGCAAGTTTACGCTTCTCCTCCGACAATTTTATTTTAGGTTTTGGAGTCCTTTTTTTTCTGATATTTGGTGTTTTGGATTTGACATGCTCTGTACTATGACATTGGGCATCGGCCTTGGCAGACGACGTTGCTGGCATTTCATCGTCTCGGCCATGACTAGTGGCAGCAGCTTCAGCACGAGGTGGGAGTGGATCTTGATCTTTCCCTAATTTTGGAACCTCAACTTTTTTGTTCTCCATATTTTATAGGCAGAACTAAAAGGCACCTCAGGTAAACAATGGAGATGGATGGATTGGATACTAGTATACAATTATGGACGGACTGCCACGGTTAGGTGGTATAAAAAAACCACGGTTAGGTGGTATATATTATAATAATAATACAATTATGGATGGACGGACTGCCTGCCGACTGCCGACACAGAGGTAGCCACAGCCGTGAACTACCGCACTGTACACTGGTTGATAAAGAGATAGTAGTATACTCGTAACAACTAGTATGACACTATGACGACGGTATAAAGAATGAAAAAAAAAACCACGGTTAGGTGGTATATATTATAATAATAATAATACAATTATGGATGGACGGACTGCCTGCCGACTGCCGACACAGAGGTAGCCACAGCCGTGAACTACCGCACTGTACACTGGTTGATAAAGAGATAGTAGTATACTCGTAACAACTAGTATGACACTATGACGACGGTATAAAGAATGAAAAAAAAACCACGGTTAGGTGGTATATATTATAATAATAATACAATTATGGATGGACGGACTGCCTGCCGACTGCCGACACAGAGGTAGCCACAGCCGTGAACTACCGCACTGTACACTGGTTGATAAAGAGATAGTAGTATACTCGTAACAACTAGTATGACACTATGACGACGGTATAAAGAATGAAAAAAAAACCACGGTTAGGTGGTATATATTATAATAATAATACAATTATGGATGGACGGACTGCCTGCCGACTGCCGACACAGAGGTAGCCACAGCCGTGAACTACCGCACTGTACACTGGTTGATAAAGAGATAGTAGTATACTCGTAACAACTAGTATGACACTATGACGACGGTATAAAGAAAGAAAAAAAAAATACCACAGTTAGGTGGTATATATTATAATAATAATACAATTATGGATGGACGGACTGCCTGCCGACTGCCGACACAGAGGTAGCCACAGCCGTGAACTACCGCACTGTACACTGGTTGATAAAGAGATAGTAGTATACTCGTAACAACTAGTATGACACTATGACGACGGTATAAAGAATGAAAAAAAAACCACGGTTAGGTGGTATATATTATAATAATAATACAATTATGGATGGACGGACTGCCTGCCGACTGCCGACACAGAGGTAGCCACAGCCGTGAACTACCGCACTGTACACTGGTTGATAAAGAGATAGTAGTATACTCGTAACAACTAGTATGACACTATGACGACGGTATAAAGAATGAAAAAAAAACCACGGTTAGGTGGTATATATTATAATAATAATACAATTATGGATGGACGGACTGCCTGCCGACTGCCGACACAGAGGTAGCCACAGCCGTGAACTACCGCACTGTACACTGGTTGATAAAGAGATAGTAGTATACTCGTAACAACTAGTATGACACTATGACGACGGTATAAAGAATGAAAAAAAAACCACGGTTAGGTGGTATATATTATAATAATAATACAATTATGGATGGACGGACTGCCTGCCGACTGCCGACACAGAGGTAGCCACAGCCGTGAACTACCGCACTGTACACTGGTTGATAAAGAGATAGTAGTATACTCGTAACAACTAGTATGACACTATGACGGTATAAAGAATGAAAAAAAAACCACGGTTAGGTGGTATATATTATAATAATAATACAATTATGGATGGACGGACTGCCTGCCGACTGCCGACACAGAGGTAGCCACAGCCGTGAACTACCGCACTGTACACTGGTTGATAAAGAGATAGTAGTATACTCGTAACAACTAGTATGACACTATGACGACGGTATAAAGAAAGAAAAAAAAATACCACGGTTAGGTGGTATATATTGTAATACAATTATGGATGGACGGACTGCCTGCCGAGTTCCGACTGCCGACACAGAGGTAGCCACAGCCGTGAACTACCGCACTGTACTGTGTCTGCTGCTAATATAGACTGGTTGATAAAGAGATAGTATACAATACATACAACAATATACTACTATACTGGTGGTCAGGCACTGGTCACCACTAGTCACACTGGCAGTGGCACTCCTGCAGCAAAAGTGTGCACTGTTTAATTTTAAATTAATATAATATTATGTACTCCTGGGGGCTCCTGCTATAACAACCTGCAGTGCTCCCCAGTCTCCCCCACAATTATTATAAGCTTTGCCTTTTATACATTGATGTGCAGCACACTGGGCTGAGCTGAGTGCACACAGACTGAGTCACACTGTGTGACTGGCTGCTGCTGTGTATCGTTTTTTTTCAGGCAGAGAACGGATATAGCAGAGAACGGATATATTATATTAAAATAAATAAAAGTTAACTAACAACAACTGCACTGGTCACTGTGGTAAACTCTGTCTGACTCTGCACAATCTCTCTCTCTCTTCTAATCTAATTTCTAATGGAGAGGACGCCAGCCACGTCCTCTCCCTATCAATCTCAATGCACGTGTGAAAATGGCGGCGACGCGCGGCTCCTTATATAGAATCAGAGTCTCGCGAGAATCCGACAGCGTCATGATGACGTTCGGGCGCGCTCGGGTTAACCGAGCAAGGCGGGAGGATCCGAGTCTGCTCGGACCCGTGAAAAAAACATGAAGTTCGTGCGGGTTCGGTTTCAGAGAAACCGAACCCGCTCATCTCTAGTTGCCCATAGCAACCAATCAGATTCTACTTCTCATTTACCTAGCACCTTCTAGAAGATAATACCTGGAATCTGATTGGTTGCTATGGGCAACATCCCATCTTAAATAGAACTCCCATCTTAGTAAATTTCTCCCATAGAGTGGGAGGTTCTGTTTCATAACAAGAACACTTCAGAAATGTGGGATGTTTTAAAAGGGTTGCTGGATAGCAATATTCATAACTTTATTCCCATGGGCAGTAAACGCAGGAGTATTAAACTCAAACCGATGTGGCTTAACAAGAAGGTTAAGGCAGAAATGGATAAAAAAGCGGGCTTTCAAAGCATTTAAATCTAATGGAAAGGAGGAGTCTTTCAAGTATTACAAGGAGTGTAATAAGAAATGCAAAAAAGCAATACGAGCAGCTAAAATGGAAAATGAAAAGCAAATCGCTATAGAGAGTAAAACCAATCCTAAAAAGTTTTTTAAATACATAAATGGTAAAAGATTAAAAAAGGAGAATATAGGTCCATTAAAAGATGAATTAGGAGAATTGATACATGATGACGAAATAAAAGCAGAAATACGGAACAAATTCTTTTCATCAGTATTCACCAGTGAAGAACTGATGGTGGGAGTAGAGCATAACAATTGTATCAGTAATGATTCATGGATAGATACTTGTTTAAGCGAAGATGTAGTCCGGGAGAGATTAGGCAAAATTAAGATTAATAAATCACCTGGTCCTGATGGACTTCACCCGAGGGTTCTTATGGAGCTTAGGTCACAAGCACGACCCCTATATTTGATTTTAAATAGTTCAATTAGATCAGGCATGGTACCAAAGCATTGGCGTACAGCTGAGGTAGCGCCATTATTTAAAAAGGGATCCAAAAATCTTCCGGGAAACTACTGACCAGTTAGTTTAACATCTATAGTGGGGAAAATATTGGAAGGAATTCTAAGGGACGGCATACAGGAGTATCTACAGTCCGCTAGGATTATTAGCAAGAACCAGCATGGGTTTGTGAGGGACAGGTCATGTCAGACTAACTTAATTAGCTTCTACGAGGAAGTGAGCAATAATCTTGATCAAGGAAAAGCAGTGGATGTGGTCTTCCTTGATTTTACAAAAGCCTTTGATACAGTTCCTCACAGGAGACTGATGATCAAATTAAAGGAGCTTGGCCTAGGAATAACTATTTGCAGATGGCTAAGCAACTGGTTGGATAGCAGGGTACAGCGAGTAGTGGTCAACGGGAAGTCCTCAACCTGGTCCCCAGTAGTCAGCGGAATACCACAAGGGTCCGTACTCGGACCACTACTGTTCAACATATTTATCAATGACCTAGAAATAGGCCTGGAAAGCACAGTGTCAATCTTTGCAGATGATACTAAACTGTGTAAGGTAATTAATTCAGAATTGGATGTGGAGTCCTTGCAGAATGATCTATCTAAACTTGAACTCTGGGCGTCTAAATGGAAAATGAGGTTCAATACAGACAAATGTAAGGTTATGCATTTTGGGACTAAAAACAAACTTGCATCCTACATATTAAATGGGGAACGCCTAGGGGAAACAGAGTTGGAAAAAGATTTGGGGGTATTCATTGATAATAGGCTTAATAACCATATACAATGTCAAAACGCAGTAAAGAAGGCAAGTAAGGTGCTAACGTGCATAAAAAGGGAAATTGAGACAAGGGACTCGGATGTAATCCTGCCGCTGTATAAGGCATTGGTACGTCCGCACCTGGAATATTGTGTTCAGTTTTGGGCACCATTGTATAAAAAAGACATCAGTGAACTCGAAAGTGTTCAAAGGCGAGCTACTAAATTGATTAAAGGCCTAGAAGGACTGGACTATAAGGAAAGACTTACTAAGCTGAATATGTATACACTAGAAAAGAGGCGCCTAAGAGGAGATATTATTAATATCTTCAAATATGTAAAGGGACATCACAAAGAGTTATCAGAGGAATTATTTATTAAAAGAACACAGTTTAGGACACGTGAGCACTCGCTGCGGCTGGACGAGAGAAAGTTCCGAACGCAACGGAGGAAAGGGTTCTTCACTGTTAGGGCAATCAGGATGTGGAATTCCCTGCAGGGAAGGTGGTAATGGCGGACTCTGTAATTGGATTTAAAAAAGGAATGGATACATTTCTGAATGAAAAAGCTATCCAAGGTTATAATACTTAAAATATCAACGTGGTTAATCTGGGGGGTAACATGAGTTATAGTAGCTAACTAGTCATAAAACATTATTCAGCAAGTATGTAGAATCATCACAACTTAAAACAGGTTGAACACGATGGACAATTTGCCTCTATTCAACTTCAAATACTATGTTACTATGTTAAGAGATACAGTAACATGCTGCGATTCTTGTTCACTATAAATGGGGCATCTGTGCAAATGTGAGAAGTAAATGTTTTCTTTGTCTGACACTTGTCAATCTGTGGGAAACAGTAGCTGCCAAAATGAGAACAATAATCACTCAAGTACTACAGTACAGTATGACAATAGCATGGTACCGGCCGGATATATCTCTTGTGCCAGAGTAATAAGGAGAACGAATTGATAGGAGAGGAGTGGGTTAAACCTCAGCTAGTCTGGGGGGCAGGACGGTAAGGCATTATGGGAGTTTATTGTTAGCCAATAGGAATGAATGTTGGGGGTAGGTGGAAAGGGTTTTTAGGCCTGGTAAATGGGCTGGGTCAGCCTCTTCTGCTGTAATCGTGGTAGGGGTGAGTGCTCTTCACCCCCCCCCCCCCCTTTTTTTTGCTCCTGTGTTTTGTGCTGCTAGCCCTTATTCCTGTGTTAATCACACTGCCTGGCCTGGGTGCACTTTATATTTGTGCCACATTGCATCCCCTCTCTGTGCCCATTACCTCCAGGTTAAGCGCGTTCTGGCCGCCATGTCCCGTCCCCGCCGCTCCCCTGGTGCCCCTGCAAGGTATTCTCCTCCTGCCCCCTCTTCCTCTCGGGCCCCGGGCTGGAGCGCTGCGCTCACGGCTGAGGCTCAGTCTACAGACGCTGCTACGGGTGCCCATCCAATGGCGCGTGCGTCCGCTCCCGCGCTGGCTGTGCCGCGGGCGCCGGGGGATTCTCCCGGCGCAGCGGCGGGTAGTGTGGGACGGGGTGCTGGGCGGCGGAGGACGCGATCGGGCAGTCGGAGGGGGGAGCCAGCGGGGGTGCCCACTGGCGGTAATCCCTCTCCGGCTGCGGCGGCTGTGGGACGCGCGCACAGTCCCCACGCCCTCCACCGCTGAGAGTCGTTCACGGATCCCCGTTGGATGAGGGGGCTGTGTTCAGGGTTGCGGCCGCTGGTTCGCGGGCGCGCGCACGCCCACGTACGCGTTTGGCACTGGTGCCTCCTGGGGGCTCTCCCCGCTCCAGCGGGGGGGGGCTCCCCAGATTCTGCTGCGGTTACTGTGGGGGGCCAGGGTGGAGTGGAGCGGTCTGGGAGCGGTGGCCATCCGATTCTCCGGTGGGCGGGGGCAGTGTTGGGGCGGCTGGTGCTTCACACAGGAGTGCGGGCGCACGGAGGCCGTCTGGCGCTGGGCCCAGTTGGGGCCGCCCGGGTCGGCGTGGCGGCGGAGCGAGGGCCGTCCCTGCTGCAAGCCCGGGGAGCGGGGGGTCCATAGCGGCTGCGGCTCCGGATCCCTCTGCCGTTGCGGCGGCAATGTCGGCAATGATGGCGGCATTTGCGCCATTTTTGTCGGCGTTGTCCCCGGGTGGCGTTTCCGTGGCTCCCGCTTCAGTCGACGCGGTCCCCTGGTGTTTCTGGCCCTGCTATGGCGCAGTTTCTCCAAGCGTGTCGCGCTATGGGCTCCGCCGCTTTGCTGCTGGGTGGCGCTGCTACTGTCGCCCGCAGGGGCGCCTGCTTTCATCCCCGCCGGGGGGGCTACGGCACCCGTGGCGGCTTTCCCTTCCTTTTCAGATTCGGTTGCGGGTGACGATCGGGAAGAGGAACTGGTTGTGGCGGACGTTTTACCTTCAGGAAGCGGGCCAACCAGTGAGTGGGACTCTGATACAGTTGCTGTATCACGTGGGTCTTCTTTTTCCTCGTCCGGCAGTAGGTCCAGTAGATCTTCTTCCTCTTCTTCTTCGTTGCAGTCGACAGCTAGTAGCACCACGAAGGCTAAGAAGAGGGCTTACAAGTACGCACGGCGTGAGGCGCGGCACCGGGATAAGCGGTCTAGGAAGAGTAGTAGTAGTTCCCGTAGGGAAAGGAGGCAGCGTAATTTGCCGGATGTAGTTCGCTGCGAGTACACGGCAGTGTTGCAAGGGTTGCGTGAGAGTTGCAGGAAGAAGATTAGACGGGGGGGGATACGTCGACCTTTTCACGTTGACGGAGGACACCAAGAGGGAAGGTAAGGAAGCCCTTGCGAAAGGCGGTATTGGGGCGGAGGCCTCTCGCTCGTATGACAATTGGTTGGCGGGTTTCTGCATCTTCGCGGCGTGCTACTTGGAGGATCGCCCTGATGAACACATCAACATCATCAGGTATATTCACCTCGTGCATGACATGCAGCGTCAGTCTAAGGACGATTCATGGCTGCATTATGATAAGCAGTTCCGTCAGAAGCAGGATTGCCTGCACATCATTGACTTCGGATGCAAAGATGTGGAGGTATGGCTTCGGGTCACACGAGCGCAGGATATGAAATTGGTGGCTAAACGGGCGTCGGTGGCGCAGACCGCGGTGGCGAGTCAGTCTCGGCACGCAGTTGAGGCTCCGCCGCGCCGCCCTTGGAACGCGGCCCATTCTCCGCAACAGGAGCCGGTGAAGGGGAAGTGTTTCGCGTTCAACAATTCCATGTGACCCCTCGGTCAATGGTGTAGTTTTCGACACCTTTGCTTACGATGTAATGGATTCCACCCGGCTTCCAATTGCTTCCGCGCAGGGCGACCGGGAGCTAAGGCGGCCGGGGACGCGGCAGGAAAAACAACTGGGGGGCTTGCCGCTAGTTAGGGCGCCGACCCCGGTTCGTTTGGGGGCCATGCTCAAATGGTTGGGGTGGTACCCAAACAGAGACGACGCAAAATTTCTGCGGGATAGTTTTGCATCGGGTTTTTGTTTGCCGGTGGAGGGGGAGGTTTTAGTTTGGGCCTCCAGGAACCTGCAGTCTGCTCTGAATTTTCCCGACGTGCTTCGGGAAAAGGTCGAGCAGGAGGTTCGCCTGGGGAGAATGGCGGGCCCCTTTGCACTGCCGCCTGCCGAGGATTTGATTATTTCCCCTGTAGGGGTCATGCCCAAAAAGGCCCCGGGTAATTTCCGGCTCATTCAGCATTTGTCTTATCCATCTGTGTCCTCGGTTAACGATGCAATTCCACCGGAGTGTTGTTCGGTGGTGTATCAGTCTTTCGAGGATGCTCTGGGCATGGTGCGGGGCTGCGGCCCCGGGGCCCTCATGGCTCAGCTGGATGTTGAATCGGCCTTTCGCTTGCTCTCTTTGCACCCGGAGTCATTTCGATTCATGGGTTTCCGCTAGAGATGAGCGGGTTCGGTTTCTTTGAATCCGAACCCGCACGAACTTCACTTTTTTTTTCACGGGTCCGAGCGACTCGGATCTTCCCGCCTTGCTCGGTTAACCCGAGCGCGCCCGAACGTCATCATGACGCTGTCGGATTCTCGCGAGACTCGGATTCTATATAAGGAGCCGCGCGTCGCCGCCATTTTCACACGTGCATTGAGATTGATAGGGAGAGGACGTGGCTGGCGTCCTCTCCATTAGAATAGATTAGAAGAGAGAGAGAGAGAGAGAGATTGTGCAGACAGAGTTTACCACAGTGACCAGTGCAGTTGTTGTTAAGTTAACTTTTATTTAATATATCCGTTCTCTGCTATATCCGTTCTCTGCCTGAAAAAAACGATACACAGCAGTCACACAGTGTGACTCAGTCTGTGTGCACTCAGCTCAGCCCAGTGTGCTGCACATCAATGTATAAAAGCTTATAATAATTGTGGGGGAGACTGGGGAGCACTGCAGGTTGTTATAGCAGGAGCCAGGAGTACATAATATTATATTAATTTAAAATTAAACAGTGCACACTTTTGCTGCAGGAGTGCCACTGCCAGTGTGACTAGTGGTGACCAGTGCCTGACCACCAGTATAGTAGTATATTGTTGTATACTATCTCTTTATCAACCAGTCTATATTAGCAGCAGACACAGTACAGTGCGGTAGTTCACGGCTGTGGCTACCTCTGTGTCGGCAGTCGGCAGGCAGTCCGTCCATCCATAATTGTATTATAATATATACCACCTAACCGTGGTTTTTTTTTCATTCTTTATACCGTCATAGTGTCATACTAGTTGTTACGAGTATACTACTATCTCTTTATCAACCAGTGTACAGTGCGGTAGTTCACGGCTGTGGCTACCTCTGTGTCGGCAGTCGGCAGGCAGTCCGTCCATCCATAATTGTATTATAATATATACCACCTAACCGTGTTTTTTTTTTCATTCTTTATACCGTCATAGTGTCATACTAGTTGTTACGAGTATACTACTATCTCTTTATCAACCAGTGTACAGTGCGGTAGTTCACGGCTGTGGCTACCTCTGTGTCGGCAGTCGGCAGGCAGTCCGTCCATCCATAATTGTATTATAATATATACCACCTAACCGTGTTTTTTTTTTCATTCTTTATACCGTCATAGTCAGTCATACTAGTTGTTACGAGTATACTACTATCTCTTTATCAACCAGTGTACAGTGCGGTAGTTCACGGCTGTGGCTACCTCTGTGTCGGCACTCGGCAGGCAGTCCGTCCATCCATAATTGTATTATAATATATACCACCTAACCGTGGTTTTTTTTTCATTCTTTATACCGTCATAGTGTCATACTAGTTGTTACGAGTATACTACTATCTCTTTATCAACCAGTGTACAGTGCGGTAGTTCACGGCTGTGGCTACCTCTGTGTCGGCAGTCGGCAGGCAGTCCGTCCATCCATAATTGTATTATAATATATACCACCTAACCGTGGTTTTTTTTTCATTCTTTATACCGTCATAGTGTCATACTAGTTGTTACGAGTATACTACTATCTCTTTATCAACCAGTGTACAGTGCGGTAGTTCACGGCTGTGGCTACCTCTGTGTCGGAACTCGGCAGGCAGTCCGTCCATCCATAATTGTATTACAATATATACCACCTAACCGTGGTTTTTTTTTCATTCTTTATACCGTCATAGTCAGTCATACTAGTTGTTACGAGTATACTACTATCTCTTTATCAACCAGTGTACAGTGCGGTAGTTCACGGCTGTGGCTACCTCTGTGTCGGAACTCGGCAGGCAGTCCGTCCATCCATAATTGTATTATTATAATATATACCACCTAACCGTGGTTTTTTTTTCATTCTTTATACCGTCATAGTGTCATACTAGTTGTTACGAGTATACTACTATCTCTTTATCAACCAGTGTACAGTGCGGTAGTTCACGGCTGTGGCTACCTCTGTGTCGGCAGTCGGCAGGCAGTCCGTCCATCCATAATTGTATTATAATATATACCACCTAACCGTGGTTTTTTTTTCATTCTTTATACCGTCATAGTCAGTCATACTAGTTGTTACGAGTATACTACTATCTCTTTATCAACCAGTGTACAGTGCGGTAGTTCACGGCTGTGGCTACCTCTGTGTCGGAACTCGGCAGGCAGTCCGTCCATCCATAATTGTATTACAATATATACCACCTAACCGTGGTTTTTTTTTCATTCTTTATACCGTCATAGTCAGTCATACTAGTTGTTACGAGTATACTACTATCTCTTTATCAACCAGTGTACAGTGCGGTAGTTCACGGCTGTGGCTACCTCTGTGTCGGCACTCGGCAGGCAGTCCGTCCATCCATAATTGTATTACAATATATACCACCTAACCGTGGTTTTTTTATACCACCTAACCGTGGCAGTCCGTCCATAATTGTATACTAGTATCCAATCCATCCATCTCCATTGTTTACCTGAGGTGCCTTTTAGTTCTGCCTATAAAATATGGAGAACAAAAAAGTTGAGGTTCCAAAATTAGGGAAAGATCAAGATCCACTTCCACCTCGTGCTGAAGCTGCTGCCACTAGTCATGGCCGAGACGATGAAATGCCAGCAACGTCGTCTGCCAAGGCCGATGCCCAATGTCATAGTACAGAGCATGTCAAATCCAAAACACCAAATATCAGGAAAAAAAGGACTCCAAAACCTAAAATAAAATTGTCGGAGGAGAAGCGTAAACTTGCCAATATGCCATTTACCACACGGAGTGGCAAGGAACGGCTGAGGCCCTGGCCTATGTTCATGGCTAGTGGTTCAGCTTCACATGAGGATGGAAGCACTCAGCCTCTCGCTAGAAAACTGAAAAGACTCAAGCTGGCAAAAGCACCGCAAAGAACTGTGCGTTCTTTGAAATCCCAAATCCACAAGGAGAGTCCAATTGTGTCGGTTGCGATGCCTGACCTTCCCAACACTGGACGTGAAGAGCATGCGCCTTCCACTATTTGCATGCCCCCTGCAAGTGCTGGAAGGAGCACCCGCAGTCCAGTTCCTGATAGTCAGATTGAAGATGTCAGTGTTGAAGTACACCAGGATGAGGAGGATATGGGTGTTGCTGGCGCTGGGGAGGAAATTGACCAGAAGGATTCTGATGGTGAGGTGGTTTGTTTAAGTCAGGCACCCGGGGAGACACCTGTTGTCCGTGGGAGGAATATGGCCGTTGACATGCCAGGTGAAAATACCAAAAAAATCAGCTCTTCGGTGTGGAGGTATTTCACCAGAAATGCGGACAACAGGTGTCAAGCCGTGTGTTCCCTTTGTCAAGCTGTAATAAGTAGGGGTAAGGACGTTAACCACCTCGGAACATCCTCCCTTATACGTCACCTGCAGCGCATTCATAATAAGTCAGTGACAAGTTCAAAAACTTTGGGTGACAGCGGAAGCAGTCCACTGACCAGTAAATCCCTTCCTCTTGTAACCAAGCTCACGCAAACCACCCCACCAACTCCCTCAGTGTCAATTTCCTCCTTCCCCAGGAATGCCAATAGTCCTGCAGGCCATGTCACTGGCAAGTCTGACGAGTCCTCTCCTGCCTGGGATTCCTCCGATGCATCCTTGCGTGTAACGCCTACTGCTGCTGGCGCTGCTGTTGTTGCCGCTGGGAGTCGATGGTCATCCCAGAGGGGAAGTCGTAAGCCCACTTGTACTACTTCCAGTAAGCAATTGACTGTTCAACAGTCCTTTGCGAGGAAGATGAAATATCACAGCAGTCATCCTACTGCAAAGCGGATAACTGAGTCCTTGACAACTATGTTGGTGTTAGACGTGCGTCCGGTATCCGCCGTTAGTTCACAGGGAACTAGACAATTTATTGAGGCAGTGTGCCCCCGTTACCAAATACCATCTAGGTTCCACTTCTCTAGGCAGGCGATACCGAGAATGTACACGGACGTCAGAAAAAGACTCACCAGTGTCCTAAAAAATGCAGTTGTACCCAATGTCCACTTAACCACGGACATGTGGACAAGTGGAGCAGGGCAGGGTCAGGACTATATGACTGTGACAGCCCACTGGGTAGATGTATGGACTCCCGCCGCAAGAACAGCAGCGGCGGCACCAGTAGCAGCATCTCGCAAACGCCAACTCTTTCCTAGGCAGGCTACGCTTTGTATCACCGCTTTCCAGAATACGCACACAGCTGAAAACCTCTTACGGCAACTGAGGAAGATCATCGCGGAATGGCTTACCCCAATTGGACTCTCCTGTGGATTTGTGGCATCGGACAACGCCAGCAATATTGTGTGTGCATTAAATATGGGCAAATTCCAGCACGTCCCATGTTTTGCACATACCTTGAATTTGGTGGTGCAGAATTTTTTAAAAAACGACAGGGGCGTGCAAGAGATGCTGTCGGTGGCCAGAAAAATTGCGGGACACTTTCGGCGTACAGGCACCACGTACAGAAGACTGGAGCACCACCAAAAACTACTGAACCTGCCCTGCCATCATCTGAAGCAAGAAGTGGTAACGAGGTGGAATTCAACCCTCTATATGCTTCAGAGGTTGGAGGAGCAGCAAAAGGCCATTCAAGCCTATACAATTGAGCACGATATAGGAGATGGAATGCACCTGTCTCAAGTGCAGTGGAGAATGATTTCAACGTTGTGCAAGGTTCTGATGCCCTTTGAACTTGCCACACGTGAAGTCAGTTCAGACACTGCCAGCCTGAGTCAGGTCATTCCCCTCATCAGGCTTTTGCAGAAGAAGCTGGAGGCATTGAAGAAGGAGCTAACACGGAGCGATTCCGCTAGGCATGTGGGACTTGTGGATGCAGCCCTTAATTCGCTTAACAAGGATTCACGGGTGGTCAATCTGTTGAAATCAGAGCACTACATTTTGGCCACCGTGCTCGATCCTAGATTTAAAGCCTACCTTGGATCTCTCTTTCCGGCAGACACAGGTCTGCTGGGGTTGAAAGACCTGCTGGTGACAAAATTGTCAAGTCAAGCGGAACGCGACCTGTCAACATCTCCTCCTTCACATTCTCCCGCAACTGGGGGTGCGAGGAAAAGGCTCAGAATTCCGAGCCCACCCGCTGGCGGTGATGCAGGGCAGTCTGGAGCGACTGCTGATGCTGACATCTGGTCCGGACTGAAGGACCTGACAACGATTACGGACATGTCGTCTACTGTCACTGCATATGATTCTCTCAACATTGATAGAATGGTGGAGGATTATATGAGTGACCGCATCCAAGTAGGCACGTCACACAGTCCGTACTTATACTGGCAGGAAAAAGAGGCAATTTGGAGGCCCTTGCACAAACTGGCTTTATTCTACCTAAGTTGCCCTCCCACAAGTGTGTACTCCGAAAGAGTGTTTAGTGCCGCCGCTCACCTTGTCAGCAATCGGCGTACGAGGTTACATCCAGAAAATGTGGAGAAGATGATGTTCATTAAAATGAATTATAATCAATTCCTCCGCGGAGACATTGACCAGCAGCAATTGCCTCCACAAAGTACACAGGGAGCTGAGATGGTGGATTCCAGTGGGGACGAATTGATAATCTGTGAGGAGGGGGATGTACACGGTGATATATCGGAGGGTGAAGATGAGGTGGACATCTTGCCTCTGTAGAGCCAGTTTGTGCAAGGAGAGATTAATTGCTTCTTTTTTGGGGGGGGTCCAAACCAACCCGTCATATCAGTCACAGTCGTGTGGCAGACCCTGTCACTGAAATGATGGGTTGGTTAAAGTGTGCATGTCCTGTTTTGTTTATACAACATAAGGGTGGGTGGGAGGGCCCAAGGATAATTCCATCTTGCACCTCTTTTTTCTTTTCTTTTTCTTTGCATCATGTGCTGATTGGGGAGGGTTTTTTGGAAGGGACATCCTGCGTGACACTGCAGTGCCACTCCTAGATGGGCCCGGTGTTTGTGTCGGCCACTAGGGTCGCTAATCTTACTCACACAGCTACCTCATTGCGCCTCTTTTTTTCTTTGCATCATGTGCTGTTTGGGGAGGGTTTTTTGGAAGGGACATCCTGCGTGACACTGCAGTGCCACTCCTAGATGGGCCCGGTGTTTGTGTCGGCCACTAGGGTCGCTAATCTTACTCACACAGTCAGCTACCTCATTGCGCCTCTTTTTTTCTTTGCGTCATGTGCTGTTTGGGGAGGGTTTTTTGGAAGGGCCATCCTGCGTGACACTGCAGTGCCACTCCTAGATGGGCCCGGTGTTTGTGTCGGCCACTAGGGTCGCTAATCTTACTCACACAGCTACCTCATTGCGCCTCTTTTTTTCTTTGCGTCATGTGCTGTTTGGGGAGGGTTTTTTGGAAGGGCCATCCTGCGTGACACTGCAGTGCCACTCCTAGATGGGCCCGGTGTTTGTGTCGGCCACTAGGGTCGCTAATCTTACTCACACAGCTACCGCATTGCGCCTCTTTTTTTCTTTGCGTCATGTGCTGTTTGGGGAGGGTTTTTTGGAAGGGACATCCTGCGTGACACTGCAGTGCCACTCCTAGATGGGCCCGGTGTTTGTGTCGGTCACTAGGGTCGCTTATCTTACTCACACAGCGACCTCGGTGCAAATTTTAGGACTAAAAATAATATTGTGAG
Source organism: Pseudophryne corroboree (assembly GCF_028390025.1). NCBI lineage: Eukaryota > Metazoa > Chordata > Amphibia > Anura > Myobatrachidae > Pseudophryne > Pseudophryne corroboree. Next base: position 906,732,853 of record NC_086447.1, read on the forward strand.
GTGTGAGGTATTCAGAATAGACTGAAAATGAGTGTAAATTATGGTTTTTGAGGTTAATAATACTTTGGGATCAAAATGACCCCCAAATTCTATGATTTAAGCTGTTTTTTAGTGTTTTTGGAAAAAAACACCCGAATCCAAAACACACCCGAATCCGACAAAAATAATTCGGTGAGGTTTTGCCAAAACGCGTTCGAACCCAAAACACGGCCGCGGAACCGAACCCAAAACCAAAACACAAAACCCGAAAAATTTCAGGCGCTCATCTCTAGTTTCCGCGTCGGGGAGGAATGCTTTGTAGACAAGTGTCTGCCTATGGGGTGTTCCGTTTCGTGTGCCTTTTTTGAAAAGTTCAGCACCTTTTTACATTGGTGTGTGGAGTTTTCTTGCGGAGGTGGCGGGATCGCGCATTACCTTGATGACTTTTTGTGTATGGGGCCTGCGCATTCTCCTCGCTATGGTTTCCTGCTGTTGTCGCTGCGTGCCTTGTTGGGGCATTTTGGCGTCCCTGTGGCCGTGGACAAGACGGAGGGGCCTCTCTCCTGTTTGTCCTTTTTGGGTATCGAGATCGATACGGTCGCAAGGGCTTGCCGGCTGCCTCGGGACAAGGTTGCGAAGCTTCAGGAGTCCATAGCGCGGTGCTTAGAGCGGCGTAAGGTGAGGTTGCGGGAGGCTCAATCCCTCCTAGGACTGTTGAACTTTGCCTGTCGGTTAATCCCCGTGGGCAGGGTTTTTTTTGTCGGAAGTTGGAATGGTCCACGGCTGGGGTGTCCAGGCCACGCCATTTTGTCCGTTTCTCGGCTGAGATTAGGCGAGACCTCTCTGTGTGGGTTTCGTTACTGGCGGATTTCAATGGTGTGCTGATCTGGATGGCCCCGCTCGTTGACAATTTCGACCTGCATTTGTTTACGGATGCGGCGGGCTCGTCGGGGTTCGGTTGTTATCTAGACGGAGCTTGGTGCGCGGCTTCATGGCCCGAGTCTTGGTCGCGGGAGGGGCTGACCGGCGACCTGTTGTTGCTGGAGCTTTTTCCCATCATGGTGGCCTTGGAGGTTGGGGGGAGCGCCTTCGCGATCGCAGTATTCTTTTTCGCTGCGATAACTTAGGGGTCGTGCACGCGGTTAACAACCAAAGGGCTAAGGTCCTCCGGGTCCTCCGAGTGCTGTCGCGGCTCGTGCTGACTTGTATGCGCTGAAATATTCTGTTTCGGGCTCAGCACGTTCCCGGGGTGGATAACGGGATCGCCGATGCATTGTCCAGGGTGCAGTGGGATAGGTTCCGTTTGTTGGCCCCGGAGGCTGATTCAGCGGGTTTGCCCTGCCCTTATGTTTGGCAGGTCATCATGGCGGATTGGAAAGGCTAGCAGAGCTCTCTTTGGCTCCGTCCACTCTCACAGGATACCGTCAGGCCTGGAAGGAATGGGAAGACTTTTCCTGTGACCAAGGGCCTAGAGGTAAGAGGGGTCAGAGATTGTTTCTGGACTTCGTTTGGCAACTCTTCGTAATGGGACGATCGAGGGCCGTGGTGTCTCGATACCTCGCTGGGATATCCTTTTATTCAAAGTTGAAGGGTATGCCGGATTTTACGAAGAGTTTCCTGCTGACGAAGGCGCTTAAAGTTTGGGCGCGCTCGGCACCGGTGCCTCCTGATAGTCGGCGCCCTATTGATGCGTCCCTGCTTTCTTCCCTCTTGGGGGCAGTGGCGGGGGTGGCGGACTCCCGTTTTGAAACGCTTCTGTTTCAGTTGGCTTTTTCCATGGCTTTCCATGGCGCGTTTAGAGTTTCTGAGTTAGTTGCGGCTTCTAAGAAGTCGGAGGCCATTATGCGGCGCGCGGATGTTGTAGTGGGTGTGGGGTCCGTACTGTGCAGGCTGCGCCGCTCCAAAACTGATCAGATGGGTAGAGGTTATTGGATCACTTTGGCACCATCAGGTAATGGGGACTGTTGTCCGGTGGCATTGGCTAGTCGGTACGCGGAGGTCAGGCCCTTGTCAGAAGGGGTGCAGTATGGTATGCTGGCGGCCGGGCTCCCGGCGACCAGCATACCGGCACCGGGAGCCCGACCGCCGGCAAACAGACAGCGTGGTGAGCGCAAATGAGCCCCTTGCGGGCTCGCTGCGCTCACCACGCTGCAGGTATGGTGGCGCGCTATGCGCGCCACGCTATTTATTCTCCCTCCAGGGGGGTCATGGACCCCCACGAGGGAGAATATTTGTCGGTATGCTGTGCACCAGGATCCCGACATTCGGCATACAGAAGACCACCCGTCAGAAGGGTCTTGGCTTCTGCATTACGATGGGTTGCCATTGACGAAATACCAATTGCGGCGCTGCCTGTCCAGTTTGGGCCTCTCCCCTCGGAACTTTGGTTCGCATTCATTTAGAATTGGGGCCGCCACTTCCGCAGCATCTGCAGGGCGCGCCGTGGGCGAAATTAAGGCTTTGGGCCGCTGGAAGTCGACGGCTTATAAGCGTAACATTCGGCCCGTTGTTGCGTAAGCGAGTTGTTGTTTTTACTAATATGTTGTTCGTGTACTGTTTTATACGTTTCAGTTCAGTTTGTTCGTTCTGTATTGTTTGTGTCCCCTGTCCTCCCTACTCGGATGGCTAGCTACTCGCCACTGCTGGCAGTGGGGGTCTGGAGTGCTTTGCGATTTTTTGCCTGAACTGACAAACTGATTTGGCTTAATTCATTCAATTCGGCTAATTGACATCTAATTACAAGCTCCTCAGCAGGTTTTTACGTTTCACCTCCAGCCGAGTTATTCTGTGTGACCCCAAATGCCCCCCCCCCTCCATCCCCTAAAACCCCCCCCCCCCCCCAATTCCCCTTTTCTTTTTTTGATTTTTCCTTACGTTTGATTGGCCTGAAGCTTGTCTGAGAGGAAATTCAAAGTCCTCTATTCAATTTTTCTTTTTGGCAGATCCTCGTTCTAGTAGTTGGTTCCTGTTCTGGTCTGGGTTTTTGTTTCGCTTTGTATATTCACGATTCTCTGTTTTGTTTTCCTTTTTAGGTTGGCGGGAGGATGAGTTTAGTGTTTGGGTGATTGGCCACTCCTATGTTTTTTGGGCAGCCGAGTTGGTGGCTTCGGAAGGGGCTCCTGGCTTTGTTGGGTCGGATGACGTGAGGTGGATAGGAGTAAGGGGGATGTTGTGGCAGGATCTGAAGGTTACCCTTTTGAAACAGGTTAAGCGTTTTGGGCTGCCCAAATTGTTGGTGATTCATTTAGGTGGCAACGACCTGGGTAAGAGGAAGGCAGTGAATCTTAGATTGGCAATTGTTCATGAATTACAGGTGATTGCGGGTGCTTGGCCGGGCTGTAGACTTATCTGGTCCTGTATTGTGCCGCGGTTGTGCTGGCGTGGAGTTGCGGACTGCAGGGCGATCGATGCCTCTCGGCGGAAGGTCAATTCCGCAGTTGCTAAGTTTGTGGTGGTTCTTGGTGGTGCTGTGGTGTGGCACCAGCAGATCAAGTTTCGGTTCTTCTACTTGTTTAGACTGGATGGGGTTCATTTGACTAGGCAGGGACTTTCTATTTTCCTTAAGGATCTGTTTTCGGTGGTTGGTTCTTTGGGTTAGGGGTATGGTGGCGGTGCGGAGTTGCTGTTGAGCAGAACTTCGCTGTTGGCGGGAAAGAACGGCAAGTTAACTTTTGTTGTGTTAAAGGAGTTGATTGGAGGTTGTTTGGTGGTTGATTTTTAGGTGCGCTCTCCTTCTTTGACCTGTATTACATCTGCTGGACCGCCTTCACGGGGGCAGCCTCATCACCTTCATGGGTGGGTAGTCAAGATGGAGGTTGAGCGGATACCTACTGTTTGTTGGAAGGTTTACGTCAGTTTTTTATAAGATAGGTTTTTTGTTCATGGGATAGGTTCGTTTTAGCCATTCTTTCTGGCCACCATACTTTAGTTTAATTATTCATCAGTTAATGGTTCACTTAAATAAATAGCTAACATTTTCTGCCAAATTCAAGTCTCTGTGTCTTTATTTATTATAGTTAAGTGTTAAGATGTTATGGTTTATGTTACGGACAATCCTCTGACTATATGAGGTTTATGATCCTGACCGATGCTCCATCATACTGGTAGGTAGCAGTATACTCTACAGGGCTTAGTTTTATTGCTGTTCATCAGATGTCACTACAATTTAGCAAAAACTCTTCTGGGCAGCTGAGCGACCATCACCTGCTGATATTGGGTTGTATTGTCTATTGTATATCAAATAATAAACCCATTGTGACCTGTGCATATAGAATACATTTCCAGGGGATGTCCAAACTTACTTGTGCATGCCCAGTATTCCTGCTGCCTCCATTCCCCTCCTCACATCATGTCACTGCCCCTGTCACATGCAGCCCTGTCCTCACTGACATCACTCATCTCCTGATATACTCTGTGCTGCTGGCACCTCGCTCCTCCCACTATATAACTCTCAGTCTGTGGCTTCCTGCTGCCTCCATTCCCCTCCTCACATCATGTCACATGCAGCCCTGTCCTCACTAACACATCACTCATCTCCTGATATACTCTGTGCTGCTGGGGATCCCTGCTCCATCCACTATATAACTCTCAGTCTGTGGCTTCCTGCTGCCTCCATTCCCCTCCTCACATCCTGTCACCGCCCCTTTGTGCTTCTGTGTGCTGTGAGCAGGTGTATGCAGGAGAGTTCCATCAGTGGTAGCTGTGATATCGTGCTGCAGGGAGTTTCCCTGCTGGCTTCCCCAGGGGGATGGATCCTCCTGGGGAGAGAGCTCCCTGAGTGCAGGCCATGGCTCGGGCCCTAAACCAACAGCCAGACTAAAGACTTCCGGTGCCCTGACAGATTGTGCGGCTGGCCAGTCGGGGACATCCAGAAGAGGCAGCAATGGCAGTGCTAATGGTGCGGATTCAGTGAGGCAACTGGAGTCGCAGTCAGTTCCCCATAACATACCGGAGGGTGCTGCTCTCCTGTGTGAGGAAACACAGGATCGAGCGGTGGTGGCTGCTACCATCCCTGTCGGTGTGGCTCTAGTAAAGGAACTAGAGCCTTCATATCCCCCCAAACTGTCTGTGGGTGCTCCCCCATGTGCCGTAACATGGGGTGGAGTGGCAGCAGCCGCTGTCTGCCCTATGGACAGTGAAGTAGTGGGGGAGGGGATGAAGCCCTTTGATGCCAAAGAGAATGTGCCTGAGTCTCCTAGAAGTACTGATGATGAGGAAGAGACTTTTGACAGCCTCAGTGTGGAGGAGCTGCAGAAAGAATCAAAAAGAATAAGTGCAAGAATCGCTGATAAGAAAAAGAGAAGATACTCTTGCTTTAAATGGGAAAGACCTCTGCTGAGAGAAGCCATCAAGTCACTTTCTAAAGACCTGGATAAGGTAAAAAGCAAGCTGCATAAAAAGCGGCAAGAGAGAAAAGACAAAGAAATGGCAGCACAAGCAGCAGTGCAAGAGTTACCTGATCAAGCAGCAGTGCAAGAGTTACCTGATCAAGCAGCAGTGCATGAGTTACCTGATCAAGCAGCAGCTCAGGTGTTGCAAGTATCTATGCAGATGAGCTCTCAGGAAGCAGAAGGGTGTGGTGTCCAGAGCATGATCACCGAGGCTCCAGTGAGGACAGAAAGCAGTGCACACCCCGGCTTCTGACTGATCTGGAGACTGACAGTGGTGTGCAGGAGAATGCAGGTGTACCGGTCCATGCGGGATCAGAGGTGCCTACCACATCAGCAGCAGCTCAGCTTGGTCCTGCTCCCCCAGCAGTGGGGCCTCCTTCTGTAGTGATGGCTGCCATGGATGAGCTTGAGGAAGAGGAAAAGCGCACAGACTTCCAATTGCGCATGGAGGTAATTAAAGCAGAACTAATGTTGGCCACAAATGCAGAGAAAATAAAGTTAAAGGTTGGTGTACAAAGTAAATCGGCAAATGTCAGTAATGTGCCAGTGACTGGGGAGGCTCTGGGGGTTAATGCTGGTGGGGACATTGTGCAATCCTGCAGTACAGCACAGGGTATGCCAGCACTAGATAAAAGTACTCTATCAGACGGTGGTAAAGACATTATTCAGTCTGTATATGGACAGATGGCTGCCCCAGCCAGGGTCAAGGCTGCTGCTGAATTGATTAGCCAGGAACAAAAGAGGCGCGAAGGGTTAAGCAATATAAATGTGGTTAATGCAAATGCTATTGGAAATGTGAATGAACAGCCTGTTCCCGGTACAATGTCTTATGCTAACGTGGCTGCAAGGCCAAATGTTATTAATAATGTGTCACCTGTAATGGTCGGGCCTGGTCAGGTCAGTAAAAGAAGAAATCTTTTACAGTTTAAATGGGCAGGAACAGGTGAAGTTCCCACTAAAGAAGTGTTCCTACAAATGATTTTCAGCCTTGGGTTCCATGCCTCGGATCTGTATGCCTGCATCCATCCAGTTAAGACGCCAGATTTTGATGTGACTTTCCTGTCCTATCAGGGACTGCAGACGTTTTCGACGAAGTGGCAGGCATGCAGATCCGTGGAACCCTACAGTAGCTACAAAACAAACTTGGTCACTAAACAGGATAAAGTTAAACTGACAATCTTGGTTAGGAACGAGTCAATTCCTGCCCAGGATATATTGTTCTGGTTATCCAGATTCTGTACTGTACAGTCCAACTTGATCAAGGTTGGTTTTACAATGGGAATTTGGGGGGGAGCGTGGTCAGCTATGGTCCAATTAAAAAGTACAGACAGAGGTTTTATACATGTGCCTTCTGCTGCGTATATAGGCCGAGACCGTGTTCAATGTTTTTATTCAGGGCAACCCCGCACCTGATTCAAATGCGGGGATTTTCGACACATGAGCAGTGATCGTAATGTTACCAAATGTACATTATGTGGGAAAATCGGACATGTTTCCAGGGATTGCAGTAATGTCAAATGTAATTTGTGTGGTGAGGATGGCCATCCTTACAGCAGGTGCCCCTGGGCAAGTCACAATATGGAAAGTGAGAGAGAGCAGAGGGAGGAAACAACTAGGAATGAGAAAGAAGGTCAGGGAAAAGAACAGGGACCAGTTTTTGTGGGAGTAAGGACAAGGAGTTCTGTAGACAAGGAAGATGCCTTTCAAATGGTGAAAAACGGTAACAATAAAAAAAAGAGGAAAGGTGATGATGAGCAGGTAATCCTTACTAACAGATTTGATGTGCTTTCCACTGATGAGGAAGAGGAGGGTGAGGTGGCAAGGAATGGTGGGGAACCAATTTTTGTACCCAGAGTGAGTAATAAGGCGTCTATTCAATTATTGTGCTTAACATTAACTATACCCTTTAAGCTAGCTTATCAACTAAAAATAACGACACGGACACAACTGCGTTGGATTAAATGGTCATTGAATTTATTAATTGGAATGACCTCACTCGTAGTGGGTGGCCAGGAAAACGCTACCACTAACCAGCTCTAGTCACGATCTTACAAAATGGCGGCGACTAAACGCCCCAACTGTCATGGGTGCGACTGAAACGCCCCATCTATATATATCAGCATAACCTGTGTTGCGAAGGTCTCACCACCCCTTCCTATAGCAGAGTGAGGACGCTCCCCAAGGAAGCGCCCTTCGCCCCCCCACAAGGGCAGGACACACTCGCCGTCCTTCAAAAGGGGTAAGTGCCCCACAACACCACTTATGCTACAAGTGACCGCTGGCCAGTAGCGCCTTCCCGCCCACTAAGTCTGAAAGAAAGATAATTGTAAGCCAAATTGAAAAGGGCCAAATTAGTGAGCCAATAGGGTGGGTGGGTGGGTGGCTTCCAGACGACAAGAGGAAGCACTCTGGAAGTTTCTACCCTACATGAACTAAACACCTCCCCTACACTCACCGATAGGCTGGCCCTACCCAATTATCACTCACTTAAAACTCTGATCTGCCTAGCAACAATTGACCTTCTTTAACCAATCACAAAATTGCCAGACTCTTATACAGATATCGTGCCCAGTCAGGCACTCTCCTTATCTAAGGCGTCTATTCAATTATTGTGCTTAACATTAACTATACCCTTTAAGCTAGCTTATCAACTAAAAATAACGACACGGACACAACTGCGTTGGATTAAATGGTCATTGAATTTATTAATTGGAATGACCTCACTCGTAGTGGGTGGCCAGGAAAACGCTACCACTAACCAGCTCTAGTCACGATCTTACAAAATGGCGGCGACTAAACGCCCCAACTGTCATGGGTGCGACTGAAACGCCCCATCTATATATATCAGCATAACCTGTGTTGCGAAGGTCTCACCACCCCTTCCTATAGCAGAGTGAGGACGCTCCCCAAGGAAGCGCCCTTCGCCCCCCCACAAGGGCAGGACACACTCGCCGTCCTTCAAAAGGGGTAAGTGCCCCACAACACCACTTATGCTACAAGTGACCGCTGGCCAGTAGCGCCTTCCCGCCACCGCCAGTTTCAGAGAAACGCAGCCCGCCAACCCAATACGAAATGAAGTCCAACCAAAACAAAACAAAATACCTATCAAAACAAATCCTATCCCTACCTACAAAGATAACAAACTACTCCAGACAAGAGAACAGCGCCCTCAGAAAAGCTCCAATCCCAAGATGGGAGAGATGCACCCCATCCTTCCTAAAATAAAAGGGGCTCTGGAGCACCAATAGCGGATGTCTAACGGCCAAACCACCAGCAGACAACACAAACTTCGACACAGCAAAGTTAATCTTCTTCCTAGCCCTGTCCAGCGCTGTGACGTTCCGTGATCCCTTCCAGACAAACCTAGGAATAATATCAGACCAAACCAAGCGTACACCAGGCCAAAGCAAGCTAAGTTCCCCCAAATCCGCCTGAATCCTAAGTATAAGATCTATACTTTTTAGGTGACCTACATCGTTACCGCCCAGGTGCAGCAGCAGCCATTGGGGACGCCCCCAACGCTGTTCATATTGCAACAACAGCTCCAAAAGTCCAGACCATCTGAGCCCTCTCACACCTAACCATCGCACTCTGCGACCACCTAACAACTCAGACGACCTATCAGCAAGGGGATGCCGCTCGGCCCAAAACACGTAAGAATGGCCAACTACCCAAATCTGTTCGTTGGAATCAGTGGACGCTGAAAAAGAAAAAGTAACCTAGCTGTCAGGCCGCGCCCATAAAACAGGTAATTAGAACCGTTAGACCGAACCGAACAGTTAGTAACATAAAAACCCAAGTGAAGGAGAAAACTTAAAAAACCTCCCGTGGACCTGGAGTGTCAGCCAATTGTAATTTAGGCCCCCTCGGAGGAAAAATGTAAAAAATTCCTTCACACCTCCAATTCCGGAACGCTAATCATTCCAAAATTGGCAGGTAAACAACGTTTTTGGGTTAGCGCAAGTAGCGCAACATTAAACCTTATCCAATCTAACATAAGACTTAAACGCTGCCGACTTCCAACGTCCCATTTCCTGAATGGCTGACGGTGGAAGTCCGCGTGCCGCAGCGCAAGTTGCCGCACCGATGCGAAAGGAATGCGTCCCATATTCCGCGCTATTAAGCCCAAGAGCGACCAAACAGCGCTTCAACACAGCAGCAAACTGAAACCGAGTGAGAGGCAATGCATCCCCGTGCAGCAGTACTTGAGCCCCACCTTTGGGTCGTAAAGGTAAATAAATTTTTGCATGCAGCACCGGGCACAAATCTGTATCCTCGTGCACCTTCAAAGTCACCCAGCGCCCTCGACCCAACTGGTCGGTCTTGGAACGAGGCAACCTAAACATGGCGACACCTTCCTTGAGTACCAGGTCCCTGAAAAGCATGCCTGTATCAGTGGACCTTTTATTAGCGGCCACCAGCTCGCCAACTCGCAAGGCCCCAAAAAACGCAAATGAAAATGCTGCACGGAAAAGGGACGCCTCAAAAGCAGAATCAGTCACCGCCGGCAGAATCGCCATGAGCTCGCGCAACAACTGGGTGTCAATAGGCCTGCGCGTATCCGGCTGGGCTGGACTTAACTTCGCCCAACCCCTGAGCGCCTTGGACAAAGTGAAAGACCTGGTGGGGTCCGTCCCCCGCTGCAACCGGGCATGGAACGAAATCCCCGCCAACGCCGCGCACATGGACGCCTTGGACCTACCACTCTGGTAACACTCCCAAACAAAGGCCAACAAAAGATCCTCCTCTGACTTACCCCCGGCCCCGCACCTAACCTGATGCGCCTGCCAGTCACGCCAAGCCGCAGCGTATGCCCGGCGGGTCGAAGGGGCCAATGAGTTCAGCGCCAAGCCATCTACGCCAGTTCTATAATCTGCCAGACAGAAGTTGGACAAGTCAAACCTAGGGCCTCCGCCCTGGGGGCCAACCTGCGAAACCTGGGAAAATCGAAACGCGACAGCGCATCCGCGATGTCGTTCTCGACCCCAGGCACGTGCTTCGCCGTGAAATTGATGTTAAAACGGAGACATTGTAACACCAAAAATCTCAACAGCCGCAAAGCCTGCGGCGATGATGCACGTTGGTTGTTCACCGCATGTACCACCCCCAAATTGTCGCACCAAAAGACAATCGTCCGGTTCGCCAACTTAGGGGCCCACAACTCCACTGCCACCGCTATAGGTAACAGTTCCAATAAGAGTAGGTTAGCCGTAAAGCCACGAGATACCCAAGACTGGGGCCAGGCCGAAACACACCACTCGCCCTGGAAAAAAGCACCGAAACCCGTAGCACCGGCAGCATCTGTAAACAGTTCCAGGGAAGAATTGGCGATGGGCCGGAGAGGCCACAGCAATTCCGAATTAAAAGTTACCAAAAAGGTCGACCAAGTTCTAAGGTCGTCCTTAATTTCCCGAGACAGACGAATGGTGTGGTGCGGCCCAGTCGCTCCCGCTGTGGCCCTCTCAAGTTTGCGGCAAAACACCCTCCCCATAGGTATGACCCGGCAAGCAAAATTAAAGGAGCCTAAAAGGGACTGCACCTGACGGAGTCTAACTCTACGCTTCCTCAAGCATTCTTCGATCTGTCCCAAAAGCTTCGCTACCTTGTCGGCCGGAATACGACAACAACCTGCGCTAGTGTCAACCTCGATGCCCAGGTAAGAAAGGCAACACGTGGGTCCCTCTGTCTTATCGTGAGCAACAGGCACTCCCAGAACCTTGAACAAGGCGGACGCGGAAAAAAGGAGCTCCTGGCAGGTGTTGCTGTCTCTTGGGCCCACAAAAAGAAAATCATCGAGATAGTGGGCGATGCCAACTTGCCCCGTTCCTGCAGCAATGCACCAATGCAGGAACGAGCTAAATTTCTCGAAGTAGGCGCAAGAGACAGAACAACCCATCGGCAAACATTTGTCAACATAAAAGAAACCGCCTAACCGAAAACCCATAAACTTGAAAGAGTCGGGGTGAAGGGGAAGAAGGCGAAAAACGGATTCAACATCCAACTTGGCCAACAGGGCCGCGGGGCCAAAACCCCGGATCAATTCCAGGGCCTCGTAAAACAACTGATACCTGACCGTGCAAAACTCCTCAGGAATGGCGTCGTTAACAGAGCCCCCATGCGGGTAGGACAAATGTTGTATCAAGCGGAACTTGCCCGGCGCCTTCTTGGGCACTACTCCCAAGGGAGATACGCATAACCCAGGCAAAGGCTCACATGCAAAAGGACCGCACATGCGACCCAATTGCACCTCCGCCTCCACCTTCTGCCTGACCACATGAGGAAACTCCGTCGCCGACCTCAAATTCCTGCGAGACACAACATGAACAGATTCCGAAATGGGCAAACGAAAACCGCAACTAAAACCGGCTAACAAAAACTCAGCATCCTCCGTCCTGGGATAACGGTGCAACCATTTAGCCAACTCAGGTACAACTATGGGCGAGGGTGCCTTACTTCGCACTGCCGCCTGCAGCGCCCTGGTCGGCCTGCTTAACCCCGTTTCCGGACTTACAATCCTTGGCGGGGTGATTGGCTCCACAGACGCGGCAGGAGTGACGAAAACGACAGGCCGCACCCCTAGTGCACTTAGAGTCATTAAACGCAAAACACTTGCCCTTTGCCGCCGTACCAGTAACATTCTTGCCCCCCAAAAACTTCCTCTTGGCCTGACCCTCAACCACACTGCTCGCTTGGTTGGAAACCTCCATCCAAACCTCGACATCCTTAAAGCCCAAAGGTAACGTCGGATTGCCATCCTGATTCTTACGGAATTTTTCATCGTAATCCCTCCAGACGGAACCTTTGTACTTTAAGAACATCTCATTAATTAAAAACATGTACTTTACCACATTAAGATGTTCGGCAGGGCGCGTTTTTAGGTAAACCGCAGAAAAGACTAAGAAACCCCTTAACCAATGATGAAAGCTCCGAAAAGCATTTTCACCGATGCCCCCCGCCTTCTTCGCTTTGTCGAAGTCCTTCCTCATGTCATCCGTGAGGGTGAAAAGGTCGACAAATTTTCCCTTAACTATTTTTTCCTTCATCCTCTTCCGTAAACCCCGAGTAACAGCCGTGTTCGCGCAGCGCACCATCTCCGAAAACAACGGCGGCTCATCAGGAGCCACCGCCTTTTTCGGCGGCTGATCAGTAGCCACCGCCTTCCTCGGCACCTTATCCTTCCCCACCACCTTGGCGACCTCACGCGCGACTAATTTCGCAAGCTTGCGCGGGCGCTTGGGGGAATCAGACCCCTCGCTGCTAGCAGAGGAATCAGATGAGGAAACAACAGATGAATCAGCTGCAACGTCATGCTCACCAGAACCGGAAGGGCCAGGGACGTCAGCCATTTCAGTCGCCTGCGAGAGACCTGGAACTGAAGAAACGGCATCAGTTGGAGATGGGTCCACCTCACCGCGCCTTCCGGATCCGTCCTGTACCGGAGCGGCCTGAGGGGCTGCAGAGCAGTCTGCACTAACCTCGGGAACAGAAACAATCGGAATTAAGTTACCCGGCCCATCAGCACCACCAACGGATGAAACGGGGAGGGGGCGTGGTGCTTCCCCGCCCGGGGCCACCGAATGCAATGGTGTACCGAGCCCAGGCGGTGCCACCTGAGCTGGCGGGGCCTGGGCCGGGGGAAGGTACGGAGGCAGCGCAACAGCTTGGCTAACGCTGGGAACGCGGAAACCTGGGGACCCGAAACCGCCCTGCCACGGATACCCGTAAGGCACTGGCTGCGCCGGGGGATAAGGCGGTTGACAGTATGGGAACTGGTGGAAAGCTGGCGCCGGAAGTGGCGCGGATTGAAACCCCCCCGAAAAGGAAGAAACATTATGCGGGTGTCCGAAAGCCTGCCCCATCCCGGAGGACCAGACTGACTGGACCACCTGCGGGGTGGAGACTAGCGGAGGGAAACTTTGCGAAACTACCGGGGGAAATGGGAAGTGCAAGTAAGGCAGGCCCGTACTGCTGGGGGAAGAGAAAGCTGGCAAACCAAGGGTGCTTGTAGCAAAGCCACCCCCCGCCCCGGACCGAAAATCCGTGACGGAATGCTGGCCTGGCAAAGACACAGAGGCTGCTGCGGAGCCATGTACCGAAAAGGCCCGCAGCACCTCCAAGTGTCCAGCAGATGGCTGCAACTCCCCACCCAGCATGCTACCAGCAGCTTGCTGAGGTGGATGAGGTGAGCAGCCCTGTCCTAAAATGGCCACCAGAGGGGGAGCCTGACCCAGGAGGGTCTGACTGGTGTCTTGCATACCCCCCCACTGCCCGCTGACCCCCCCAGCTACTGAGGCTATATGATACCCACCAGCAGCCAGGGGTGCCTCAGGGGCCCCAAAAGCACCGGGCGCGGGACCCGTGGGGGGCCCACTATGCCCCAGGGTAGCCGCGCCCGCAACCTCCCCAGTGTTATAAACCAGCGCGGCCGGGGGTGCCGAATCCCCGCCGCGCATGTCCCCTGTATCAGCGCCGGCGCCAGCCGCCCCATACCCGCTGATCGCGGGAGAGAAGCGGCTTTCCGGCGCTGCAGCCCCAGCCACCTTCGCGGCCGGGGATGACGAGTCCCCGGCGCTAGGCAATGAGCGTCCTGCGCTGGCGGCCGCCGTGCCCGACCCGCTAGCAGCGGGACGCACGGAGACGCCAGGCGCTGCATCGGGGTCAGAGACGGGAGGCGCTGACGGAACGGGCACCGTCGCGCCTCCCACCCCGGGGCTCGGAGCCTGGCGTGAGGGGACAGCAGCAGGGCGGCGGAGGCGCACAGCACCCGATGCGGGAGCGGCCCCCGCAAGCCTTAGGGGACGGGGTGCCGAGCGCTTAGGCCTGGGCATAGCAAGGTGGGGAGGCACACAGATGCAGGAGCAATATCGGAGCAATTTAGGAGATTACAGAAAATGAGTAAAAGTAATGAGTATGAGTAAAAGGGTATAAGAGAATATAAGAAAAGGAGATAAGGGGAAAATAGAGAATGAGGGAGAGACTTGAAAGAAGAAAGAGACAGGCAGACACAATCAGCTTTCACTTATCCTTCCAGGCTTCCAGACGACAAGAGGAAGCACTCTGGAAGTTTCTACCCTACATGAACTAAACACCTCCCCTACACTCACCGATAGGCTGGCCCTACCCAATTATCACTCACTCAAAACTCTGATCTGCCTAGCAACAATTGACCTTATTTAACCAATCACAAAATTGCCAGACTCTTATACAGATATCGTGCCCAGTCAGGCACTCTCCTTATCAAGAAAAGCAAAACAGAATAAAAAAACATCTGAAGGGGTAACTATTGAAAAGGGTAAAAGTAAAAGAAGGAAAAAGAAAGAACAAGTACTGATAGAAGATGATAGTGGAGAAAGCGGAGGGGAGGAGGTACAGGAGGGTCTAGAATGGGACCCCATGGGCACAGAGTTGGTGGAAAAAGAGGTGGCCAGGGATTCAGAGGTTGGAAACGGGCATACTCCTATTGATGAAATGGTAATAGAGGAGACTCAAGAGGTGGAGGAAGAAGAGATTAACATGGACTCTTCTGGTTCAATAATTAAGCCAAGTGGGGCACCTGCATGTGATTCACTGGGGGTTCCAGGCTTGACACACAGGTCTGAGCGTAAACCACCAGATCCTGGACCCTCACAGAGTAAGGATGGCCTGTCCCAAGGGTTAGGCAAGGGGGATGGCATGTTGGGTGTCATTGGGGAGAGGGAAACCCCTCCCAAAGGGAAAGAGACACAAGGATCCGGGTCTTCAAATATGGGGTCAGGGAAAGATGTAAAGGAAAAGTGAGCAAGGTTCTGCTGCTATAACCAAAAGAAACATGGATCCCCAACCCATACGATGTGCCACCATTAATGTGGCTTCCGTAATTTCCGAACGTGCTCGTTTTCTGGCCTTTGATTTTTTCAATACGATTGAGATTGACTTTTTATTTTTGCAAGAGACTAGAATTACTAAGTTGGACACTCTCCACAAGGTGAAGCGTGAGTGGAGGCGTGGGCCTTCTTACTGGTCTCTTGCGGCCGAGCCGTACGGTGGGGTGGCAGTACTTTTTACTGGTATGGTAACCGTGCACAAGGTTATAGAATTACAGGCAGGTAGGTGTATGATTTTGGATGTCAACCTGAGGGGACATGACCTGAGACTCATTAACATTTATGGGCCACAGTCTTCATGGGACAGGAAATGTCTCTTCAGGGAGATAAAACCGTTCCTTTTTACGGCCCAACAGATTGTCTTTGGGGTGATTTCAACACCATTATCAGGCCAAAAGACAGGGGAGGTTCAAGGACAACACTGGGTCCTGATTCCAATTTTTTAGTTAGCATGGTTAGACAGGCCGGTCTGGTGGATGTGCATGTTCGCCATTTCCCAGACCTCACGGGTTACACCTATTTTAGTGGTAGTCGTAGGTCTAGGATAGATAGGTTTTTTGTTAAGGAAACTTCGAAAACTTTGCCTCCAGAGGTAAAGCTAGTAGAGTTCTCTGATCACGCTTTTCTCTCTATTACTTTGAATGCTTCAAAAGCTACTCAGAAAGGACGGGGCCTATGGCACTTGAGCTCTGAGCTCCTAAAGGAAGAAAGGGTTAGACAATCCTTTAGAGACTTCTTTCAATCCCAGGAAACACTTTTGGAGGCGGGTTGGAGTAGATCTGAGTGGTGGGAAGATACTAAAAAGAGAATTTCGGAGACTCTTCCGTAGGCTGGTAGCAAAAAAGAACTTGATAAGACGGAATATCTATCAGAACCTGAGAAGGAAATTAGATTTCTTAATCTCTGAGTGTGGAGATAGTGGGGAAATCTCCCGGGTGAAGGCTCAGATGAAGGAATATCAGTATAACCGGCTGGATTCCTTGGTTCTGGAGAGGGATTTTGGAAAGTACCACTCACCTGATCCCTACCAGAGCTGTGGAAAATCAGTTGAGGTGAAGGAGGTGAGGGGTCTGTATGACAGACAGGGTGTCCTTCAAGAGGACAAGGAAGGCATCCTGAATGTTATTGGATCCTATTACTCCGATCTTTTGTCTGAGCAGCCATTTATCAGAGAGAGGATGGAAACATTTCTAAGGGAGACTCCTGGTCTTCGTAACCCAGATGCCTCTTTTGAAACTTTGGGTAATAATGTGACAGCAGAGGAAATCAGGAAGGCGATTGATGGGTTAAATTTAAAGAAGTCTCCAGGCCCAGATGGCTTAACATCTGAGTTTTATATAGCTTTTGCAGACCTCTTGATTCCCCGCCTTGTAGAAGTATATAATGAGTGCCTGGACGAGGGAATTCTCCCTCCTTCTATGAGGTTAACTGCTCTCATATTGTTGTCCAAAGGTAAGGATCCATCTCGCATTGAGAACTGGCGCCCCATCGCCCTTCTCAATACAGATAGAAAGATTTTGGCAAAAGTACTTTTTAATAGGTTGTTGGAATTTTCTGAACAACTGCTTTCTCCATCTCAGCACTGTACTGTGAAGGGCCGCAGCACCTTTAGTGCAGTCCTTGGCGTCCAGGAGGCCATAGAGCAGTGCCGTGCTGAGAAATGGGGAAAGTACTTGCTGGCATTAGATCAGTCTAAGGCTTTTGACCGAGTAAATCATGAGTACCTGTGGGCCTTGCTTGAAAGGTATGGTTTTCCAGTCAGGGTGGTGAATTGGCTAAGAACAATATACAGTCAGGCCGAGAGCTTCCCACTTGTTAATGGTTGGGTAGGTCCTACCTTTGGCGTGAGCTCTGGTGTTCGTCAGGGATGCCCCCTGAGCCCCCTTCTATATGTATTCGTGATCGATCCCTTCATCAGAAGGGTAGAGAACGGTGCAGTGGGAGGAGTGCAGCTGGGACCGGAGTTCCCTCTGAAGGTAGTGGCTTACGCAGATGATGTCACAGTGGTTCTGTCATCAGTGGCAGAGGCACGTGAAGTAGAAAATCTCATCTGTGAATACTCTGAAGCTTCATGCTCCAGAATAAACCATGAGAAGTGTGACGTTTTCTGGATGGGGGAGGAAGGCGAGGAATTCTGCCTTCCAGACAGCCTCCCCCTGGCCAGTTCACAGATAAAGATTTTAGGCATCTGTTTCGACCATGGTGACTATGCCACTCTAAATTGGGAGAGAACTCTGGAAAATGCTGCCCGGAAAGTAGAGAGCTGGAAGAGATGGAAATTCTCTTACAGGGAAAAGGTTGACTTGTGCAAAACCTACCTGATCCCGATCTTTCTGTACGTCAGCTATGTGTGCTTCTTGCCTCAATCTTTATGGACCAAATTGAACTCTCTGTTCTTTATGTTACTTTGGGGGAACAGAATAAATATAGTCAAGAGGGGCATCACTTATAAGTCGAGGAAAGACGGGGGTTTGAGTATGATCAACCCTGTGGTCTTTTTTGTAACAACCTTTGTAAAACTTAATTTTGGGAGCCTACTGTTAGAGACTCCCCCTCGATGGGTAAGTGGCTTTGAGATCTGGGTGTCTCCCTTCCTCAGGTTTTGGTTAGAAGGGGGCCAAGTGAAGAGTCCCCAAATTCAGCATGGGTATCTCCCGATCTACGTTATCCAGTGCTTGAAAGTGATAAAGCGTTGGGGACTGGAAGTGGGGGAAGTCAAAAGTCTTTCCAGGAAGGAGTTGGGGGAGAGGATTTTGCGAACCCACTTTCATGTTCCGCTGTCACTAAGGGATTGCCCGAGTGATGTCGCTTCAGCAGGATTGGCTCTGATTAATTCGGAGAGAATACCACTGAAGTTCAGAGATATTGCTTGGCTTTCTTTCCACGGGAAGCTTTACGTAAAGGGGAACATGATGTGGAGAAATGCCAGTGATCGTGGTTGTCCACGGGAGGAATGTCTAGGGGAGGTGGAGACAATGGACCATTTCTTGATCAGGTGCCCCTTTAACGTAGAAATTTACAAGAGAGTTTCAAGAGCTTTACATATCCCGTGCCTTTCGGGGCTTAGTTACCCTGAGTGGGCTTATGGAGCATTCAAAAGATATGGTAGATTTAATTTGACCACCATTTTTTTAGTCAGTTTAGCAGTTAGATATCACACTTGGATGGCACGGTGTCAGGTGTCCATAAGAAATAAAGTCCTTCCCTGTGAAGTGGTGGTGGATTTAATTCTGCACGAGGTGGAAAGGATGATGGTTCTGGATAAGGAGAGGATGGATGCTGTCAGGTGGTCTCGTTGGTGGGGCCACCTGAAACCCCCTTGAGTGGGTGGTAGAAGTCTAGCTTTAGGGTCTTTTCTTCATTTCACATCCCATAGATTTTGAGTACTTTCATGTTTTATGGAATAGGTTTGCATACATTTAACTAGCTTTGCTCAGTTTTTCTTAAACATAAGTGTGTATATTTGGGTGGAGTGTTGGTGAGGGTGGTGGTTGGTTTGGAGTATTATTTCTGAATATTTATATATACAGTGTATCTTATTTATTCAAGGAATGTAAATTTGAGTTCTGTTTGTTAATCATTATTATTATTATTATTATTATTATTATTTTGTATAATGTATTTATATATTTGTTTTATTCTGTATATATTGTAAATTTTGATGCAAGTTTTAAATAAATGAAACATTTCCTGATATACTCTGTGCTGCTGGGGATCCCTGCTCCTTCCACTATATAACTCTCAGTCTGTGGCTTCCTGCTGCCTCCATTCCCCTCCTCACATCATGTCACTGCCCCTGTCACATGCAGCCCTGTCCTCACTGACATCACTCATCTCCTGATATACTCTGTGCTGCTGGGACCTCGCTCCTCCCACTATATAACTTTCAGTCTGTGGCTTCCTGCTGCCTCCATTCCCCTCCTCACATCATGTCACTGCCCCTGTCACATGCAGCCCTGTCCTCACTGACACATCACTCATCTCCTGATATACTCTGTGCTGCTAGGGAACCTGCTCCTCCCACTATATAACTCTCAGTCTATGGCTTCCTGCTGCCCCCATTCCCCTCCTCACATCATGTCACTGCCCGTGTCACATGCAGCCCTGTCCTCACTAACACATCACTCATCTCCTGATATACTAGAGATGAGCGGGTTCGGTTCCTCTGAATCCGAACCCGCCCGAACTTCAGGTTTTTTACACGGGTCCGAGCAGGCTCGGATCTTCCCGCCTTGCTCGGCTAACCCGAGCGCGCCCGAACGTCATCATCACGCTGTCGGATTCTCGCGAGGCTCGGATTCTATCGCGAGACTCGGATTCTATATAAGGAGCCGCGCGTCGCCGCCATTTTCACACGTGCATTGAGAGTCATAGGGAGAGGACGTGGCTGGCGTCCTCTCCGTTTAGAGAAGAGAGAGACACAGTATTTTCGGGGAGCATTATTAGGAGGAGTACTACTGTATACTACTATACTACTTGCTGAAGTGATATTTATAGATTAGATAGTGTGACTGTAAGTGTATTATCTGACTTGTGGGGGAGACACTGACAGTGGGGAGCAGTTAGAGTCTGAGAGCAGGACTCAGGAGTACATATAACGTACAGTGCACACTTTTGCTGCCAGAGTCAGTGCCACACTGCCATTGTTGTGACCACACTGACCACCAGTATAATAATATATTTTGTGATTGTCTGCTTAGGCCTCGGAGTACTAGTTGCAAGTTGCAACGTGACCTGTCCTGAAGTGACCACCAGTTTAATAATCAATCACCACCAGTTTAATATATATATATATATATATATATATATATATAATTGTATATAATATATATATATATATATAATATTGTATACCACCTACCCGTGGTTTTTTTTTTTTTTTCATTCTTCTTTATACATACTACTATAGTAGCTTACTGTAGCAGTCTGCGGTGCTGTGCTGACCTGACAGTGTCCAGCAGGTCCGTCATCAGTCATTACATAATAAATATATATAGTACCTGTCCGGCTGCAGTACTAGTGATATTATATTGATTTCATCTCATTATCAATAATTTATCATCCAGTCTAGACTCTATATTAGCAGCAGACACAGTACGTTAGTCCACGGCTGTAGCTACCTCTGTGTCGGCACTCGGCAGTCCATCCATAATTGTATACCACCTACCCGTGGTTTTTTTTTTTTCTTTCTTCTTTGTACATACTACTATAGAGTATAGTAGCTTACTGTAGCAGTCTGCGGTGCTGCTGAGCTGACAGTGTCCAGCGGGTCCGTCATCAGTCATCATTACCTAATAAATATATTATCTACCTGTCCGGCTGCAGTACTAGTGATATTATATATACATACATATATATATTGATTTCATCTCATTATCAATCATCCAGTCTATATTAGCAGCAGACACAGTACGTTAGTCCACGGCTGTAGCTACCTCTGTGTCGGCACTCAGCAGTCCATCCATAATTGTATACCACCTACCCGTGGTTTTTTTTCTTCTTTCTTCTTTGTACATACTACTATAGTATAGTAGCTTACTGTAGCAGTCTGCGGTGCTGCTGAGCTGACAGTGTCCAGCAGGTCCGTCATCAGTCATCATTACCTAATAAATATATTATCTACCTGTCCGGCTGCAGTACTAGTGATATTATATATACATACATACATATATTGATTTCATCTAATTATCAATCATCCAGTCTATATTAGCAGCAGACACAGTACGTTAGTCCACGGCTGTAGCTACCTCTGTGTCGGCACTCGGCAGTCCATCCATAATTGTATACCACCTACCCGTGGTTTTTTTTTTTCTTTCTTCTTTGTACATACTACTATAGTATAGTAGCTTACTGTAGCAGTCTGCGGTGCTGCTGAGCTGACAGTGTCCAGCAGGTCCGTCATCAGTCATCATTACCTAATAAATATATTATCTACCTGTCCGGCTGCAGTACTAGTGATATTATATATACATACATATATATATTGATTTCATCTCATTATCAATCATCCAGTCTATATTAGCAGCAGACACAGTACGTTAGTCCACGGCTGTAGCTACCTCTGTGTCGGCACTCGGCAGTCCATCCATAATTGTATACCACCTACCCGTGGTTTTTTTTTTTTCTTTCTTCTTTGTACATACTACTATAGTATAGTAGCTTACTGTAGCAGTCTGCGGTGCTGCTGAGCTGACAGTGTCCAGCAGGTCCGTCATCAGTCATCATTACCTAATAAATATATTATCTACCTGTCCGGCTGCAGTACTAGTGATATTATATATACATACATATATATATTGATTTCATCTCATTATCAATCATCCAGTCTATATTAGCAGCAGACACAGTACGTTAGTCCACGGCTGTAGCTACCTCTGTGTCGGCACTCGGCAGTCCATCCATAAGTATACTAGTATCCATCCATCTCCATTGTTTACCTGAGGTGCCTTTTAGTTGTGCCTATTAAAATATGGAGAACAAAAATGTTGAGGTTCCAAAATTAGGGAAAGATCAAGATCCACTTCCACCTCGTGCTGAAGCTGCTGCCACTACGTCGTCTGCCAAGGCCGATGCCCAATGTCATAGTACAGAGCATGTCAAATCCAAAACACCAAATATCAGTAAAAAAAGGACTCCAAAACCTAAAATAAAATTGTCGGAGGAGAAGCGTAAACTTGCCAATATGCCATTTACCACACGGAGTGGCAAGGAACGGCTTAGGCCCTGGCCTATGTTCATGGCTAGTGGTTCAGCTTCACATGAGGATGGAAGCACTCAGCCTCTCGCTAGAAAACTGAAAAGACTCAAGCTGGCAAAAGCACCGCAAAGAACTGTGCGTTCTTCGAAATCCCAAATCCACAAGGAGAGTCCAATTGTGTCGGTTGCGATGCCTGACCTTCCCAACACTGGACGTGAAGAGCATGCGCCTTCCACCATTTGCACGCCCCCTGCAAGTGCTGGAAGGAGCACCCGCAGTCCAGTTCCTGATAGTCAGATTGAAGATGTCAGTGTTGAAGTACACCAGGATGAGGAGGATATGGGTGTTGCTGGCGCTGGGGAGGAAATTGACCAGGAGGATTCTGATGGTGAGGTGGTTTGTTTAAGTCAGGCACCCGGGGAGACACCTGTTGTCCGTGGGAGGAATATGGCCGTTGACATGCCTGGTGAAAATACCAAAAAAATCAGCTCTTCAGTGTGGAGGTATTTCAACAGAAAAGCGGACAACAGGTGTCAAGCCGTGTGTTGCCTTTGTCAAGCTGTAATAAGTAGGGGTAAGGACGTTAACCACCTCGGAACATCCTCCCTTATACGTCACCTGCAGCGCATTCATAATAAGTCAGTGACAAGTTCAAAAACTTTGGGCGACAGCGGAAGCAGTCCACTGACCAGTAAATCCCTTCCTCTTGTAACCAAGCTCACGCAAACCACCCCACCAACTCCCTCAGTGTCAATTTCCTCCTTCCCCAGGAATGCCAATAGTCCTGCAGGCCATGTCACTGGCAATTCTGACGAGTCCTCTCCTGCCTGGGATTCCTCCGATGCATCCTTGCGTGTAACGCCTACTGCTGCTGGCGCTGCTGTTGTTGCTGCTGGGAGTCGATGGTCATCCCAGAGGGGAAGTCGTAAGCCCACTTGTACTACTTCCAGTAAGCAATTGACTGTCCAACAGTCCTTTGCGAGGAAGATGAAATATCACAGCAGTCATCCTGCTGCAAAGCGGATAACTGAGGCCTTGACAACTATGTTGGTGTTAGACGTGCGTCCGGTATCCGCCGTTAGTTCACAGGGAACTAGACAATTTATTGAGGCAGTGTGCCCCCGTTACCAAATACCATCTAGGTTCCACTTCTCTAGGCAGGCGATACCGAGAATGTACACGGACGTCAGAAAAAGACTCACCAGTGTCCTAAAAAATGCAGTTGTACCCAATGTCCACTTAACCACGGACATGTGGACAAGTGGAGCAGGGCAGGGTCAGGACTATATGACTGTGACAGCCCACTGGGTAGATGTATGGACTCCCGCCGCAAGAACAGCAGCGGCGGCACCAGTAGCAGCATCTCGCAAACGCCAACTCTTTCCTAGGCAGGCTACGCTTTGTATCACCGGTTTCCAGAATACGCACACAGCTGAAAACCTCTTACGGCAACTGAGGAAGATCATCGCGGAATGGCTTACCCCAATTGGACTCTCCTGTGGATTTGTGGCATCGGACAACGCCAGCAATATTGTGTGTGCATTAAATATGGGCAAATTCCAGCACGTCCCATGTTTTGCACATACCTTGAATTTGGTGGTGCAGAATTTTTTAAAAAACGACAGGGGCGTGCAAGAGATGCTGTCGGTGGCCAGAAGAATTGCGGGACACTTTCGGCGTACAGGCACCACGTACAGAAGACTGGAGCACCACCAAAAACTACTGAACCTGCCCTGCCATCATCTGAAGCAAGAAGTGGTAACGAGGTGGAATTCAACCCTCTATATGCTTCAGAGGTTGGAGGAGCAGCAAAAGGCCATTCAAGCCTATACAATTGAGCACGATATAGGAGGTGGAATGCACCTGTCTCAAGCGCAGTGGAGAATGATTTCAACGTTGTGCAAGGTTCTGATGCCCTTTGAACTTGCCACACGTGAAGTCAGTTCAGACACTGCCAGCCTGAGTCAGGTCATTCTCCTCATCAGGCTTTTGCAGAAGAAGCTGGAGACATTGAAGGAGGAGCTAACACGGAGCGATTCCGCTAGGCATGTGGGACTTGTGGATGGAGCCCTTAATTCGCTTAACAAGGATTCACGAGTGGTCAATCTGTTGAAATCAGAGCACTACATTTTGGCCACCGTGCTCGATCCTAGATTTAAAGCCTACCTTGGATCTCTCTTTCCGGCAGACACAAGTCTGCTGGGGTTCAAAGACCTGCTGGTGAGAAAATTGTCAAGTCAAGCGGAACGCGACCTGTCAACATCTCCTCCTTCACATTCTCCCGCAACTGGGGGTGCGAGGAAAAGGCTCAGAATTCCGAGCCCACCCGCTGGCGGTGATGCAGGGCAGTCTGGAGCGACTGCTGATGCTGACATCTGGTCCGGACTGAAGGACCTGACAACGATTACGGACATGTCGTCTACTGTCACTGCATATGATTCTCTCACCATTGAAAGAATGGTGGAGGATTATATGAGTGACCGCATCCAAGTAGGCACGTCACACAGTCCGTACTTATACTGGCAGGAAAAAGAGGCAATTTGGAGGCCCTTGCACAAACTGGCTTTATTCTACCTAAGTTGCCCTCCCACAAGTGTGTACTCCGAAAGAGTGTTTAGTGCCGCCGCTCACCTTGTCAGCAATCGGCGTACGAGGTTACATCCAGAAAATGTGGAGAAGATGATGTTCATTAAAATGAATTATAATCAATTCCTCCGTGGAGACATTGACCAGCAGCAATTGCCTCCACAAAGTACACAGGGAGCTGAGGTGGTGGATTCCAGTGGGGACGAATTGATAATCTGTGAGGAGGGGGATGTACACGGTGATATATCGGAGGATGATGATGAGGTGGACATCTTGCCTCTGTAGAGCCAGTTTGTGCAAGGAGAGATTAATTGCTTCTTTTTTGGTGGGGGTCCAAACCAACCCGTCATTTCAGTCACAGTCGTGTGGCAGACCCTGTCACTGAAATGATGGGTTGGTTAAAGTGTGCATGTCCTGTTTATACAACATAAGGGTGGGTGGGAGGGCCCAAGGACAATTCCATCTTGCACCTCTTTTTTCTTTAATTTTTCTTTGCGTCATGTGCTGTTTGGGGAGGGTTTTTTGGAAGGGACATCCTGCGTGACACTGCAGTGCCACTCCTAGATGGGCCCGGTGTTTGTGTCGGCCACTAGGGTCGCTTATCTTACTCACACAGCTACCTCATTGCGCCTCTTTTTTTCTTTGCGTCATGTGCTGTTTGGGGAGGGTTTTTTGGAAGGGACATCCTGCGTGACACTGCAGTGACACTCCTAGATGGGCCCGGTGTTTGTGTCGGCCACTAGGGTCGCTTATCTTACTCACACAGCTACCTCATTGCGCCTCTTTTTTTCTTTGCGTCATGTGCTGTTTGGGGAGGGTTTTTTGGAAGGGACATCCTGCGTGACACTGCAGTGACACTCCTAGATGGGCCCGGTGTTTGTGTCGGCCACTAGGGTCGCTTATCTTACTCACACAGCTACCTCATTGCGCCTCTTTTTTTCTTTGCGTCATGTGCTGTTTGGGGAGGGTTTTTTGGAAGGGACATCCTGCGTGACACTGCAGTGACACTCCTAGATGGGCCCGTTGTTTGTGTCGGCCACTAGGGTCGCTTATCTTACTCACACAGCTACCTCATTGCGCCTCTTTTTTTCTTTGCGTCATGTGCTGTTTGGGGAGGGTTTTTTGGAAGGGACATCCTGCGTGACACTGCAGTGACACTCCTAGATGGGCCCGGTGTTTGTGTCGGCCACTAAGGTCGCTTAGCTTAGTCATCCAGCGACCTAGGTGCAAATTTTAGGACTAAAAATAATATTGTGAGGTGTGAGGTATTCAGAATAGACTGAAAATGAGTGGAAATTATGGTTTTTGAGGTTAATAATACTTTGGGATCAAAATGACCCCCAAATTCTATGATTTAAGCTGTTTTTTAGTGTTTTTTGAAAAAAACACCCGAATCCAAAACACACCCGAATCCGACAAAAAAAATTCGGTGAGGTTTTGCCAAAACGCGGTCGAACCCAAAACACGGCCGCGGAACCGAACCCAAAACCAAAACACAAAACCCGAAAAATTTCCGGCGCTCATCTCTATGATATACTCTGTGCTGCTGGGGGACTCTGCTCCTCCAACTATATAACGCTCAGTCTGTGACTTCCTGCTGTCTTCATTTCCCTCCTCACATCATGTCACTGCCCCTGTCACATGCAGCCCTGTCCTCACTGACACATCACTCATCTCCTGATATACTCTGTGCTGCTGGAGACCCTGCTCCTCCCACTATATAACTCTCAGTCTGTGGCTTCCTGCTGCCTCCATTCCCCTCCTCACATCGTGTCACTGCCCCGGTCACATGCAGCCCTGTCCTCACTGACATCACTCATCTCCTGATATACTCTGTGCTGCTGGGGACCCTGCTCCTCCCACTATATAACTCTCAGTCTGTGGCTTCCTGCTGCCTCCATTCCCCTCCTCACATCATGTCACTGCCCCTGTCACATGCAGCCCTGTCCTCACTGACACATCACTCATCTCCTGATATACTCTGTGCTGCTGGAGACCCTGCTCCTCCCACTATATAACTCTCAGTCTGTGGGTTCCTGCTGACTCCATTCCACTCCTCACATCATGTCACTGCCCCTGTCACATGCAGCCCTTATTAAAGAGTGATATTAAAACCATCAGTGAGTGAGAAGACTTAGAAGTGATACAATACATACCTGTCACCCTAACAACGATGCTACAGTCTATGGGGGTCATTCCAAGTTGATCGCTCGCTAGCAGTTTTTAGCAGCCGTGCAAAAGCTTAGCAGAAGTGCAAACAGTTGTATCGCAGAGCGGCTACAAAATTTTTTTGTGTAGTTTCAGAGCAGCTCTAAACCTACTCAGCGCTTGCGATCACTTCAGACTATTCAGTTCCTGTGTTGACGTCACAAACCCGCCCAGCGTTCGCCCAGCCATGCCTGCGTTTTTCCTGGCACGCCTGCGTTTTTCCGCACACTCGCTGAAAACGGTCAGTTGCCACCCAGAAAAACGCCCTCTTCCTGTCACTTTGTGGCTGCCTGTGCGACTGAAATGCATCGCTAAACCCTGTGCAAAACTGCATCGTTTGTTGTGCCCGTACGTCGCACGTGCGCATTGCGCCGCATACGCAGAACTGCCGTTTTTTAGCCTGATCGCTGCGCTGCGAACAAATGCAGCTAGCGATCAACTCGGAATGACCCCCTATATGTAAAAGACAATACTCTGTACAGAAGCGTTCACCACACACTTGTTTAAAACGATTTTATTTTCTGAGGCAGATTTACCTTTCACACATTTTAGTAAAACTTTGGTACATATATTTGTTTCAGACACGGCCCCACCATCATTCCGCCCAGATGTGACGTTTTAGGAATTTTTATTATATATATATTTTTGTTTTCCTTTCAATCCAATTCAAATTGCCAGAGGAATTCATCATATATTAATCTGCTTTTATATATACATATATTTATATTTATTACAAGTGAGGTCAAGAGCTCTGCTCCTGCCACGTATACAAACGGTAAGATTCCGGGATTAAAGTACTCAAGTTGAAGCGCACCTTTTACCTACCTACACCCAAGCAGAGGCAACTGTCCAAGCTTCTGCCTCAAGTTCCGAATGACATCACTGAGGCAGGTAGTGCCTCACGCCTCAGTGATATCATTACCAACCAGTGAACCAATAACTGGCGCGGGACACAAAGTGGCGGCCCTATCGTGGGTTGTGTCGCTGCCCTATCTACTGTCTGTGCTCTCAGTTGTGTGCTTTTCTCTAGTACCTACAGTAAAATATTCTCCATTACTGGATACGAAACAGGAAAACTGTCTCAAATTAGTTCTGTGTTCTCCAGGCATAAAAACATCCTATACCGGAACGCCAAATATTTTTTCTGTGTTATTTTTTGTTTTTTAGTCCCCTCTTATTTCTGGAAGCTGCAAACATGAAGTTTTCATTTCTCCACTGTTTTTTTTTTCTTGTTTGGAGTCTGATTTTGTTGCCGTCATTCCATCTTCTCCGCGCTGCGTTACTGCACGCGTCAGTGCAGCGTTTACTCTAAGCAATAAAACGCTGCCGAGTTTGCCGCAAGGCTTTTTCAATTTTCTACTAAGATAGTTTCATTGCCCTCAGTGGAAGTCGTGGAGGATCATCTCCCAGCGCTGACTGATCGCTGTAGTCTCGCATGGGTTGATGACAATTTCCCTGTTGTTTTCGTCGGTGTCGCCGATGATTTCGGTATCCAGGCAGAAGTGAGACGCCATGTGCTCGATGTGGGATCCCACTTTGCTCCATCTCTGATGCGAAAGAAAACCAAAGTGGTGACGTTATAAATTGCCACACTCAGACTATTATACATGTCAACGTTTAATTCACGAGAGAGGTATATACAGTACGTGACTAAAATATTCTATTCTTTGGAGGAGATTTCTGCCTATCATTATACACCACTTTATAGTGAAAGGATTTGCTAATTCTTGTTTCTGTAAACAACGGTCCGGCCACGCCTGCGTTGCCCAGACCAGCTTAACGCCGCCGTTCAGACCCCTCCTGCCCAGCGACCGCCTCTGTCTCAGCGGCGATTGGTAGGCAACGAAAGCTGCCATGCGCCGGCGCACTGCGGAGCCGACTCATGCGCAGTTCCGACCCGATCGCTGCGCTGCGACAAACTGCAGCAAGCGATCAGGTTGGAATGACCCCCAATATCCATGCAATATGATGCACATGTTTTTATATTATATGGAAGTACTGGCCTTTATAATTACACAGTGCAGTTGGATCCTTATTTAATTTTCTGTTGCCTTATGGCTGAAATACAGCACTTACTTAGGGGGACATTTACTAAGCAGTAATTTACTCTCCACTGGCTCACTTCCCCGCTCTTATCACTGCTTAGTAAATGTCCCCCTTAATTACAATATATCAGCTTCTCTGCTGCATTAAATGGCTTGCGCACTGTTATCGGCCACTATATATTGTACAGCATCCTTCTTCCTTTACACAACACACCATTTGAAGCAAAGGATATTGGAGGTAATTCAGACACGATTGCTGCTGTGCGTATTCGCAAAGCGGGCAATCAGGTCCGAACTGCGAATGTGTATGCACCGCGATGTGTCTTCATGTCGGGCAACAACAAAGGGCATCGCCGGTCAGCGGCGGGATGGTGCGAAAAATCCGATTGCATGGGCGTTCACAAGGTGATTGACAGAAGAGGCCATTTGTGGGTGGTAACTGACCGTATACTGGGAGTGTCGGGAAAACGCAGGCGTGCCCAAGCGTTTTCAGGGAGGGTGTGTGACGTCCGCTCCGGCCCCGATCAGCTTGTTCTCATCGCACTGTAGGAATAAGTTCTGGGCTGCGCACACACTGCACAAAGTGATTTTTCGCAGCTCAGCATACATGGGATCGCACACTTGCATGGTGAATATACACTCCCCCTGGAGGCGGCGACTATCTGATCGCAGGACAGTAAAGTTTGCAGCCCAGCGATCAGATCTGAATTACCTCCATTATATGATACTAGGTGATTCATCGCGCCCTACAGGCACTCTTCACACCGTCGTAAGGGGCTACGCCCCCTTAACCGGGGTTGCCACGGGAGGGGCTGGTGCCGCGGGTGGGTGAGGGGCAGGTTCCGCAGGTGGGGGTCCGGAGCCATCGCGGGTGCCGCGGGTGGGGGAGTGGCGGGTGCAGTGGGGGAGGTGCGGGGGTGCTGCGGGTGGGGGAGGGGGGCCGGAGCCACCGCAGGTGGAGGGAGGCGGGTAATGCTTCTCCTTTCTGTGTAGATTGTTGGAGGGTATGTTGCTCCAGATGCAGTGGGACTATTTTGGGGTGTGGGGCTGGAGCTGCAGCTCCATCAGCCCCATTGCTAATCCTGCTCTGTGAAAACACAGCAGGCAAAGGGCAGAGCCTCCCATTGGATGTAACCTGTGTGGGAGGGCGTTTCTCGCCCAATCAGCTGTGGACTGGGTGTGATAGACCTGCCACTAACCCAATGAGAGCTCCTAGCCACGCCCAGCGTTATACACAGGCACAGAGTCACAGATCTGGGCTATTATATAGGAGATGGGATGTCCGGCCTTTATACAGTGGAGCT
This sequence comes from Pseudophryne corroboree, assembly GCF_028390025.1. Taxonomy (NCBI): domain Eukaryota; kingdom Metazoa; phylum Chordata; class Amphibia; order Anura; family Myobatrachidae; genus Pseudophryne; species Pseudophryne corroboree. The sequence goes on from NC_086447.1 coordinate 906,762,925, forward strand.
TGATCATGCTTAACGATGCTTTACAATCTTGGTGTTTGGCCAAGAGCTCCAGATGGCATGTTATGAACCAATGTGCTCCCCCTCCCCCCCCCCATCCATTAGTATATAACCGATTAAAGTGTTTTATAAAACATAAAAATACTGCATAAAAAAATACACATTTATGGAACAAATATCCTGCATGGTGGCGTCTTAATTGCAGCATCTGGTAGTTTAATAATGCAAGATGTGCAAATGATATGAGTTTACCTGCTTGCCGTCTCCGTCTTTACAGGGCAGGAGAACCACTTGCGTCCCTGGAAATAACGTATGCACTGACAGACAGAGGTCCTGCTGGCTGATCTGCTGAACCTGAGTGTAAATCCATTCCTGGAAAACAGAACACACGAGGATGAGTCTTACTGCTGTGTGATAACGAGCGGCTCACCGCGGATACACAGATTGCCGTACACAGCGTCCGCCGCTGCTCATAGAGAGGCGGAGTTAGCAAGAACAAGCCAGTCAGTTTACACCTAGCACAACAATGCTGCACTGTAGGTGGGGCAGATGTAACATGTGCAGAGAGAGATAAGCTGGGTACACAGCTGAGTGGTCCGGCGATCTTGTGATGGACCGATATGATGTAATGATCTATCATTACACACTGCATGATCCACCGCACAACGGCACAATATATATTGCAAAGTTATAAAACCACAATGTACGTCGCATCGCCCCATCTGCAGCGCAGCAGATGAGAAGATGCCACCACGCAATTCATCAAACTATGAACCGGGTGAACGCACTACACAACGGTCGTTGCGATCCATCGCGGATTGTAAGATTGGCCAATATATCGTATATAGGGGATGATTCAGCTTGAATCGCTGAAGTGCGGAAATCGCTGATCAGCGACTTCTGCATGCCGCTGTGTGCTTGCGCGAGGACTTAAATTGTGATTGCAGTCTAAGTGTTGGCAGGGGGTGGTGACGGGGCGGCATCGCTGTGTTTTTTAGCCGGATTCGCGACATTGGGTGGGTGTGGGCCGGACAATGGAGGTGTGTCTGGAGCGTTTCTGGGTCGGGCCGAGGTGGCTGCGTGACATCATACGACTCAAAACATGGCGGCCCGGCGACTGGCGAAGGAACGGGGCTACCCTAAAGATGGGTTTAGCGATGCACTCGCATTTTAGCAGGGGGGGGGGGACCCAGCGTGCAGGGCAGCCTTCCCCTGTGTTGGGCAACCCCCCGCATGCTAGTGGAAGAAGTTGTAGTTTTGCGATTTTTGAATCTGGCCCATAGTTTCTGAATCGGGCGCATAGTGTGTACCCGGCTTTAGATGTGGATGGGGTGTGTCCAAACTGATATCTAATCTGCAGTGTAAAAAGCTGCCCTGCAGCATCTGTGGGCTACATGCAAAATCAGTCGGTATTTACCATGCATGCATACATAATAAATGCATTTGCCCCCTTGTATTGCAGCACGGTCAGTCCAGGTGCACGGTTCCTTCTGTTTTTTGCTGTTTCTCCAATTGATAATCAGCCCAGCAGTGTTTATTTAGATTACAGCAGAGTTGCTGTGGATTATACTATCACAGCTTGTTATAAAGTATATGTTTATTAGTAGCAGTCATTGTGTAAAGGCCCCCACACATTACAGACATATCCCGCATCCATGAGGGCTGGGTCGGGGAACCGGGAATATTAATCCAGATTCCCCGATCCAGATTTAAAAATGTTGGGATTGGCAAATTGGGCATTTTTAAAATGTTTCATTTCCCTTATTACCCGGCGGAATCGGACAGTGGATAGTACCACCAGCGCGGTCTGCCTCAAAATTATAAGTGAGGGCTGGCAGTGAAACACTGTATGCGATGCGGCACAGGGGGTATCAATAGGCAAGTTTAAGTGGCCTACCTATATATATATATGCAAAAGCCCTCACTCACTCACTCATCACTGACTCATTCACTCGCTAACTCACTCACTCATCACTGACTCACTCACTCATCATTGACTCACTCACTGACTCATCACTGACTCACTCACTCACTAACTCACTCATCACTGACTCACTCACTCACCACTGACTCACTCATCACTGACTCACTCACTGACTCATTGACTCATCACTGACTGACTCACTCACTCACTGACTCACTCACTCATGACTGACTGACTCACTCACTAACTCACTCATCACTGACTCACTCACTAACTCATCACTGACTCATTCACTCATCATTAATTCTCTTACTTCCCGATATGTCAGGAAGATGAAATGTAACATAGGTATTCTTCAGGTGGGAAATAGGAAAACTACATAATTAGAATTTTACTAAACTTCCTCTAAGGGGATGAAAAGGAGGATGACATAATGACATCATCACCGATGCGTGGCTTGCGTTGTGAGAACGATAACGCCCAAATGGGCAATCGGAGCAAACTTTGGATTGCACCTTCAGTGGGTAGAATTTTATAAACTACAAAAATGGTCCTGTCACTTTTTACTGTATCTGCTACGGGTGCTCCTCGGGTTACGCAAAGAACCATCATGGGGGTCATTCCGAGTTGTTCGCTCGTTATTTTTTGTCGCAACGGAGCGAATAGTCGCTAATGCGCATGCGCAATGTCCGCAGTGCGACTGCGCCAAGTAAATTTGCTATGCAGTTAGGTATTTTACTCACGGCATTACAAGGTTTTTTCTTCGTTCTGGTGATCGTAATGTGATTGACAGGAAGTGGGTGTTTCTGGGCGGAAACAGGCCGTTTTATGGGTGTGTGCGAAAAAACGCTACCGTTTCTGGGAAAAACGCGGGAGTGGCTGGAGAAACGGAGGAGTGTCTGGGCGAACGCTGGGTGTGTTTGTGACGTCAAACCAGGAACGACAAGCACTGAACTGATCGCAGATGCCGAGTAAGTGTGGAGCTACTCAGAAACTGCTAAGAAGTGTCTATTCGCAATTTTGCTAATCTTTCGTTCGCAATTTTGATAAGCTAAGATTCACTCCCAGTAGGCGGCGGCTTAGCGTGTGCAAAGCTGCTAAAAGCAGCTTGCGAGCGAACAACTCGGAATGACCCCCCATATTACTTACATTAAGACGTCTCAAATTTACATCTCTATAGATTGACCAAATTTTTAACACTCGTTTATATGTACAACCGTGACAATCAGAAACTCCCGTGCAAAGAACGGGTAGAACAGCTAGTGTATTAATATTTGTGGTCCTGCCACGATTAGTAACAGTACGTATCACAACAGACTTTTTAAAAATTTTATTCCAGATCATACTAAAATACGTAAAACATGGACCTGCGTATAATCTCTGCATCAGAGCCATCCACGCCAGAGGTCCAAAATGGATGCCAAAAAATGTAACTTAGAGGAAATGCAGCTTTTATCATATTCTTATTGATCACTGTGACATTCTTATTCCAAAGATCTTTACTTCAACCCCTTTCTCATTTTCACAGAATATCCCCCCAGTGCCGCGTGGAAATTAGAAGACGTCTGAAACCACTTGTGTATACTGTATAATGTTATTAAAAATTTATAAATTGTGTCATTTGGAGCCTTATTAAATTCCATCTCCTCTGGATCAATATTATTATAGAACCTTTAATTGCAGAACCATTTGCTAATTGATTTATAAAGCAAGGCACATTAATTATGTCGCACGTGCTGAATTATAATGTCACACATTAAAAACAAATATGTCAATATGATGAATTAAGGTATTTTATATTTGGAAATATTGCGGTGTCTGGGGACAGTTTTTGAAATCTATGCAGAACTAGCTCATCCATTAAATAACCCTCGCTGTCGCCTAGGGCCAAACAGGGCCCAGATTGGCCTAACCCTTTTTATTGTTTTGTCCTGAGTTTCCCAGATTATGGTTACCCACTTTGTGTGTCTGTTTGTGTTTTACACAGGGAGTAAAAGACTATGGCGTCAGGTCTGCAGGATCATGGCGTGGACACCATGTTTCTGGTGATTTTTTTACTGCATATGTGCAAATCTCTATGCGCATAACTGAGTCTCCCTCGCTAGTGAAAGCAGACATTCAGTTCTCTAGGAACTAGTGACATCACTGAGGTATGAGGCACAGCGCACCTCATGTGGCTAGTTCTTGCAGAATCGAAAGGATAAACGACGGTTGAATCCCCAGTTGTGGCGGCTTCCGTTGCCCTGTTACACTTTAGTGCTGGAGAAATAAGAAAGACGTGACATTCCGGAAGATCTGGCTAATGTGTCTTCGTCGCGCTGCACTTGTTCTCCGTGCATGTAAATGCCAATTTCATTTTATATTATCAGGTTTCTACGATGTTTAGTCCGCTGCGCTGTCAGCCAGGTCCCGCAAAGACTTTCACTATCTTCTTATAAATGTGACAGCCTTCCCGGGAATTACTGTGACAAATGGGGACTGAACAGCCATTTAGAGAAGAGCATCCTTCTTACTGGCGTCAGTGTGCACTGTGTACCATATATTTCTGGCGCGCACCTTCATTTTGCATTTATCTGGAAGGATGGAAATGATGTAAATGAGATGAGACCACTCAAGCAATTAGGAAAATAAATTAGGCCACTATGTGTCATATGCTGCAAGTGTCCTTTTTTTAGGGCCTGCGTCGGACACAAAGGGGCTGTGTCTGCGGGAAGCCAGGGTTACTACCTTATTATGCTAATGTGAGGATCTGTGTGGCTACACGCAGGAAGATGCTCCGCCCACTGCCTTTCTGTCCACATCTGCCACCGCCATCATTACTATTGGCAATAGTACCTTCTCCATGCTGGATAGAGGAGATGCATCAGACAGACACAGGCTTCCCTACGCCGTACAGGTGACTCAGAAAATCATGCGGCCGTATAGTGAGCTGCGTCTAACTTTTAGCCCTTAGCCCCAAATCCGCCTCTCTGTCTTACTCTTGTGCCTCCTGCAGAGATAGAAGTGGGAATTGTTGCACCCTGGCCACAGTTTTTTACTTGCTTCTACAAATTGCAATTTATTTAGGCCACACTCTCTTTTTTATCATGCCACGCCCACTTTACAGCACGACACCTCCCTTTTTCACCATATGCTATGATGTCATCCAAGGCTAGGATGACTGGTGTAAAATGAGAGTGAATAAATATTGCAGACACCATAGGATTTTCAGGTCTAGTGGAGGTGCCCAGGCCCCCCAAAGTCCCCCTCCTCCGTACCTGGCAGCAGCAGCTTCAGCTTCTCTCCCCAGCCCAGTACATGCTGCTAGCACTATTTTTTTTCTGGCTTTTTTTTCTAAAGGTGCATGGTCACGCCTCCTGTGATTAGGCCACACCCCCTGAAAGGTACCTGGGCCCAGTCAGGCTCTCTACTGCCCTGTGGACTCCGGGTCCTTGCTAACACTTATCACATCTCTGTTCTGCTGTACAGATAGATATATAGGTCCAGAGATAAAAAAAAAAATAAGGTGTATTTGTCACGTCCTCTACATGAGAGACTGTAGTAGTCTAACCAGGTACAGACAGTGCAATCACTGAGCTTCCAGTACACAGGCCAGGTGCAGACAGTGCAATCACTGAGCTTCCAGTACACAGGCCAGGTACAGACAGTGCAATCACTGAGCTCCCAGTAGACAGGCCAGGTACAGACAGTGCAATCACTGAGCTCCCAGTAGACAGGCAAGGTACAGACAGTGCAATCACTGAGCTCCCAGTAGACAGGCCAGGTACAGACAGTGCAATCACTGAGCTTCCAGCAGACAGGCCAGGTGCAGACAGTGCAATCACTGAGCTTCCAGTAGACAGGCCAGGTACAGACAGTGCAATCACTGAGCTTCCAGTAGACAGGCCAGGTATAGACAGTGCAATCACTGAGCTTCCAGTAGACAGGCCAGGTGCAGACAGTGCAATCACTGAGCTTCCAGTAGACAGGCCAGGTACAGACAGTGCAATCACTGAGCTTCCAGTAGACAGGCCAGGTGCAGACAGTGCAATCACTGAGCTTCCAGTACACAGGCCAGGTACAGACAGTGCAATCACTGAGCTTCCAGTAGACAGGCCAGGTGCAGACAGTGCAATCACTGAGCTCCCAGTAGACAGGCAAGGTACAGACACTGCAATCACTGAGCTTCCAGCAGACAGGCCAGGTATAGACAGTGCAATCACTGAGCTTCCAGTAGACAGGCCAGGTGCAGACAGTGCAATCACTGAGCTTCCAGTAGACAGGCCAGGTGCAGACAGTGCAATCACTGAGCTCCCAGTAGACAGGCAAGGTACAGACACTGCAATCACTGAGCTCCCAGTAGACAGGCCAGGTATAGACAGTGCAATCACTGAGCTTCCAGCAGACAGGCCAGGTACAGACACTGCAATCACTGAGCTTCCAGTAGACAGGCCAGGTACAGACAGTGCAATCACTGAGCTTCCAGTAGACAGGCCAGGTGCAGACAGTGCAATCACTGAGCTTCCAGTAGACAGGCCAGGTACAGACAGTGCAATCACTGAGCTTCCAGTAGACAGGCCAGGTACAGATAGTGCAATCACTGAGCTTCCAGCAGACAGGCCAGGTACAGACAGTGCAATCACTGAGCTTCCAGTAGACAGGCCAGGTGCAGACAGTGCAATCACTGAGCTTCCAGTAGACAGGCCAGGTACAGACACTGCAATCACTGAGCTTCCAGTAGACAGGCCAGGTGCAGACAGTGCAATCACTGAGCTCCCAGTAGACAGGCAAGGTACAGACACTGCAATCACTGAGCTTCCAGTAGACAGGCCAGGTGCAGACAGTGCAATCACTGAGCTCCCAGTAGACAGGCCAGGTACAGACACTGCAATCACTGAGCTTCCAGTAGACAGGCCAGGTACAGACACTGCAATCACTGAGCTTCCAGTAGACAGGCCAGGTACAGACAGTGCAATCACTGAGCTTCCAGTAGACAGGCCAGGTGCAGACAGTACAATCACTGAGCTCCCAGTAGACAGGCCAGGTGCAGACAGTGCAATCACTGAGCTCCCAGTAGACAGGCCAGGTACAGACAGTGCAATCACTGAGCTTCCAGCAGACAGGCCAGGTGCAGACAGTGCAATCACTGAGCTCCCAGTAAACAGGCCAGGTACAGACAGTGCAATCACTGAGCTCCCAGTAGACAGGCCAGGTACAGACACTGCAATCACTGAGTTCCCAGTAGACAGGCCAGGTGCAGACAGTGCAATCACTGAGCTCCCAGTAGACAGGCCAGGTACAGACACTGCAATCACTGAGCTTCCAGTAGACAGGCCAGGTACAGACAGTGCAATCACTGAGCTCCCAGTACACAGGCCAGGTGCAGACAGTACAATCACTGAGCTCCCAGTAGACAGGCCAGGTACAGACAGTGCAATCACTGAGCTTCCAGTAGACAGGCCAGGTACAGACACTGCAATCACTGAGCTTCCAGTAGACAGGCCAGGTGCAGACAGTGCAATCACTGAGCTTCCAGTAGACAGGCCAGGTACAGACAGTGCAATCACTGAGCTCCCAGTAGACAGGCCAGGTACAGACAGTGCAATCACTGAGCTTCCAGTAGACAGGCCAGGTGCAGACAGTGCAATCACTGAGCTTCCAGTAGACAGGCCAGGTACAGACAGTGCAATCACTGAGCTTCCAGTAGACAGGCCAGGTACAGACAGTGCAATCACTGAGCTTCCAGTAGACAGGCCAGGTGCAGACAGTGCAATCACTGAGCTTCCAGTAGACAGGCCAGGTACAGACAGTGCAATCACTGAGCTTCCAGTAGACAGGCCAGGTGCAGACAGTGCAATCACTGAGCTTCCAGCAGACAGGCCAGGTACAGACACTGCAATCACTGAGCTTCCAGCAGACAGGCCAGGTACAGACACTGCAATCACTGAGCTTCCAGCAGACAGGCCAGGTACAGACAGTGCAATCACTGAGCTCCCAGTACACAGGCCAGGTACAGACACTGCAATCACTGAGCTCCCAGTACACAGGCCAGGTACAGACACTGCAATCACTGAGCTTCCAGTAGACAGGCCAGGTACAGACACTGCAATCACTGAGCTCCCAGTAGACAGGCAAGGTACAGACAGTGCAATCACTGAGCTTCCAGTAGACAGGCCAGGTACAGACAGTGCAATCACTGAGCTCCCAGTAGACAGGCAAGGTACAGACAGTGCAATCACTGAGCTCCCAGTAGACAGGCCAGGTACAGACAGTGCAATCACTGAGCTCCCAGTAGACAGGCCAGGTACAGACACTGCAATCACTGAGCTTCCAGTAGACAGGCCAGGTACAGACACTGCAATCACTGAGCTTCCAGTAGACAGGCCAGGTACAGACACTGCAATCACTGAGCTCCCAGTAGACAGGCCAGGTGCAGACAGTGCAATCACTGAGCTTCCAGTAGACAGGCCAGGTACAGACACTGCAATCACTGAGCTTCCAGTAGACAGGCAGGTACAGACACTGCAATCACTAAAGCTTCCAGTAGACAGGCCAGGTACAGACAGTGCAATCACTGAGCTTCCAGTAGACAGGCCAGGTACAGACACTGCAATCACTGAGCTTCCAGTAGACAGGCCAGGTGCAGACAGTGCAATCACTGAGCTTCCAGTAGACAGGCCAGGTACAGACAGTGCAATCACTGAGCTTCCAGTAGACAGGCCAGGTGCAGACAGTGCAATCACTGAGCTTCCAGTAGACAGGCCAGGTACAGACAGTGCAATCACTGAGCTTCCAGTAGACAGGCCAGGTACAGACAGTGCAATCACTGAGCTTCCAGTAGACAGGCCAGGTGCAGACAGTGCAATCACTGAGCTTCCAGTAGACAGGCCAGGTACAGACAGTGCAATCACTGAGCTCCCAGTAGACAGGCCAGGTACAGACAGTGCAATCACTGAGCTTCCAGTAGACAGGCCAGGTGCAGACAGTGCAATCACTGAGCTTCCAGTACACAGGCCAGGTACAGACAGTGCAATCACTGAGCTCCCAGTAGACAGGCCAGGTACAGACAGTGCAATCACTGAGCTTCCAGTAGACAGGCAGGTGCAGACAGTGCAATCACTGAGCTCCCAGTAGACAGGCAGGTGCAGACAGTGCAATCACTGAGCTCCCAGTAGACAGGCCAGGTACAGACACTGCAATCACTGAGCTTCCAGTAGACAGGCCAGGTGCAGACAGTGCAATCACTGAGCTTCCAGTAGACAGGCCAGGTACAGACAGTGCAATCACTGAGCTTCCAGTAGACAGGCCAGGTACAGACAGTGCAATCACTGAGCTCCCAGTAGACAGGCAAGGTACAGACACTGCAATCACTGAGCTTCCAGTAGACAGGCCAGGTGTAGACAGTGCAATCACTGAGCTCCCAGTAGACAGGCCAGGTACAGACACTGCAATCACTGAGCTTCCAGTAGACAGGCCAGGTACAGACAGTGCAATCACTGAGCTTCCAGTAGACAGGCCAGGTACAGACAGTGCAATCACTGAGCTTCCAGCAGACAGGCCAGGTGCAGACAGTGCAATCACTGAGCTTCCAGTAGACAGGCCAGGTGTAGACAGTGCAATCACTGAGCTTCCAGTAGACAGGCCAGGTACAGACAGTGCAATCACTGAGCTTCCAGTAGACAGGCCAGGTACAGACAGTGCAATCACTGAGCTTCCAGTAGACAGGCCAGGTGCAGACAGTGCAATCACTGAGCTCCCAGTAGACAGGCCAGGTGCAGACAGTGCAATCACTGAGCTTCCAGTAGACAGGCCAGGTGCAGACAGTGCAATCACTGAGCTCCCAGTAGACAGGCCAGGTACAGACAGTGAATCACTGAGCTTTCAGTAGACAGGCCAGGTACAGACAGTGCAATCACTGAGCTCCCAGTAGACAGGCCAGGTACAGACAGTGCAATCACTGAATGACAGTAGTGCCGGCGGCAATGCATGCTAATAGGGCCTCCCAATCTACCGGACCACCTGAAAGGTGTCCCCCCGCCATCATGGGCAGACTGGGGCTGTTACCCAGGTGTAACCCGCCGAGGGGTGACACCAAAATGCCGGCTCCTCCTCAGGGCCAGGAGCCCGGTGCAGCACTGTAACATTACCAGTCACAGTGTAGGAGCTGTCAGTGCAGCCAGGCAGTCTCTGGGGGTAGCCCAGCATCTCTGAACACCCAAAGTGATGAAAATGGGGGTCGAGCTGCCAGGCCAAGCCCCCTTTCCGTGAGGCCATACCCCCTTTCTGCAGGTGTGTAGAGGATTTCAATCACACCAGGTGGCCCAGAGCATAGTTATGCCCCTGCTCGGCCAGCCCCTGTCTATGTGAGTTGGTCTGCAGAGCAGCGTCTCTCTGTGTTGCTGGCACGGCCAATCTGCCCCTCTAGCATTTGCCGGAAGTGCCAGATGGGCAGTCCGATCCTGGCCCCCACCCACCCATGAGTGGTCTTCATGTAGACTTGTGCACACGCATACATTTGCTGGTTCTCAGACGTTTGTTTTGTGCCTAGTGTAAGGCTGGCACAGGCGCACGCTGGTAGTATGACTGATATGAACACAAGTGTATGGAAGGGCACAGCCCGGCCACAGAGATACGCACAGCACTGCATACGGCAAAGTATATAAGCATGTAAGGTCTGATTCAGAGTTGGACGCGCTGCCGATGTCTGTCGCAATTGAGTGTTTTTTTCTTCTGCGCCTGCGTGTAACTCGCACCGCGCCTGTGTACAGAGTCACAAATGCGGATGAGATGCACAGGAGAGGCACAGTATCAGAAATGCGCTGTACACACGATTAGGGAGGCCAATACCAAGCCATTTTGTCAATCCCGGGTATCCCAGGATTGGCTATTCCCTATGTGTCCGCCCCCTCGCCCCGCACACACAATACTCACCATACAACGGGGGGTGGGAAACATCCGTCGCTCTCGGCGGGTGACGGCGGATGGCGCGCATGGGAGCCGGCCAGCGTCTGAGCGTCTTGAGGATGCTCAACACTGCCCGGCTTAAAAAAAAAACAAAGGGCCGGCTGATCCCTTAATCCCCAGGATTGGAGCTTAGTACATGTCGACCTAATGACCCTGTTGACCTAATGCATGTTGACCTAATGACTGTCGACCTAAATTGTGTCGACCCAACTACCCATACCCCATCATATTACCCATAGAAGGAAAATCTTCATGTCAATCAGGGGCGCCACAACGTGTTTAGGTGTTTTGGGTGGTGGCCAAGATATAATTTCATTTTGGCGCCCCTAAATTGCTAAATGTCGCCCCCTCAGAGGCAGCTACACCACCCACCTGACAGAAACAGATATATATATATATATATATACATCTATATCGATCTATTGGGGGGGGGGAGGGGGGGGAGCTGAGGGGGAAGAGGGGAGGAACATATGAAGTAGGAGGTGAAAAGAGCACAAGGATAGTCCCAGAGGAGGGTCCAGCCCACAGTAACTAGCCGCACTCTGCAGGGGCTGGAGCTGGGTGCAGGGGAGAGGAGGGCCCTGGTGGCGGGCGGTAAAGGGGTGTGGAGAGGGAGGAGGTGGAGCAGCCGGAAAGGGGATGATCTCCGTCCTGACACTACCCGTGGTAACACTAGACGGCGGCCGCACTGCGCACCGCGACCCAGTGCCCTGACTGACACCTCTCAAATATCTGGGGGGAGAAGGCGTGAGCCGCCACCTTGCCCCCGATGGCATTAATAAAAACATCTACATTTTATAGAATAAGAAACGATAACAATACAACACATGTATTCTCAGCAAAGCCAAAGCAGCCCAGAAATCCAAAAACAGTCCAGGGAGCAAACCGTCTCTAGTTAAAAACAAAAAAATGAACCATGTTAGGAAAATATCCAGTCAGCAACCGTATCAAAATATAGGCCACGTCACTCTGTGTTCCATCATAACCCACTCATTACATTTTACATGGAACGTCTGCATGTAAATATCAGACTGGGTCCGATTCAGAGGCCGACACTCTTACCAGATGTTCGGTACTTTGCGGATGCACCGGAACTGTGCTCTGTATGTGCATCACGAGTCTTTGATGTCTGTCACTTTACGGCATCAGACTGTCAGAGATTGGGGGCAGAGAGGCAGCAGTGATGACCTCCGTTTCCCAAAACAATGGGGTGTTGCTGTTGTTGGGAAGGGACGGGACCAGGATCTCGGACTGAGATTTCCTGGCCTCTTTGTAGTAGACGTGGCGGCCGACTTGAGTGACCCTATGGGTCACGTAGTCAGTTGATGGGGTCGCAGATGATCCAGTACTGCGTTCTAGGATGCAGGTCAGATCATTACTGTGACGCCCCCTGCTGCATTACCACAGTAGTGCAGTCCATAGAAGCAGCAACGATAGCTCTTCC